>NC_053447.1:54045842-54415371 GCF_007990345.1 Gossypium hirsutum | reverse complement strand
TAACAAACTTTGAAAAATTTTAACACTGCCCACTGTGACTAGTCCTTTAAAAATCATATCTTGAGTTCACAACTCGAAAATCAGTTTCGTGATTTTTCCCTGAAACTAGACTCATATGCCCATCTACATATTTTTTCTAGAATTTTTGATCGGCCATTAGTACAGTTATTAGTTAAATCTCCCATGTTACAGGAATGACTACCCTGACCTTTGCGCATTACGACTGATATCTCCTGACAGGCTCAATACTGATGCCGTTTATTTCTATAGAAACTAGACTCAGAGAGGAATCTATACATATATGATATGACTCCTAATTATCTCTGGTTAATTTATAATCAATTTCCAAAGTCGGAACAAGGAATCCAGAACCCGTTCTGGCCCTGTCTCACGAGAACCTGATATCTCTTAACATACTGTCCATATGATTGTTTCGTTACTTTCCTATGAAAGTAGATTCTTCAAGGTTTGTTTACATAATTTATTCACTATTTAATTCCATTCCTACTATTTTAGTGATTTTCCAAATCTACGTCACTGCTGCTGTCAGCATCTGCCTTTAAGGTGGCTTTACCTATTTCATGTTTCCATGATTCAACTAGCCTTTTGCATAAATGGCACAATTTATGAAAGTGATTAACCATCCCCGTGGCCAATCCTTGTCAAGCATATCCACACCAAATGATTATAACATTATACTCAAACACATATAAGCCATTTTCGCATGGCTATCCAAAACTTATACATCACATAAAGTACTCGAAAAACAACAATGGGTCGTCCTATACATGCCATATCAAAGTTCAACCAAAAGAGTACCCAAAAGAGCCTTTGATAGTGTGGGCGACTTCGACTTCAAGATCCCGAGCCCGATAGCTGGAGAACCAAAAATCTATAAAACAGAGGAGCAATGGAACGAAGTAAGCAATTTATGCTTAGTAAGTTTTGAGCAAGGAATTCCAGCATAACGAAAGAATAGCACACATTTAGCTAAACGGAATATTTCATAATACACAATTTTCCGATATCAAACTTACTTCACAACGTTAACCCTTATGTACATACACAAAAGACCAACTTAGCCGAAGGCCGGTAGCTCGTTCATCAACTGAGCGAATATTTATTTGTAAGGGCCGATTAATTCAACACATACGTAACATATCCAATATTGGGATGTTTTTCGAGTATTAGCTGGAATTTTACAGCAAGCTCATTCATTTCCAAATCACGTACCTTCGGAATTTAACCGGATATAGCTCCTCGTTCAAGTGCCTTCGGGACATAGCCCGGTTATAGTAACTCATACAATGCCTTCGGGACTTAACCCGGATTTTAAACTCGCACGAATGCCTTCGGACTTAACCCGGAATTAGTATCTCGCACAAAGGCCTTCGGGACTTAACCCGGAATTAATAACTCGCACAAATGCCTTCGGATCTTAGTCCGGATATAGTCACTTAGCACAAAGCCTTCGGGACTTAGCCCGGACAGCATTCAATTAATCATGCACATCTAACAATAATTCATGACACATTCGTATTTCATAGCCATATCATCCTTGCACATTCGGCTCAATAGCCACACATAGAGCATGATTTTCATTTGCTTAAAACATGATTTAATCACATCGTAATTTAAGCTCTCTTACTCAAGAACTTACCTCGGGTGTTGTCGAACGATTCCGCTAACTATTCGACCACTTTTTCCTTCCCTTTATCGGATCTATTTCCCCTTTGCTCTTGAGCTTAATTAAACAAATAAATTGATTTCATCATTTAGGCATCGAAAAGATGAACACAAGGCACTTAGCCCATATTTATACATTAGACATTAAAGTCACATACATGTGAAATCATGCATCAACACAACATATTAGCTAATTTTTTTCCTCCTTGGCCGAATATGCATGTCTATTTTTGGGGCCGATTTCAACACTTAATACACACATATACACACTAATAAAGCATCCTCTCCCTTCCCATCGATTTAACACATGCATTGCTCATTAACATGTAAAAGTTACATTCGGCCTTAGCACACAACTTGCTAGCCGATTCTTCTTCATTTAGCAACCAATGCACATATGTGTTCACTCAAAAATGCTAAAAAGGAGGTTCAAGAATCATCAAGTCATCATCACATGCATCATTAACAAGCTTCATATTTAGCATGCAATGGCATTAACACAACCTCTACCTAGGTCGAATCTTAACTCATCCTCATGTCTCATCACCACCACATCAAACATCAACCAAGAATGATGCATCCATGGTCAAGTGTCATTTCCATCACATAGCAAGATTTAGACCATGGGCTAGGTAGAACTCAAGCTAACAACTAAAACATGCATGCATCTCATGGAACATCATCAAACATACCTTAGCCTAGCTACATGCATGGCCGAACCTCTTCACCTTTCTTCTTCCTTCCTCCTTAAAATTATTGGCCAAGGATGAACCAAAGGATGAGAAATTTTTTTCTTTGTTTTTCTTTCTAGTTTCAGCAAGTATGAAGATGAGAAAAGGATGAACAAAAATTCTCTCCTTTCTTTTCTTTAGCTCACGGCAATGGGGGGGGACAAACAACTACACACACATTTTTTTTTTGTATTCACCATACTCCTTTTCATTATTTTATGCCCATGCCCCTTATTTTATTTGTTTTATCCCAACATTTTATGACACAAATTAACATATTTTATTTGTGCCATACTTATGCCATAATTTCCATAAAAAAAATTGCACAATTGCTCATCATGCCCATCATGGCCGGCCACCTTGTTTTAAGGTGGGAAATTTGACATGCAAATCCACCTATTTC
Source organism: Gossypium hirsutum (assembly GCF_007990345.1). Lineage (NCBI taxonomy): Eukaryota > Viridiplantae > Streptophyta > Magnoliopsida > Malvales > Malvaceae > Gossypium > Gossypium hirsutum. The sequence goes on along the minus strand of NC_053447.1, from coordinate 54,412,551 downwards.
ATACTATAAGTTATTTGGCCACTACAAATTAGCCTATAGCATTTGCAAAAATTTTCACATGAGTCACATTTCAAAATTTCACTCACAATTGGCAAAATCAAAGCATGAAATTTTCACACATGCACTTTCACATGAAATAAACATAGGATATAACATCTAATTATTATTGTGACTCGGTTTAGCGGTCCCGAAACCACTTCCCGACTAGGGTCAATTTTGGGCTGTCACAACTCTCCCTCACTTAAGAAATTTTCGTCCCCGAAAATCTTACCGGTGAATAGGTTTGGGTATCGCTCTTTCATCGAGCTCTCGGTCTCCCAAGTAGCTTCCTCGATCCCGTGTTTGAGCCATAACACCTTTACTAGCGGAACTCTTTTGTTTCGCAACTCCTTCACTTCACGAGCTAGGATACGCATCGGTTCTTCTTCATAGCTCATATCGTCTTGAATTTCAACCTCTGATGGGCTAATTATGTGCGATGGATCAGATCGATAGCGTCGAAGCATCGAAACATGAAAGACGTCGTGAATCTTTTCAAGCTCAGGGGGCAAAATCAATCTATACGCAACCGGACCAACTTGTTCGGAGATTTCGTACGGCCCAATGAATCTTGGGTTCAACTTGCCCTTACGGCCAAACCTGAGTATCTTTTTCCAAGGTGAAACCTTAAGGAACACTTTGTCTCCCACCTGATACTCGATGTCTTTTCGTTTCAAATTCGCGTACGACTTCTGACGATCTGTGGCTACCTTCAGACTTTCACGGATTACCTTTACTTTCTGTTCAGCATCTTTAATCAAATCAACTCCGAAAATTTTACTTTCACCGAGCTCGGTCCAAAACAATGGTGTACGGCATTTACGACCGTACAAGGCCTCGTAAGGTGCCATCTTAATACTTGATTGAAAACTATTATTGTAAGCGAATTCAATCAAAGGTAAATACTGTTCCCATGAACTACTGAACTCGAGGATGCAACATCTCAACATATCCTCAAGTATCTGAATTATCCGCTCGGATTGACCATCGGTTTGTGGATGAAAAGCGGTGCTAAAATGCAGCTTGGTACCCAAAGCTTCTTGCAATTTCTTCCAAAATAGCGAGGTGAATCTCGGATCTCTATCCGACACAATAGAAATCGGTACCCCGTGTAATCTCACAATCTGAGAAACATACAATTCAGCTAGTTTATCCAATGAAAAATCCGTACGCACGGGGATAAAGTGAGCCGACTTAGTTAGTCTATTGACAACAACCCAAATTGCATCTTTCTTACTTGCTGACAATGGCAGTCCGGACACAAGGTCCATTGTGACTCGATCCCATTTCCACTCGGGTATCATGATCGGCTGGAGTAATCCTGAAGGCACTTGATGTTCCGCTTTCACTTGTTGACATATCAAACATCTCGAAACAAAGTCGGAGATGTCCCGTTTCATACCATGCCACCAAAATTGACGTTTCAAATCGTTGTACATTTTCGTACTCCCCGGGTGAATTGACATTCGGCTACAATGGGCTTCGTTCAGAATCATCGAAATGAGTTCCGAATTCCTTGGAACACACAAACGATTTCTGAACCTCAAACAATCATCATCATCAATTTGAAACTCCGATTCCTCGTTCGGAACACACTTAGCCCATTTTGCAACCAATTCATCATCGACTTTCTGAGCTTCACGAATTTGATGAGTCAATAATGGTTTAGCTTTTAATTCAGCTACTAACACATTGTCTGGTAGAACAGACAAATGCACGTTCATCGCTCGTAAAGCAAACAATGACTTCCGGCTTAAGGCGTCCGCAACCACGTTAGCCTTTCCCGGGTGGTAATCAATGACAAGCTCGTAATCTTTCAACAACTCAAGCCAACGTCTTTGTCGCAGATTCAAGTCTCGTTGAGTCATCAAATATTTGAGACTTTTGTGATCCGAAAATACATGGCACTTCTCACCAAACAGATAATGTCTCCATATTTTTAAAGCAAACACGATGGCAGCTAGTTCGAGATCATGGGTCGGATAATTCCTCTCGTGTGGCTTCAATTGTCTCGACGCATAGGCCACGACTCGACCTTCTTGCATCAATACGCAACCCAACCCAAGTAGGGATGCGTCACTATAAATGACAAACTCTTTACCTGATTCGGGTTGCACCAAAATTGGAGCTTCAGTCAAATGAGTTTTCAGTTGGTCGAAACTTTTCTGACATTTCTCCGTCCACTCGAACTTAACATCCTTTTGAAGTAGCTTCGTCATTGGTGTGGCTATCATCGAGAAACCTTTCACAAATCGTCGGTAATAACCGGCGAGCCCCAAGAAGCTCCGAACTTCAGTAGTATTTCTCGGAGGTTTCCAGTCAAGTATGGCTGAAATTTTGTTCGGGTCAACTCGAATACCCGACGCGGATACCACATGACCCAAGAAGCTAACCTCTCTTAACCAGAACTCACACTTACTGAACTTAGCATATAACTGCTTATCCCGCAAAATTTGCAGCACTAGCCTCAGATGCTCAGCATGTTCGGTCTCATCTCTTGAATAGACCAAAATGTCATCAATGAACACAACTACGAACCGATCCAAATATGGTCTGAAGATCCGATTCATCAAATCCATAAATACCGCAGGGCATTAGTGAGCCCAAACGGCATCACTAAGAATTCGTAGTGACCATATCTCGTTCTGAAGGCAGTTTTGGGTATATCTGAATCTCGAATTCGCAATTGATAATAGCCCGATCTCAAATCTATTTTTGAGAACACTGAGGCTCCCTTCAGTTGGTTGAACAAATCATCGATGTGTGGCAACGGATATTTGTTCTTTATCGTCACTTTATTCAGCTGACGATAGTCAATGCACAACCTCATGGTTCCGTCCTTCTTTTTCACGAACAATACTGGTGCACCCCAAGGTGAGAAACTTGGTCGAGCGAAACCTCTATCTGTCAATTCTTGCAACTGAGCTTTCAACTCCTTTAACTCGGTTGGTGCCATACGATACGGAGTTATCGAAATCGGCGTAGTCCCAGGTACAAGCTCAATACCAAACTCTACCTCCCGAACAGGTGGTAAACCCGGTAATTCTTCCGGAAAAACATCCGGGTATTCACAAGCCACCGGCACAGATTCGGGTTTCTTTTCTAATTCTTTGTCATCAAGTACATACGCAAGGTATGCTTCGCACCCTTTTCTTACATATTTCTGTGCCAACATTGCTGATATTACAGCTGGCATCCCCTCCAAGTCCGCAGACTCAATTCGGATTACTTCGTTATTTGTGCACCTCAAATCAATAGTCTTGCTCTTGCAATTCACAACCGCATCATGCGCGGTCAACCAATCCAAACCAAGGATAACATCAAATTCATCAAACGGCAAAAGCATCAAGTCCGCCGGAAAACAGGAACCTCGAATTTCCAGGGGACATTTCTTACACACTTTGTCGACAAGCACGTAACGACCCAAGGGATTTGACACCCGAATTACGAACTCAGTAGACTCAATAGGTAAAGTCTTACTGGATGCTAAGGTTTCACATATGTAAGAATGAGTAGAACCGGGGTCAATCAAAGCAATTACATTAGTATCAAAGAGAGTGAATGTACCGGTAATAACATCAGGCGAAGAAGCATCCTCGCGGGCACGTATAGCATAAGCTCTAGCAGGCGCACGAGCTTCGGATCTGGTTATATCATCTCTAGATCCTCTCTGACCACCACCATCATTGCCCGCATTTCCAGATGGTCTACCTCGAGCAGTGGTAGCACCCGGTCTCCCACTCTGATTTACATTCTGTCCCGACAACCTCGGGCAATCTTTAATGAAGTGGTCAACTGATCCGCATTTGTAACAGGAGCGGTCAGGGAATCTACAACTCCCCGAATGCCATTTACCGCAATATCGGCATTTCGTTCTGTCTCGACGTTCATTCCCAACACTGGCGACTGAAGTGCCTCGTGTACCCACAAGGGGTCGATCACGATCTCGTCTAAAAAAAGCCCGAAGTGCCTCTAAACTGGCCCGCATCATCCCGAAATCTCTTCGATGTCTGTTGAAGAGACCTTCCCGAGGATCTTTTACGAAACTCTCCAGTTCCCTCATCAACTCTTTGCTTTTCTTTTCTAAGCTCTTCGGCTTTACAAGCTCGTTCAACAAGTACTACGAACTCTCGTATTTCAAGAATGCCAACGAACATTTTTATATCTTCATTCAGCCCATCCTCGAAGCGTTTACACATAATAGCTTCGGACGAAACACATTCCCGAGCGTATTTGCTAAGTCTAACAAATTTTCGCTCGTAATCAGTAACCGACATGGAGCCTTGCTTAAGCTCAAGAAATTCCTTCCGTTTTTGATCAACAAACCTCTGACTGATATACTTTTTCCGAAACTCAGTTTGGAAAAACTCCCAAGTTACTTGCTCTCGGGGCACAACAGAAGTCAGAGTACTCCACCAATAGTAGGCAGAATAACGTAGCAAGGAGATAGCACACTTTAGGCATTCATCGGGTGTACAAGATAGCTCATCGAGTACCCGGATAGTGTTGTCCAGCCAAAATTTAGCTTGCTCGGCATCATCGCTATCCATAGCCTTAAATTCAGTAGCCCCATGTTTTCGGATTCTGTCAACTGGGGGCTTATTTGACCTTATTTGGTCCGTTACCGGTGGTATTGTAGGTGCGGGGGTAGTATTTGTCGGGAATGGAGGTTGTGGAACAGCCATATTAGTTCGAATGTATTGGTTGAACCAATCATTCATCACGCTATAGAATGCTTGTCTAGCTTCATCATTCGGATTACTAGCATTAGGTTGAGAGTCTGCCGGCACTGTCCCTTGTGCGGGAGCAGGCGCTACACTCTCAAGATCATCAGCTACCTCTCGGTCACGATCGGGATCCATTACTATAAATAAACACATTTACAATTGTCAGAAATCACCACACTATCAAGTAATCACATAAAATGGCATGTATAGCTAGACCCAACACATTACGGTAGTCCTAGAATCGACTAAACCGTAGCTCTGATACCAATAAAATGTAACACCCCGAACCCGAGTCCGACACCGGAGTCGAACACGAGGTGTTAACAAACTTTGAAAAATTTCTAGACACTGCCCAATCTGTGTACTAGTCGCTTTAAAAATCATATCTTGAGCTTCACAACTCGAAAATCAGTTTCGTGATTTTTCCCTGAAACTAAACTCATATGCCCATCTACATATTTTTTTCTAGAATTTTTGATAGGGCCAATTAGTACAGTTTATTAGTTAAAGTCTCCCATGTTACAGGAATCGACTACCCTGACCTTTGCGCATTACGACTTGGATATCTCCTTGTACAGTGCTCCAATACTGATTCCGTTTATTTCTATAGAAACTAGACTCATAGAGGAATCTATACATATATGGTATGACTCCTAATTATCTCTGGTTAATTTATAATCAATTTCCAAAGTCGGAACAAGGAATCCAGAACCCGTTCTGGCCCTGTCTCACGAGAACCTGAATATCTCTTAACATACTGTCCATATGTTTGTTTCGTTACTTTCCTATGAAAGTAGATTCTTCAAGGTTTGTTTACATAATTTATTCACTATTTAATTCCATTCCTACTATTTTTAGTGATTTTCCAAATCTACGTCACTGCTGCTGTCAGCATCTGCCTTTAAGGTGGGCTTTACCTATTTCATGGTTTCCATGATTCAACTAGCCCTTTTTGCATAAATGGCACAATTTATGAAAGTGATTAACCATCCCCGTGGCCAATCCTTGTCAAGCATATCCACACCAAATGATTATAACATTATACTCAAACACATATAAGCCATTTTCGCATGGCTATCCAAAACTTATACATCACATAAAGTACTCGAAAAACAACAATGGGTCGTCCTATACATGCCATATCAAAGTTCAACCAAAAGAGTACCCAAAAGAGCCTTTGATAGTGTGGGCGACTTCGACTTCAAGATCCTGAGTCCGATAGCTGGAGAACCAAAAATCTATAAAACAGAGGAGCAATGGAACGAAGTAAGCAATTTATGCTTAGTAAGTTTTGAGCAAGGAATTCCAGCATAACGAAAGAATAGCACACATTTAGCTAAACGGAATATTTCATAATACACAATTTTCCGATATCAAACTTACTTCACAACGTTAACCCTTATGTACATACACAAAAGACCAACTTAGCCGAAGGCCGGTAGCTCGTTAATCAACTGAGCGAATATTTATTTGTAAGGGCTCGATTAAATTCAACACATACGTAACATATCCCAATATTGGGATGTTTTTCGAGTATTAGCTGGAATTTTACAGCAAGCTCATTCATTTCCAAACACGTACCTTCGGAATTTAACCGGATATAGCTCCTCGTTCAAGTGCCTTCGGGACATAGCCCGGTTATAGTAACTCATACAATGCCTTCGGGACTTAACCCGGATTTTAAAACTCGCACGAATGCCTTCGGGACTTAACCCGGAATTAGTATCTCGCACAAAGGCCTTCGGGACTTAACCCGGAATTAATAACTCGCACAAATGCCTTCGGATCTTAGTTCGGATATAGTCACTTAGCACAAAGCCTTCGGGACTTAGCCCGGACAGCATTCAATTAATCATGCACATCTAACAATAATTCATGGCACATTCGTATTTCATTTTCATTTGCAAAACTCAAACACAAGGCACATATCATCCTTGCACATTCGGCTCAATAGCCACACATAGGGCATGATTTTCATTTGCTTAAAACATGATTTAATCACATCGTAATTTAAGCTCTCTTACTCAAGAACTTACCTTGGGTGTTGTCGAACGATTCCGCTAACTATTCGACCACTTTTTCCTTCCCTTTATCGGATCTATTTCCCCTTTGCTCTTGAGCTTAATTAAACAAATAAATTGATTTCATCATTTAGGCATCGAAAAGATGAACACAAGGCACTTAGCCCATATTTATACATTAGACATTAAAGTCACATACATGTGAAATCATGCATCAACACAACATATTAGCTAATTTTTTTCCTCCTTGGCCGAATATGCATGTCTATTTTTGGGGCCGATTTCAACACTTAATACACACATATACACACTAGTAAAGCATCCTCTCCCTTCCCATCGATTTAACACATGCATTGCTCATTAACATGTAAAAGTTACATTCGGCCTTAGCACACAACTTGCTAGCCGATTCTTCTTCATTTAGCAACCAATGCACATATGTGTTCACTCAAAAATGCTAAAAAGGAGGTTCAAGAATCATCAAGTCATCATCACATGCATCATTAACAAGCTTCATATTTAGCATGCAATGGCATTAACACAACCTCTACCTAGGTCGAATCTTAACTCATCCTCATGTCTCATCACCACCACATCAAACATCAACCAAGAATGATGCATCCATGGTCAAGTGTCATTTCCATCACATAGCAAGATTTAGACCATGGGCTAGGTAGAACTCAAGCTAACAACTAAAACATGCATGCATCTCATGGAACATCATCAAACATACCTTAGCCTAGCTACATGCATGGCCGAACCTCTTCACCTTTCTTCTTCCTTCCTCCTTAAAATTATTGGCCAAGGATGAACCAAAGGATGAGAAATTTTTTTCTTTGTTTTTCTTTCTAGTTTCGGCAAGTATGAAGATGAGAAAAGGATGAACAAAAATTCTCTCCTTTCTTTTCTTTAGCTCACGGCAATGGGGGGGACAAACAACTACACATACATTTTTTTTTTGTATTCACCATACTCCTTTTCATTATTTTATGCCCATGCCCCTTATTTTATTTGTTTTATCCCAACATTTTATGACACAAATTAACATATTTTATTTGTGCCATACTTATGCCATAATTTCCATAAAAAAAATTGCACAATTGCTCATCATGCCCATCATGGCCGGCCACCTTGTTTTAAGGTGGGAAATTTGACATGCAAATCCACCTATTTCATACTATAAGTTATTTGGCCACTACAAATTAGCCTATAGCATTTGCAAAAATTTTCACATGAGTCACATTTCAAAATTTCACTCACAATTGGCAAAATCAAAGCATGAAATTTTCACACATGCACTTTCACATGAAATAAACATAGGATATAACATCTAATTATTATTGTGACTCGGTTTAGCGGTCCCGAAACCACTTCCCGACTAGGGTCAATTTTGGGCTGTCACAATTTCTGTCTTTTTTTTCCAGGATTTGCTTCGGAAATGAGTGGATTTAAGGTATTTATTCCTATTTTTCTCTATTTAGGTTTCTTATAAAAAAAAGTCAAATTGTTAAATTTTTATATGTTATTATATTTTAGTTGTATAGTTTAATTATTATTTTTCATTTTTAGATGGGAGTTTTAATTACCATTTTAGCTAAATTTGCATTTTACTTTGCAACTTATTACATATTATTTGATGTTTAAATTTTCTGCTCAAGATATTCGGCAAAGGCAATTGTTTTAAACTATTAAAATTCGGAATACAACTCTTAAACAACTTTATATATTTGAGTGCGTGTCCAATGATGGGCGAATCGTTTTATTGGTTTAGCGTTTATAAATCATCGATTTCCAATATTATGTGTTGCCATTATAAATTTTACTGGAAAAATAATGATTAATTATCGATCTTAACTTACATAATGGGAATTCGTTAATGATTAATAATCTTTTACATACAAATAAATTTGTATATTTATTTATATTTTCTATTAAAATAAAAATATACTTTTTCGAAATATATTTATTCTGTAATGGCAATTCAAAGTATTATTTCTTTAGTAACAAAAATTGTTTTCATAAATATAAACAAATTAATTATATCTTGTAATTCGAAGTCAATTTTTTTTTACTAACATAATTTGTTGTTTGAATTAATAAAAGCTACAAAATATACATCATATCGTAACGATCTTTGAATTTTCCAGAGATTAAATCTACAAAATTATATTTTAAATGAAATGTTTTCAAAGTTATATTTTAAAACATCTTTGATATATATATTTATATACAGTTTTAATATATTAATTAAAATTATATTGATATATTTGAAAAATTTAAAGCGTTTCTAAATCATAATTTACATACATAACACATAGCCTACGTGACTTATATAATACACAACTTAAATAATTTAAATAACTTACATACATAACTTACATTCATAACTTACATAAACTTATATGTTATCTTACATAATTTGCTGTGACTTATTTCTTTTTAAAGATGGGATGATGTGATATTATACATAAATTACATAACTTAATTAATTAATATTATACATAACTTACATTAATATTATACATAAATTACATAACTTAATTAATTAATATTATACATAACTTATATTAATATTATACATAAATATTATACATAAATTACATAACTTAGTTAATTAATATTATACATAACTTACATAACTTACTTAATTTGCATAATAAATAACTTACATAACTTACATAATACATAACTTATATGACTTATATAACTTACATAGCATAATTTTCATAATACACAACTTACATAGTTTTCATAATAAATAACTTACATAATACATAACTTACATAGCTTAATTATACTTATTCCTAAATCCTAAACCCGTGCAATTTATTGTCAAGATTAGGCTTCAAGAAATAAGAAATGGACCGGTCTTGGATGAATTTGTCAAGGGTAAGCGACGGTTATCGAAATGGAGTACAAACATTTCTAAATTTTGTATTTCAATATGCAAGCCAAGAGAACATGATTCTTTGCCCGTGTAAGAAGTGTGTCAACATAAACTGGCATTATCGTGAAGTTGTATACGAGCATCTAATTGTTGATGGGTTTGTTCGTGGTTATAAACAATGATTTTTTCATGGAGAATGCCCGCCTAGTACTTCCTCTTCAAGGATGGATGTATCTTATGATAGTACTGCTTACCATCAGTCTGTTAGAGGGGATGACATGGAAGGGATGTTTCGGGAAGCATTTAATATTCACAGTCATGGTTTACAGTCGTTCCCACCCGACTTTGTGCTATCTGATGATTGTAATCTCGGTGGAAATGCTTTTACCGAACCCAGAGAAAGTGTACATCATGAAGAGCCAAATGGAGAAGCGGCAAAGTTCTACGCGCTACTTAATGAGATGAACTCAGAACTATATGAGGGATCGAAATTTTCAAAAATGTCTTTCTGCATTCGTCTTTTCCAGTTAAAATGTTTGGGAGGGTGGACCGGGAACTCATTGACAATGCTGTTAGAGTTTTTGAGAGAAATGTTTCCGTTTGCAAAAATCCCTCAGTCATGCAAAGATATGAAGAAAATGATAAAAGACTTAGGACTTGGGTACAACAAAATCCATAGTTGCCCGAATGATTGCATGTTGTACTGGGGCGATCGGAGAAACCAACAGTGCTGTCATGTATGCGGTGAATCCCGTTGGATAAATAGAAACACAGAAGATGGGAACGACGATGAAAATGATGCACAGCCAAGAAAGAAGCCGGTCAAGATTTTGCGGTATTTTCCGCTGATACCAAGGCTTCAAAGGCTTTTCATGTCGTCGAAGACAGCGGAGTCAATGACGTGGCACCATGAAGGACGAACCGATGATGGACTATTAAGGCATCCGGCAGATTCTTTAGCTTGGAAATCATTTGACAATAAATTTCCAAGCTTTGCAAGCGATCCCAGGAGTGTGAGGCTTGGCCTAGCATCTGATGGATTTAATCCTTACAAGATCATGAGTACTGCATACAGTACTTGGCCAGTAGTGTTTGTTCCTTACAATCTGCCTCCATGGATTTGCATGAAACAATCTTCCCTTATCTTATCTATAATTATCCCTGGAGAGAAAGGGCCCGGGAATGATATCGGCATTTATTTACAACCACTTATTGAAGAGTTAAAACAATTATGGGCTGGTGTCGAGGCATATGATGTGCTGAGAAAGGAGAACTTTAATTTACATGCAGCTTTGATGTGGACCATTAATGACTTCCCCGCTTATGCCAATTTATCCGGTTGGAGTACCAAGGGTCGTTATGCGTGCCCTTGTTGTGCTGCACAAACATGTTCGCAATGGTTATACAATGGGAAGAAGTTCTCTTACATGGGGCATCGTCGGTGGTTTAAAATCATAGACTTAGATCTCAGAGTTCGACATTTGACAGTACTGAAGAGTTCAGAGAAGCTCCTTCGTAGACAAGTGGATCTGAAATCTTGTTAATGTTGGAAGATATGAATTTCAGTTATGGGAAGATGAATCAACCGGCAAACACGCAAAGAAATAAAAGATCAAATGATGAAGCTGATGATAAATCCGATGAAGAGGATGATCCTAATGAGGCGGACTTGTGGAAAAAAAGAAGTATTTTTTTTGAGTTGCCTTATTGGGAGCACCACCTTTTACGACACAATCTTGATGTTATGCACATTGAGAAAAATGTCTGCGAGAACATTGTTTGTACAATTTTAAATGTAGACGGAAAATCAAAAGACAATCTTCAAAGTCGACTTGATTTAGTTCAGATGGGAATTCGACCCGATCTTCATCCGAATCCACTTCCGAATGATAAATATCGGTTGCCACCTTCTATTTTCTCAATGTCGAAGACAGAGAAAGAAGTGTTCTGCATGGTGTTGAAGGATATAAAGGTTCCAGATGCGTATGCATCTAATATATCTCGACGTGTTAGTGTTAAAGATCGAAGACTATATTCGCTAAAATCACATGACTATCACATTTTAATGCAAGATTTACTGCCAGTTGCTCTACGATGTTGTATTTCGAAGAAGGTGACGTCTTGTATAATTGAACTATCCAATATAATGAAAGTCATTTGTGGCAAAGTTTTGGATGTTCAAGAACTTCAGAAGGTACAGGATCGAGCCGCTTTAACTTTATGCAACATGGAGAAAATCTTCCCACCTTCTTTCTTCACTATTATGGTTCACTTGATAATCCATCTCCCGCATGAAGCAATTCTTGGCGGACCCGTTTTCTATCGATGGATGTATCCCGTAGAAAGGTGTTAATTACAATTTTTAAAATTTTCCTCTATTCACTTATATGCCTTTAGTTACAACTTTTGATAATGTTGTATATCGTGTTTAGGTTCCTATCCAAATTAAAGTCTTATTGCCGCAACAAGCGTTATCCAGAAGGATCGATTGCTGAAGGCTACTTGGCAGAGGAATGTATGACCTTCTGTTCAAGATATTTGGAAGATGTTGAAACAAGGTTGAACAGACCAAATAGAAATGCTGGACTCACGGATCATAACTTTGCCGAGACTTATTTGTTCCAAAGTTTTGGAGAACCAATCGGTAAAGTTGAAATTGCAGAATTAGATGATTTATCGTGGGTTCAAGCACATCGATATGTTCTGTTTCACCACGAATCAATCGAACCTTTACGCAAGTAAGTTCTAGAAATTTGATAAATATTCATCATTTAAAAATTGTTTATAGTCTAACAAAGTGAACATATTTTTAACATAGTGAGTACAAACAAATATTGAGATCTCGTTCGCGCTCCCGAAGAACACAACATCGAGATATCAATAAGTTATTTACAGAATCTTTTCATGAATGGTTAAGCCAAACGGTATGTAATTGGAGCTTTCACCGACAAATAATAATATTTACTCAAAACATTTTTAATTACTCAGTTTACTTTCCATTCAATAGGTTTGGAGTGGGAAGAACGTCACCGACGAAGTTAAATGGCTTTCCCAAGGTCCAAATCAGGTGGTTAAAAGATATAGTGCGTTCCTCATAAACGGATTCAGATTTCATACAAAATATCGCGAGAGATTGAGGAGAACGCAAAATTGTGGAATAGTGGTTAATTCCTCAATTACAAGTTATGCTAGTGCTAGGGACAATAATCCTGTAGAGGGAAATGTGGAATATTTTGGACTTCTTACTGACATAATTGAGTTGGATTACTACGGCAAATGGAAAGTTGTCTTATTTCGAGGTGATTGGGCCGATGTTAATACTGCACGTGGAATCAAGCAAGATCAATTTGGTTTCACAATGGTAAACTTTGCTCGATTGATTCACACAGGACAACAATTGATTGATGAGCTGTATGTATTTTCTTCTCAAGTCAAACAAGTTTTTTACTCAAAAGACCCAACTGATGAGGGTTGGTACGTTGTACTCCGTAACATCCCTAGAGACTTGTTTGACATGGGAAGTGAAAGTAGAGATGACATTGACGACAGAACACAAACTTTGCCATTTCCAGAACAGAACTTAAACGAAAACATCCCTAGTACTAGTACACAATTTCAATGGGTCCGCCAGGATACGAATGAAGAGATTTACGAATTATAATGTAGTAAGCTTTTACGATTATCTAATTACATCTACGAATGATGACATTTCAACTATTTTATATGTGATATTATTGTTGTAATTGTATACTAAGTTTTCAACTAATTTATTTGTATTGCAGATAAAATGCCTAGAAGAAAAGTGCGATCGCACCGCATTGTTCAAGGTACTCCAAACTCGGCGGAAACAAATAGCACTGAACAACAGACTGCTATTGGATCTTCGAATGTTCCGGTTACACCTGAGGAACCTATAGAAGTTCAAAGTAATTTAACATTTAATTTACATGTGTGTTGACTTCTTGTTTGTTTTTTTTTTAACTTTCGTATATGACAATACTTTTATTTTTCAGATGAAACTGGTCAGACGCGGAGAGGTCGCGGACGTACGGTACTGAGCAATTTATACGACCTAGATCCAGTCGAGCGTGTCCAAGTATCCAGTAATAGCTTCGGTCAGCCTGTTGGATCAGAAGCTCGCCTTTTAGCAGGATACATGGGCATTCTAGCACGGAATGCAAATATGTTGCCAATTAACTTTGAGTCATGGCATAAAGTGCCCGAGAGTAACAAGAACCAAGCTCTCGATAACATTAAGGTAACAAAACGTGTATGTCATTTATAATACTTGGGTTTAAGTTTCGTTTACATTTACTTTCTTAAGTTGTGTTTTTTGTAGGCGAGATTTGCTCTAGAGGTCTCCGATGCTTATGTAAAGAAGGCATTGGGAAAAAGATGGAGAGACCATAAGAGAACTTTAAAGAAAGACTATTTTAAGACGAAAACAACACTCGTGGAGAGATTACAAAATGTCCCGCCGGGAATGCTGAGGTACCAGTGGGAAGAGGTCATTAGATTTTGGACTTCGAAGAAAGGAGAGGTATGTGTAACTTATAAAATTTTGTAATTACTTTGGTGTATAGTATTTCCTAATTAACGTACTAATAATTTCATAATGTAGGATTGTGAAGAAGTTGGAAAAAAAGTAGGCAACAACAAAAATTCACTCACACAGCTGGGTCGAAAAGTTTTGCGTGTGTAGCTCATGCAGAGGTATTTTCAATTTTTTAATATTGGCAAATATTTATTACTTACTTACATTAATATTTTTACTATTGTATTGTAGGAACTGTCGTCCGGTCAAAAAGTTGGACGCCTTCAACTTTTTGGCATTACACATAGGAAGAAAGATGGAAACCCTATGACTCCTGAAGCTGCAGAAATTATGGTACGTTTGCTTAATTAATACAATTTAAATTGTTTTAATAATTTATAGTGTTTATTTTCTAATGATTTATTTCATTTATTGTAATGCAAATATTGTTAAGTTATGTTGCATTGGGTTTTTTTAATATATATTGCGTTCCTAACTATAGGATTTATTTTTTAGGAAAAATTAAAGGATAAAAAGGCGAAGTACGAAGCGATTGCTTCCAGTGATAGTTCTGTTCATATTGACGACATTGATAACCGGATTATCACTGAAGTTTTGGGTCCTGAAAGGTATGGTCGGGTTCGATTTCAAGGATCTTTTGTTAACCCATCCCAATATTTTGGATCTAGCTCGCAACAATATATGCCTTCGGGGAGTCGAGCCGAAGCTAAAGTTCAGAGGTTAAGAGACCAGATGGCTCAGATGCAAGCGACAACAATTGAGCAAATTACACAACTTAAAGCGGAGGCAACATCGAGAGAAGCTGATGTTCAAAAAAGATATGAAGAACTCCAGCTACAACTGAAAGCAGATGCAGCAGCGAGAGAAGCTGAGGTTCAATGAAAGTATGAAGAACTCCAGCAGCAGCTTAAAGCAGATGCGGCAGCAAGAGAAGCAGAGGTGGCAGCAAGAGAAGCAGAGGCGGCAGCTAGAGAAGTACAAGCTGCAGCGAGAGAAGCAGAGGCTAAAGCGAGGAAAGCAGAGGCTGCAGCGAGGGAAGCAGAGCAGCGTCAAAAGTTTGATGAACTCCAGCAGCAGCTTCAGAGCATGATGAAGATGTTTCAGCAGTTGCAACAGCCGCCATCTTAGACTATCGTGTAAATATACTTCGATTTTGACTTTTAATTATCATTTTAACTTTTAACATTTTTGTAAGAATAATACGAATTTTATTTATTTATTGATATTTATTATTTGTTTAATATATAGATTTATTACTTTTGGCTGGTTTAGATATGATTTCTTCTGATTTGTTTTTACAGGAGGGCTGAAAATATAAAAAAATTTATTTTACAAATCTGCCAAATTTAGTGGCGTTTTTTTTTAAAAAACGCCACTAAAGGTGTTGGCCTTTAGTGGCGTTTTTGGTCAAAGCGCCGCTAAAGATAAGGGTTTTTAGCGGCGTTTGTGGAAAAAGCGCCACTAAAGATTATGGTCTTTAGCGGCGTTTTTGGGGAAAGCGCCGCTAAAGATTAGGTTCTTTAGTGGCGTTTTGTGGTCGAAGCGCCGTTATAGATCAGGGTCTATTGCGGCGTTTTAGGGGAAAACGCTGCTAAAGATTAAGTTCTTTAGTGGTGTTTGTGGTCAAAGCGCCGCTATAGATCAGGGTCTATTGTGGCATTTGAGAAAAAAACGCCGCTAAAGACCCTGATCTATAGTGGCGCTTCTAGCACAAACGCTGCTAAAGATCAGGGTCTTTAGCGGCGCTTCCACTAAAGCGCCGCTAAAGGTCTTAGTCTTCAGCGGCGTTTGTGCTAGAAGCGCCGCTATAGACCAACACCTTTAGCGGCGTTTATTTCTAAAAACGCCGCTAAAGTTAGCGGCGCATTCATTAGCGACGTCTGTTGCGGCGCTTTGAAAAGCGTCGCTAAAGGCCTAAAAAAGCGCCGCTAAAAGCCTGTTTTGGTGTAGTGCAACTACATCAAGAAAAATATTATTATGAAACCAGCTAGCATTTTTCTTTTTCTTCTCAAAGGTAAGAAAAGTTTTATTTATGGAAATATATTTGGGATAGGGTAAGAAAAGGGATAGGGATTGATAGTTGTGTAATAAAAGTATAGTAAAATATTAAAAAATAAATATGTAAAAAAGAAAAATAGACGAATGAAATTTTTTTAAAGCTGTTTGATATACATAACAATTTAAAAAAAAAAGGAAGAAAAGATACGAAATGATTTAATTAAATCACACTATATACACAAAAATGAAATGGTACAAAAGATCATGTTCATTCTAAGGAATTAACATGAAGAAAAATAAAACACAATGATATTCTAAGCAGTGAAAAACATATATTTATTTATAATAAATCAAAGATAAAATATAATATTTTAAATATGAATATTTGACGTAGGTAGTAAAAAAAACAAATATGTAGATAAATGATTTTGCATAATTATTATTTTTATATAAAGCACAATTCATATATTGATTCAAAAGTACTAAAGTGTTACTATTGGAGTATTCAATATTATTATTAGAGTAATTGAAAATTTAATATAATTGTATCCCATTAATTTGGTATTTGTATCCATGGAATTAATATAATTGTACTAAGTTAATATAATTTTGAATATAAACTGATTAATTTAATCGTGTAAAATTAAATACAGTAAAAAGATTTTTTTTTGTAAAAACCTCTTATTTATTGTAGTTATTTTTAATATAAATTATAGAATGCAATTCAATAGAAATTGTAAAATAATATAACTTTTACCAAATTAAAAAATATTAAATTGTATGATACATGTTGAATTTTTAAAATTATATACATGTCATAGTACTAGGCTACCCAGTCTAGATATAAGTTTTTTAAAGGTTTCAGTTAAATATATATAAAATAAGAAGAGATTTTATTATTTTCCATTAAGATTGTTATATTAATACAAATAGTCAAAGCAAGAAATACTAAATGAATAAATCCATGGATTAAAGAGTATTATTTAATTATGTCAAATACATGATACAAAATTTTGATCAATATGTCAAAAATTTTGTCCATCTTACATTGTAACGGCTCCATTTTTAGTGGTATCGAAAAATGCAGTTTCTGAATCTTATTTTCGTAAACCGAATCTGTAAATATTCTTTTTTAATATTTAAAAAGCTAATATAAAAGTATCTTAAATACTTATTTAGTATTTTTGTCAAATTATTAGTTAAATAAGGCTTAGGGACTAAATTGTAAAATTCAATCGCTATAAGTTTTTAATTGACAAGAGATTTGGGGATTGAAATAACAATTAACTAAAGGGCCAATATGGTTAATAAATCATTATATTGTGAAAATTAATGGAAGATGATGTCAATCTCCATTAGTTTTAGTTAATACAACCATTGTCATCTTCTTCAAACCACCGTCCAAGTAAGAAGAAAAAAAAACCTTCCAAGCATTTGATACATTTGACCATTAATTTGGAGGTAAATTCAAGCTCTTTTCTATTTTTTTTTTATAAATTTGAGGCCATGAGAACTTGATTTAGCTAGCCCATATGCCGATTTGTGAAACTGTTAAAGTTTTAGAAAATTACTATTGTTGATTTCTTGAAGAATTAGACTTTAAATTGATGGATTTTAAGCTTAGTTTATGATAAAGACTAGATTGTAAAGTTAATTTAGCTTGTTTGTTAACTTTGTTACATTAGGGACCAAATTTAATTAATGTGAAACTTGTCATGAAATGAGGTTAGAGATAGAAAGTATAACGTCCCTAATGAGTATATATGAAATCGGATTTTAATCTGAAGCTTGAAATTGAAAGTTATGACTATTTCGAGTTTAGGGACTAAATTGAATAAAGTGTAAAATTTTAGTGATTTCAAAAAATTAAATTCATATAGGTTCATTCGTATCATGTCATAATATAAGAATGTTTAGTATTGATTGATTATATAAAATAATTGTATAGATCAAGAATTAGATTAAAGTAGAGTTAATCGAGGAAAAGTTAAAATTATTGATCAGCCCCTGAAGAATCAACTTTTTTGGTGTTTCAAATGGGTAAGTTCGTATAAAACTTACTACCCCTCTTTGTATTATATGTGTATTCTTTTGTTTAATTTAATAAATGAATTTTTCTATATAGATGAACTATTATGAAATTTGACATATTTGGCTAGATTGGGACTGAATGAAATATTATATGGTAACTGATTATTATGTAATAAAAGAGGGTACAAAATATATAAATAAGAATGATTTCAGGATATGGAAACCTGTAATGTGACCGCTTCTTCAGGGTGTATTATGTAAATGAAAATGATCACAGGGATGATATTGAAAATTTTGGAAATTGATACTCGTGTGAACTAAGTAAAATGTTATGATACGGTTAACATGTGTAAACTCAAAATTATATAGGGTTTTTCTATATATTTTTACCACCTTTTTTACTTAATAAATGTGTTTATCTTGAGTAATTATTATTGAAATAAATGGATTTTACTTAATTAGTAATTTTAGACATGAATTTAGAAAATATGTGAAATTATGCTTAATTATATTATTTTCATGCATATTTTATATTAATTCATGTTAATTTATTAATGTATATATTTTTCACTATGTAGGAGGTCCATTGGAGACATGATTCAAATAAATAAAGCATGGGCAAGTACAAATAATTTATGTGTACAACAAGACCATGCAATTTGAGGCATGAGGTAGACTACTTGACCCAATAAAGAAGGTGATAAAAGATGGACATGTCTACTACGTTTTAGACTGAAGAACTGTCTAACTAGGGGAACTAAGGGCCCAAATTCGACACTTAAAGCTAGTTGCCCAAAATATGTTTTGGGATAATTAATTTGAAGGTCCTTATAGTTGGAAATTAATCAGAATTCAGCCCAACAGCTTCTCTGTTGAAACCGTCCACTCTATAGCTATTTTTAACTTGAAATTGAAATTCAAATGGAGAAGACTGGTTATCCCTTGTTCCTTGAAGCATGGCTGGCCACATAAGAGAGTGAAGGAAGGAAATTTAAACCTATTTTTAGTAAACTCAAACCCTTACCTTCACCTATAAATACCTTACCATCTTTCACTTCTCATTCATCTCTCATCACTCAACATTCCTCTCTCACTCACTTTAGTTTTCTCTCAACTCTTTTTCCCCTTTTTCCCTTGCATAGCCGTCCATCCCTTCCCCAATATTTAGCCTCAAAAGCTTTGTCAAAAGCAATCTTTAGCTGGCTACCTTCTAAACACTTAGCAAAATAAGCTTCAATCAGAACGGAGGAGCGCTCTAGTCAGAATAGATCTGAAAGACTGCTGAACTGAGCAGAGTTGAGCACATCAGTCAAAATAGATCCAAAAGGCTGCTGAACTGAACAGATTTGAACACATCAGTCAAAATAGATCTGAAAGGCTGCCGAACTAAGTTTACTCTTTCCTCTTGTCATTTATTTTAAACATGTTTTCTTTGAGTTTTATGTTTTTGACATCAACTATGAAGTTTTAATTCCAATTTGCTAGGATGATTATATTAATTTAATAAGATTTATTTAATTCATGTTAACATGTTTTGTGCCTCAGTTGATTATGTTTTTAATTAATATCATGATGCATTTCATTAATACATGGTTGGGTGCACTTAGATCAGCTGAGCGATCCTAACCAGACGACAACTAGTAGATGCATAATTGAAAAGTGCAATGCTTAATTTAGGTTCATAATATCTTTAGTTAGCTCTATTATCTTTTCCTTGTGGATTGTCACTTTGCGAAACTTACCTAGTTAGATCATCTTAAAGCTCACACTATCATCGAAATCGGTAGTTATACGATTATTTTGAGTTTAAATTTGTGGCATGTATATAAGGGTCATAGTGTGCACTTTGGCATTTTGAAACCTTTACTACTTCACAAATGTCATATAATCATCTTGTGTAATATGATCCTTAGTGACTTGGTAAATGTATGGTATTAGTCATGTTTCATGCTAAATTAAATGATAATATATTCTTATATGTTTGGCATGTGGAATGATATAAAATGAGGTAGAAAAGATAGCTAAATTAATGAAGGGTTGAAATTGAAATATTTGAATGTGATTCTTGGAAGTATGCTTGAAATATATAGTTGGAACTTGATTGTTGTGGTTCATGCTAAAGGCCTATAAGTCATTGATAACTCCAATATAGACTTTTTTTAGGAATTTCTAATCTTTAATTCATGCAAATCCCAAATGTTTTTCATCAGATTTTGTAATTTTGTTACAGAATATCTAACTTGGATAAATTTTAGGACACATCTTTATTTTTAACTATTTTGATGCTAAACTTACACAATTTAGCCAATTTTAAACCATTTGGAGCAATGAAAGAAAAATCAATCTCGAAGTCACTCTAGAAAGCTCAAATTGTTGTAGCATGATCCATACAGAAAATGGTTGATTAAAAAACAACCATAGACACCCCCAAAAATAATATTGTTGGACCCTAAACATTCATTTGACCTAATTCTTAACTAGGTTAATGGAACTTAACAGCCTGATGAAAAGGAAGAGGCCCAAAGCACCTATTGAAGGAGGAATGAGCCACAAGACCAAGAAAGGCCCAAACCTAGTTACATTTGAAATTACACTAGATCGATTAGTTAGATCAAGAACCAATTTGCATATTGATCTAAACGAGAGAAAGAATCAATTGAATCACAAACTGGTAAGAATTGCAACTCGCGAATCAAGGAACAACTGAAGTGATAAAAAACTGATTGAGTTGATATTTAAAATATTCAGGCCAAATATCCAAACATAAAAAAACACTCTTTTTTTTGGCCCAAATCATTTAAAAGCTAGCCCAAACTCTTTAAAATTTATAAAATCAACCCAAAAATCTATGTAACCTCTCAAACTCGGCCTAGACGTTATGGATGGATTGAGAAGGCTACATTAGCCACCGAAATGGCTAAGCTAACTTATGTTACTTTTTAAGACTTTAAATAAACTCATTTTAGAGAAAATCGTAGTTGTACTTTGAGTTAGCTTAAAAGCATTCATTCATTAGGTCGTATATGCTTAGAATTCATTTTACTGTTGACAATGTTGTTTTAGAAAAGCCGTTTACTTGTTGCTCTTCTTAAAAAAAAACTAGATGTTAAACTAATGCAATGAAAAAAAACCATTTTTCAAGTCATTTTGGAAACTTAGTTGCCTTATCGATTTGTTTTTCAAAAACAGTTCCTTTGCAATGTAATGAAAACTAGGGAATAGTATCAAATTTTACTTAAGCCCGATATAATGCATTATCCGATTATTATGCTTGAGTAATTCATGCATGCAAAAATCCCAAAAGAAAAGTTACTAAGCCACAGACCAGAAATAGTTAAAAATTACAAGCCAAAACCAAATAGACTTAATAACACTTAATTGTAAAATAATAATCTGAGGTCCAAGGTGATTCTATGAATGCCAAGTTCGGTCATAATTTTGAGGTTTACCTGAAAAGTTAAACCCTATTGGTGGTGAGCTTACGAAAAACTCAGTGTGAGTCGAATAATTATTTAAATGGGCAAAAACATCAAATACAGTGAAAATATTAGGTTAACAGAAGAAAACAAAACCATCATAGGAATTTCATGTCATTACATAACCATTATCAAATTGATGTCAAACGGTGTATGAGCATAGGTTATCATTCATTCGAGTAACAATCATTAATTTTGATACCATTCAATACAACAAAATACAATGTGTAGCATAAATCAATAACATTCGAATATGTCGTGCACATGATGCAATGCAAAAAGGTTCCTACCCATACCATCCGCTACATACCGCGAGTTCCCTAGAACCCGTCTGCCAAACTCCAAAACATTATGAACATAGCTCGATGTGGTAAAACCACTGAATAATCAGTAATGCAGAAAATCTGTCGGATATCAAATAGTGCGATACAATTGCCAATAACATATATTATGCGATAAAATCGCCAATCCCCTTGGTACTCCAGGTGCAATGCACTGACTACAAATAATGCGGACTTAATATGCTGTCGGTACTCCACGAAACTCCTCCGTTTACCACAAAATCTCAACCCAATGCATATGCAATATGTCAAACAATCTCATACATAATCATATCTTAATACTTTTCACGTTCATTTGACATGCTCAGCATGTCCTCAATAATCACATACTTTCAGTAAATGGAAACAGTGTTCCAATCTTTCAAATTACCATTTTGTTGGTATCAATCAATATCGTTCAATTTCACATACTTTACGAATTTTCATTGTGCATAAATAGCACCCTTTTCAATACACAATATAACAAATATCTCATGCGTTTAAATCATACATAAGCTTAATATCTCAACACATTATATCATTCAGTCAAACATTCTCATATCTCATAACTCAAATATACAATTACAAACTCTATCAAACATCCATACTATCAAACTAGAAATTTTGCCAACATGTCAATCTTTTAAGGCTCGAAACATACCTGGTTCGGCCACTCAAAAAATCAATAATTTGGCTATTAAGACAATCCAATCAACAAGCTAATTTATCATATATAACAGGATATTTAACATTTTCAAACAATTTTATGAGTCTAGGACCCACACCTTATTTTTCGGTTCCTTGCAGCACACTAGCGAATCTTCCAATTTTCCTTAATAATTCCTTAAATGAATCTAAACCAAAATTTAGTATAAATTCAATCAATTTAACATTAAAAAAGCCCCCAAACACCCACTTATGAGTTCAAACCAATCGTTGAAATGATAACTATCTTATGAATCCAAACTAGTTAGATTCCTTACACTGTATTGATGCAAACCGTACGTACAATCGTTCTTCGCCTTTACGGATGGTTTGGGGCATTCGGGTCAGCACCTAATTCAATAATATACTAGAAAATCAGTAGCTAATTAACGACTAAATTCATTCATTTAATCAAATCATAACCTTTACCCAACAATTATGTCGAAATAACAAACTAGTTACCCTTAATTGCACTTACGCTTCACGATTTGTGGGATCCGAATGGCTAATCAATCAAGAACGTTTTTACCTAATTAAAATGGGTTTAAAAGATGATTAGGAGGGTTCAAGAACTCAAATTAATGATGAAAAAATATAGGCAAGAATCAAGAAACAAAACAACCCCCTTTCTTGCACATAGGCGCACGCACCACCACCCATGGTGACCAAAATTGGGGCTAAATTTTAAAACGGTTTGAGATCTCATTAAATTCTGGAAAAATTCCTCTGAAATCATTTAAAATCCCCAAAATTCCAGATCTAGAAATTTAGGTTTTGAATGGATAAGATTAATTAAGAAATTGAAGAGAGAAGAGACCTTACCCAAGCTAGTTGAGAGAAATGACAATGGGACTTTCTTGGCAATGTTCGAGATCGATCTTGGAGTTCAAGATTTTAGATTTGGTGCTGATTTTAATGAGAAAAAATGACAGCAATATGGTGGAGAATATGTTAACAAATCTTGTGGAAAAAAGAAAAAGAAGAAAGAGATGGTAAAACTAGGTGTAGGCGACAACAACAATGGGAGAAAGAAAGAAAATTGAAGAGAAAAAATGAGAGGAAGAGAATGAACGGATTGGGTAGGTAAAATTTGAATTAAAGGCTGAAAAATACAATAAAAAGTTATATTTATTCTTAGGGTTCAAGGGTATGGATGGCACACACATGAAAAAACAAGAGATTTTGCAAAATTTAATTATTTCACAAGGGAAGGAATTCAAACTTGAAATCTCATTTAATTTCCATGCTTTCTCATATTTCTTCTAACCATTAGGCTTTTTCCTCATTCTTGAAATGATTTTACTATATTTATTTTAAAAATAAGGCATGTCGCATACTAGGGTTGGCAAAATTTGCAAAATAATTAAAATGGAGAGAGAGAAAGGATTTGAACTTGGGTTTCAAGGAACATTTCACTAACACCTAACCAACAAACCAATACCTCATTTATTTTCTAAAAATGTATAGATAAATTTCAAAAATTAAGGCATGACCACACTCTCTCGATTCACAAACTCGATTCTAATAACCCCTAAGTTTTGGGATGTTACAATATAAAATAATAAAATAAATGAAAAAAAAGTAAGAAAATAAAATAAAGGCAGAGGGTCGAGTAATATCTCTTTCTTTGCCAAAGGCAAAGTCGCTTCTGCTTCTGCCTTTGCCTCTACCCTGCTTTGCTTGTTATTTTGTTTTTATTCTCTCAACTAAATTAAAAGATAATTTAGACGAGTGTAAGAAAGAGAGAGATGGAAAAGTGATTTGCGTATGGCCCAAAAAGATATGGAGACAAATTTTTAAATTGAAAATAGATTTGGTTTACATTGGGATATAGGAGGGAGAGGGAGAGAGACATCAATAAGATTTTCTTTTTTTGGAAATATAATATATACATTACACAAAGGAGAAGTATTGGTAACTTGAGAAAGATTATATATAAAATTAGGGTTAGTATTTGGTATATTGGTAGTATATTTTTTTATTTTATAAGTATCTTTAAAAAAATATTATGTATCTTTATTTTTTAATATTATATTATAGAAACTTGTCAACTTTTTAACTCTATTTTTAGAGTCAAAAAACTTTACTGGCAATGTACCAAATGTTTTCTTATAAAATTATAAGATAATTATTTGGTACATTGGTTGTAAAAAATTTTAACTCCACAAGATGAGATTTTTCCATGTGTCCTTAAATTGTAATTAAAAAAAAAGTGACAAAATCTTAACCCTACTTATGGAGATAAAGATTTCCACTACTTGTTTACCAAATAATTGCCCTTAAATTATATTTTATTCAATTTAAATTATATGAAAAAAAATCAAATACAAGATTTTCTTACTTTGAATTGAATATCCATCCACTTAAAAATAATATTTTATTATATATGGTTGAATCGATTTTAAACTAGTTATATTTGTTGAATTGGGAATCATTGGTTGATCAATGGTCCGGTTCTAAAAAATTGTCAAGTAACAATTATTTTTAGCCATGATATCTTTATGGGGAAGGAATAGGAATCCACTTATACTAATGTAAAACTTAATTAGTTTTATATATTTTTATAACTTTTTTATGATTAATATTTTAATGATCCAAGTATTGAATTTATCAATATAATTGTACTTTTTTATAGATTTTCAAACCTATTCAATATCTCTAATAAATTGATAAAAAAACTTAAAAAAAATAAATTTATGCCAAACTTGACATGCATGATCTACATTAATAGATTATTAAATATTGTTAAAATATTAAAATATTACATATATTTTTTTCATGCTTGAAGCCATTGCATCTTCAATGTTTGTTTTACAATCCATAAAGACTAATCCTTTTGATATTCATGCTTGCTCCTTTCTAGAATGTTGTCTCTAGGGTTCGAACTTTAATTCTTTCACTGGAAATTCACTGGAAATGCAATCACTACTGTACATAATATTTATATTAATATATATTAAAATGATCAAATCGTCAAACAGATAAATTTTAAATTAAAATTGAATTAGTATAATAAATTATAGAAAGGCATGACTTAAACACCAAAATTACATGAATATAACATAAATAAATTCTGCATGAAAAGAATTACTAAGTAAAGCATAACAAAGTTCATAATAATTTAGTCGCATTAAAACATAATGTGAAATACAATACAAACATCTTTAAATCGAGTCATTATAATAGAGTGTCCAAAAGAAAATTTATTCTTAATAAATTATTATGAAAAAATATAATCCAACACAAAAATACATCAACATGTCACTTTTACAAACACGCAAAAATACCTGTAAAATGATTATTAACATGTAAATGCATATAGAAATTTATAATACTATAAGTACCAAAACATAATACCAACATGAACACCACCAACACACAAATGTACAAAATCGACAAAAATAATTGATTAACATGTAAAACTTATATAAACGATCATCTTTGAAATATAAAAAATAAACCAAATAAGTATTACTTCATTTTAATTCCAACAAATTGGAAAAGAAAAACATTCGGAATATCTAATTTGTCTTTGCCATCACTACCTCTTTTACAACCCTTTCAGGACAGTTGATTTGGCCAACTTCAATGTTGAGTTGGGATAGCCTTGATTATATTACATAGAGAGAGACCACGATTTATTTATGCCCAAATCTTAGACACTGCAATAAGCTTTAAGAGTAGATCTAGTAGCACCTTGAACAGCTTGGGGGGAGTAAATTTTCAAAAATTCTTCCAGATCAAAGGGTTTGAAGAGCATCGGATTTTTGTCATCAACAAGCTCTTTGGGAACCTTTACTAGGTACCCTCCTCTCGGCCTTGCAAACAATCCGATGCTATACCTGGTCTCGTTTCCCTTCATCATCAAGCGGTGATAAGCAGAAGGCAATCGACCATTCAACCATACCTGCAACAGTACAAAATTTACTTTCTATCTACCTTGAGCTTTTGTTTAAGTCAAGCTATTTATATACAAGTGACTTACGCTGAAGGATTCTCCAAGCATGACTACGAAAGAATTGGGTGAAGGATTTATATTTATCCATTCGCCATTTTTGTTTAGGATCTCCAATCCTTGAACCTCATTTAATTGACACAAAAGAGTCATTGTAGTATGATCACAGTGCGCAGGTAACCCAAGGGTTGGCTCGCTGGTGTTTGTCCTTCCGTATTTCATTGCCCTCAGGTGATTATTTGTTGAGTCCACAAGTTCATCCATGTATTTCTCAAGGCCAAAACTCTCCAAAATCATCCTCAAAATTGTCTTCTCTAATCCTGATGCTAGCTGAGTGAAAGACGCCAGAGTTTTACTGCCAAAAACAGAGCAGATAAAAAAAAAAAAAGTGTAGTAGTTTTGCTAAAGGGGTTTTTGCAAGTGAATCGAAGTACCTGAAGCTTATGTTTCCTTGAGGCCACAAGGTGGTTGTGAGGCATTGTTCAATGTTTTCAACAATATGTGCATCATCAGTGGACATGCTCTCATACAATCTTGATGGAGGCCAAGAATAGGCACGAAAGGGTTTATCGGAAACACAAAGCTGTTTTGTTTGTGAAGGCAAGTCAAATAGCTGTTCCAAGGCCTCTAAAACTGGCTGCCGAAGTTCCAGGAGTTGGTCAAACGAGGCCTCAAAACAGCTGTACTCCTCCAATGCTTCCCGGACTTGGAACTTCAACAAATCCCATTCAGGGCTGCTCGGTCTCAGGTTCTGGTTTGAGAAATCTATGACCGGCACCTTAGCCCCAGTTCTTGAGCTCATATCTGTCTTCTTCTTTTTTCTGATGTAAACAAAATAATAATGGAAATGTCGGAAACTGTGTGTGCTTTGATTATCTGTATTTCATATCACATGAGTGGTTCCTTTATTATTACCCACTTGCAAATCAAAATGAATGGTTAAAAGAATTATTATAATTTTTGTCTTTCTATAGAGCAGCGGTGCTAGGCAGGAACCGTGACTTGAATTGCTACAATAGCAATTTTCTATTCAGAAGTTATAGTCTAATATTATAATAAAATTGTAATTTCATCGTTAAAAATAATTCAGAAATTTAAAAAGTTTACTATTATGTAAATAATTTATAGTTGAATATCGCATCTATAGTTGATTTAAAATCTTTGATTAAGTTAACTGTAACAAATTAATTGACCGGACATTCAATTAGGAAATAACTTTTAAAAAGTTATATAAAATAAAATATATTAGTGTGACAGTAAAAATTTGTAAATTTTATTATTTCAATTAAATTTTATTTAATTTTTATATAAAATTTTAATAAATATATATTTTCACAAAATCCTTTTAATCGGATTTGTGATAATCTAATATAAATATAAATATAAATATAAATATTTATTTTGTCTGTAACTAGAAATCGGTCGTATATGGTCATTTATCACAATCAAATAATTTTGTTTGGATTCATGTGAAATTTTCTCATCCTGTCATCTTCACCTGATACGATGATGATAGTGATATAATAAAAAATTTGCTTCTAGGGACCATTAAGGTTATTCTGTATTTGCTTGTGCTATTCAGTTTATTTACTTGTATGATGTTGACGATTTCATATTTTATTAATGTGAATCAAGAAGGATGAAATAAGAAATAAATCAATAAAAGAAAATAAACAAAATTTAGAGGTTGATAAATTAATTTTTATCTCTAAATATTAAAAATCATCTTAAAAAATTTAAAGGTTACTTAAATGGTTCCCAATCATTACTCTAAAATTGTGTCCTTAAAAAAATTGAAGATAATTATTCTCAATTGTTCCGTTTGGCGAATTTTGTCTGACGAATATTACTCAAAATTCATTAAAAAAATTAAAATATTTGCAGCGATCTTCATCTCATAACGAGAATTTCATATAGAAAACTATCATCCCAATAATAAGGTAATGAGAATTATTGAATTTTCATATTAAAACAATACTATGATACAAATTTTTGGATAACCATACTCAAAAAGTTAACTATTGAGGTTAGAGAGCAACCTCAACGCCCACATGGATTGGCTTTGCGCTAGCTTAATCTAACCCTAGGTGAACACTACAATATCATAATCATAACCCGCACCAGATGATTGCAACTAAGAGACATGATAACTGTTGAGATATTTTTTATATTTGGTAAATAAAGCATCCCTAAAAGTTAGGGATTACCAAATATGATTGAGGATTTTTCTCGTATTTAGTTTTGCTATTTTCAACTTTAAGCTTACTAATTTTAGCTATTACAAAGCTTATAAAAGACTAGAACCATTGAACTTATTTGTCAATTCAATGAAAACCATCTTCTCTGGTTTGAGTTAAAAGCTCATTTTTCTCTCTTTCTCTACTTGTAAGTGCAACAGTGGTATCAAAGCTAGATTTGTTCTTGTTAGCCTAGAAAATGTTTCACCTATGGCCTTAGAAAGCAGTTTTGTTCAAGCAATCATTCCCCGTTTTGATGGCCACTGTGACCATTGAAGTATGTTGATGGAGAATTTCTTATAATCAAAAGAGTATTTCCCAATTGTTGAGGCAAGTATCAAACAGTTTGCGGAAGGATAAACTTTGACGAATGCCCAAAAAGTAGAGTTCGACACGAGAAAGCTGAAAGATTTGAAGGTGATAAATTATCTTTTTCAGGCTATTAATTGTCCCATCTTGGAAACTATTCTTTGCAAAGAAACTTCCAAGGATATATGGGATTCCATGAAAAAAAAGTATCAATGCTCTATAGGGTGAAGAGATCAAAGCTTTAAGCCTTGAGGAGGACTTCGAGACTTTACAGATGACGGGGGAATCTGTCACTTGCTATTGTGCTAGAACCATGGAGATTTGTAACAGTATGTGGTTCTATGGTGAGAAGATGGAGGATGTCATCATAGTGGAGAAGATTTTGCGCTTCATGAAACCGAAGTTTGATTATGTCATTTGCTCTATTGAAGAGTTAGAAGATATAAATGAATTGTCTCTTTATGATTTGCAAAGCTTTTTGTTGGTGCATGAGCAGAAGATGAATTGTATTTCAACCTCCGAGGAATAAGATTTGAAGGCTTCTACTTTTATTTCGTCTTCCAATTTTAGAGGAAGGGGTAAAGGTAGTGGTATTAGGTAGAGGAATAAGGCGAGAATTACAGAATCAATGATGACCAAAGTAAAGGTAAAGTATGAAATTTTGACAAATCCAAGATAAAATGCTTTAGATTTCAAAAGTTTGATTATTATCATTTTGAATGTTATGCTAGGTTACCGAGTGGCAAGGATGAACAATCACATTTATTTGAGAAGAAGGAATAAGAAACCTTGTTAATTGTGGTTCAAGTTGAAAAGGAACTTGAGCCATATGTTTCGTATGTATAGGCTACAATATCCACATGTGTGGAAGTAAATAATGTTTTTCGTATTTAAATGATTATTTTCGTTCCACCGTAAGCTTTGGTGATTGTTCTACTATGGATGTCATGGGAAAAGGTAACATGAGTATTAGAACCAATAATGGTTTTGTGGAAACCATATTTAATGTGTTATATGCTCTTACTTTAAAAAACAAATTATTGAGTGTTGGTCAACTATTGGAAAAGAGATATTTTGTCACTTTTAAGAATGATGCTAGTGAGATTTTTGATCTATCTGGAAGAGTTGTTGCTATTGTGGAAATGAGTTAGAACAAGTTGTTTCCATTGAATACTGAGGCTGTTCAATCTTGTTTGATGGCAAAAGTTAAAGATCTTTCATGGTTGTGACATTTTGACTATGGTCATTTCAACTTTGTTAGTTTGAAGATACTTGAAAAGAAAAATATGGTGACTGGTCTCCTCCAATTATCTCTCCCTCCCTAGTTTGTGAAGAATGTGTTGTTGGCAAACAACACCGATCTCAATTTTCCAAAGGCAAGTCATGGAGAGCAAAAGAGGTATTGTAGTTAGTGTATTCAGTCATTTGTGGGCTAATAAATCCAATTTCCAATGGAGGTAAAAGGTATTTTATTACCTTTATTGATGATTATTCTCGTAAATTTTGGGTTTACCTTTTACAAGAAAAAATAGAGGCTTTTAATGAATTTAAAAGCTTCAAGGCTTGTATAGAAAATAAGAATGGAAGAATCATTTAGGCTCTCTGAACTGATTGTGGTGGTGAATATTGCTCTAAGGTATTTGAAATTTTTTTTATGTTCATGGCATCTAAAGAGAGCTCACAACTGCTTATACACCACAACAAAATGATGTATCGGAAAGGAAAAATAGAACCATTCTCAACATCGTTCGAAACTTACTAGCAAGAGGGAGAATTCCAAAAGTGTTTTGGACAAAAGTTGTAAGTTAAAGCATCAACATTTTGAATAGGATTCCTACTCATGCTCTTCGAGATGTGACTCTAGAGGAGGCTTGGACTGGAATGAGACCAGTGGTAGATCACTTCAAAATTTTTGGGTTCATTGCCTATGCACATGTCTCAGAGGAGAAAATGAAGAAGCTTGATGATAGATGTGAGAAGTGCGTCTTTCTTGGTATTAGTGAAACATTAAAGGGATACAAATTGTTCAAACCTATGACAAAGAAGGTCATGATTAGCCAAGATATTGTGTTTGATGAAGAGAAAACATGGTATTGGGATGAAGTACAACCTATTCAAGTCCTTTGAGATAATGAAGTTAAAGAAATGTGATAACTCTAAAAAATATAGACTTATCTTAAGCTTTTATAACTACAATTCTTGTTAATTCCAGGTGATTTCTTATTAATTTCAAAATTTTCTTAAAAATATTAATTAATTTTTTTATTTAGACTCTTGGAAGTTAAATTATTTTATTATGTTAAATTTCACAAAATAAATATTTGTTAAATATTTAGTGAGCTCAGTGATTGAAATTATGCAAGTTTAGGATGACTTCAGAATCAATTGGGCCAAAAAGACGATAAACATGACCGACCAAGTGGAGCTGAAATTTAATTAATCCATGCATGAAAGATGAGCATATTTCATGTCCAAAACAGCAAGGAAAAGTTTCCCCACAAGTCCAAATAAATTCAACCCAAATTTATAGTTAAAAAGCCATCGGTAAAAAAATGCAGTCTTGGAGCTTGTCCGTTGAGGCACTGATGGTGTGGCGAGTTGAATCCCAACATGTAAGCTGCTAGATTAACATCAAGTAATGTGTAACATGATGAATTGGGGCTCTACAAAGCATGGAGATGAAATGCATAAATTATCAATGAAAACCAAAACACTGAGTGCAGGAAAAAAGAGTCAAAATATTCACTCGAAGGGAGGAGCTTCACACGCAAATGGAGGTCAAAATTTGCACCTAGATTAGCCCATTTTCCTTCAATCCAAATCAGTCATTTAATACTAATTTCAATAATTGCAAAAAACCCTTAACTTCCCAAAAATCCTGTTCAAACCCATCCACTATTTAAGTTTGTTATTTTTAGCAACAAAACAAACAAACCTCTCTTCCACCTTTCAAGTGGCCGACCATATGAGGGAGTAAAAGGGGGATTTTAAATGTTATTTTTAGTAGCTTAAAGCTACCTCCCTTAGTATAAATAGGCCCTTTCACCCATTCATTTGGGGCAGCCAATTCACTCACATTCTCTCATTCTCTTTTTAAGAGATTTTGTTTCTTTGTTTTTTTCAAGAGAAATAATCTTCTTGAGTGTGGGTAATTGAAGCAGTAAGCTTCCTTCAAGATAGTTTGTAGCGTCTCAAGGAGGAAAAGTTGTGTGCACCACCGCGACATCCACCGTGAAACAACTCTGTTTCCTTTTACTCTTTTAAATTCTTCTTGTGTTCTTGTTTATTGAAAATATGATTACTTTGTGTTTTTGTGTTTTCTTATCAATTACCATGTTTTAATCTTGTTATGCTAGAATTATTATGAAACATTTGTTTATGCTCAATGAAGTTCGAAAAAATTATTATGCATTTGGTTGTGCTCATTTAGTCAGGTAAAATCATGTTTGCTTATTAATTCTCCGTGAGTTTAATAAGTAATTAAGTTAGTTAATTTATCTCAGAAGATGGTTGCTAACTGAAAAAATACTTGACTCGTGTATGTCTAATTGATTAAAGGATTAATTAATTAAATTTAGCAACTATGCCGAGAGGTAACTATTGCCTTACAAAACCTTAGGAATGCATGATTAAATTATTTCAGTATAGACCTAATTTTGCTACTTCACATAGTTTTTATAGTTGCATTTGACATAGGGATATAAGATGGGCCTACAAGACTGAACGTAGTGACTTCAGGAGAAGCATGCTAGTGATTATATTGTTTTATATTAGATTTATACTGTTGCATCTTTCATTTTGTAGTAACGATACCCGGAAGGGTAAGTTAAAATTATGGTTAATAAATTTACAATAGATTAAGAACTCTGGAATTTTTCATAATGAGCGGTGCTGAATCTTTGTCCGACGATTGGATTGGCATGGGAGAAGACTCCATTGCTGATCGTAATACCAAAAAAGTTTGGTGGAAGTGATGACTCTTTGGCAAATATGATGGTTGACTCGTCCTCGGTAAGTGGAGTTTCATGAAAAGATAAACTCTTGGGAGGATCGGTTTCTAACTCTTTTGATGGTGCCGCTATTCTTAACCATGGGAATGGAGCTACAAGAGTTTGAAGTTGGATATATTCGTATATCCAACCTTAATGGTATTCCTGTCATTGACTTCTCGAATCGCATTACCAAAATCTTGATCAAGGGAATGGAGCTCACCGTGGTGGTCAAGTTGTTGGGCGCAATATAGGTTATGGGGCTTTGTCTAATCGTATCACTAGTCTCTGGAAGCCTACACAATCCTTTCGCCTAAGGATGTTACAAATGGATATTATCTTGTTCATTTCCAGAGCAGGGTCGATTATGATGCGGGGCTGACATAAGGTCCCCTGTTAGTGTTTGGACACTATCCTACAGTCTAACCGTAGACAGTGGATTTTGGCTCGTCAAGACCATTCCCCTGTGATGTGTTGGCCTAGATCCACTTTCCGGGTCTGCCGGGATTCCTATACCAGAAAAAGATCTTAAAGGAGATTGGAAGTTTGGTTGAATGAGTGATTAAACTTGACATTAAAACAGAAAATCGGGAAAGGGGACAATTCACCCGAATGGCTGATTTTGTCGATTTAGAAAAATTGTTTACCTTTCAAGTGCTTGTCAATGGTCAACTCCAATGTGTGGAATTTGAGGCATTACCCGAGGTATGTTTATCGTGTGGTAAATATAGACACCTTAAGAATTTATGTCTTTCTTCTTTGACAGATCGGAGTGGTCATGGTGGTGAAGAAATTCCCAAGAGTTTTTTGAGTAGTGAAATAGCTCCAGCGAAGAAGAGGGATGCTCTGCCGACGATGGGAGAAGCCTTTGGCCCATGGATGGTGGTTGAGCGTAAATCTCGGAGCAAATAGGAAGTGATTTGTGGACAAAAAACAAAAATTTTAAAAGGGAATCCGGTGGGTTCCCGGTTTGAAAAGCTATCTTCCATGGGTTCTGAATCTCTAACACCGGATTTGGAGATGTCTTCTAAGGTTCTTGGAACGGCTAGGTTTATTCAAAGAGATTTCATCAAAAACTTGAAAGGCAAGGAAATAGAGAAAGGGTCTGGATCGGTGGTTGTGGTTAATATGGGTGAAGGTCTGTCGGGCCGTGTTGATGATTGTGGGCCAAGCATAGAATTTGGGTCTTTTGGGGATAATAATGCGGGATAGGAGTTGGGATTAAAAGCCCATGTCTCGCTGCGTGTCAGTGATATGACTTCCGAAAATTCTGGGCCACATTTGGCTTTGGGCATTTCGTAAAAGTGTAATGAGTCTTCGTTGGAACGTCCTGGATCACAATGGGTTGCGGGCCAGATTTCAAATTCTTATAATTTGGGCTTGTGCAACGGGTATTAAGAATAAAGACCCAACAATTCCTATTTACTTTTCAAATGATAAGGCTACCTCTTTACATTTGAATCCTACTTTCGAAAAGCATCTTGAGGCTAAAGTGGGTCTAATTTCTAATGCTCCTTACCCTAAAAAGCATACTTTTGTTACTTTCCAAGAGAAGTTGGATAAGAATTCCAAACCAAAGGTGCGTGCAAACCCTTCAAATATTCCTAAAGCGCATGGTGCTGAGAGCAGAAAAGGAAATGAACATAGTGGGAAATCTTTATTTAATTCTATTCGTGGGCGTAGGGGGAAATTCAAACCTGCCAGTAGTTCATGAGTCTTCCTCCCAGAAGCTATAAGCTTTATGGTAGAGCTCATTAGTGTGCAAGCTAGAATTTTTACAAATAAACTAGACATCAAATCTGGCAGTGTCTAAGCTACTGATATCCTTTACGAGGTTAGTCTTTCTCTCATATTTATTTTATTTATGAATTTTACTATCTTTTCTTTAAATTCTCAAGGATGTGCGAGTTCTAATTTGTTAGAGTCTTCTAGGAATATAATTGGAAGCATAAACCAGATTTGATCAGTCTTTTAGAAACTAGGGTCAGTGGTGAGAAAACGGATTTGGTTATTGCTAAGCTCGGTTTTCACAATTCTCATCGTGGAAGCAGCCAGCTTTTTAGGAGGTATCTGGATTAGGTGGAAGGAATCGATTAGTGTGGAGGTGCTCTAAAGTGATCCCTAATTTGTCTTAGCCAAAGTTACTGATAGCTCCTTACGACAGCCTTCTTTGGTCTCCTTTGTGTATGGTAGTCCTAATAGTTAGAAAAGGAAACCTCTATGGGAGGTTTTGTAAAGTTCTATTCCATTGGATAGGTCCCTGTGGGTGGCGATTGGTGAGTTTAATGCCATAATTTCCTTTAGTGAGAAAAAAGGAGGACGAGTTTTAGGGAAAATGTGTCATATCTTTGGTAATTTTATAGATTTCGCCCAACTTCTAGATTTAGGTTTCCGGAGGTCGCAGCTCACTTGGCAAAGAGGGGGAATTATTGAGCGCTTGGACAAGGCTATTTGTAATACTGCTTGGAACACAAATTTTCTGAATTCAATTGTGTCCCATTTACCTCGGCTCAAATCTGACTACAGGCCTCTAAAATTATCTATTTTTTCTAAGGTTCATTCTTTAAAAGGGAGTCTGTTCAGATTTTTGGCCAGTTCGATTAAACATCCATCCTTTTCAGACTTTGTTAAAGAGAATTGGAGGATGTCTGCGAGCATGTCATCCCTACATGCTCAGTTCACTAATCGAGTTAAAATTTGGAACAAAGAGGTTTATGGTCATATTTTTACTCGTAAAACACTCCTGTCTCGTAAACTGGAACATATTGAGATTGAACGTGATAGAACTAACTCGGAGTTTCTTAAGCAAGTCGAGATGGATGTGAGAGAGGAATTGGAAAATTTGCTTCATCATAAAGAGATTCTTTGGCGACAAAAAGCATGTAGTGATTGGTTGGTTTTGGGGATCGCAACACAAAATTCTTTCACTCACGCACATTGAGAAGACGTAAACAGAACAAAATTACTGCTTTGAAAAATGGCTTGGGAAAGTGGATTATGGATGATGATCAACTGAAGCTTGAAGCAGTTAATTTTTACTCTAATCTGTATGGCAAACATCCTGAGCTAAGGAGAGATTTCCCATCTGTTGCTTTCCCGTGCCCTAAAGATAAGGATTTTAATATTCTTAACAGACTAGTGTCGGCTGAGGAAATTAAAGCCACTCTTTTTTATATTGCACCTTTGAAAGCTCCAGGGAGTGATGGTTTTCATGCCTTGTTTTATCAAAGTCAATGGGATTATGTTGGTACCTCGGTCTGTACGTGGGTTAAGGAGGTCTTTGAAGATTGATTCAGAGTTAAATAATTCTCTCATTGTGCTTATCCCTAAAACTCAGAATCCTATGGATTTCTCTCAGTTCTGGCCAATCAGCTTATGTTTTGTTCTTTATAAGTTGGTCATGAAAATCATTGCCAATTGATTTAAAGTGATTTTTTTGAGGCTCTTAACTTACAAGCAAGTTGGTTTTGTTGCAAGATGGAATATCACTGATAACATTATCATTGCTCAAGAGGTTATTCATTCCATGAGAGGTACGTAGAAAAACAGGAAATGGATGGCCATCAAAATTGACCTGGAGAAGGCCTTTGATCGAGTACGGTGGGATTTCATTGAGGCGTCGCTCCAAACTGCAGGTATTCTTTTTTTTATGAAATGTTATTATGTTTGCAATTTCTAGCTCTACTATGCGGGCCTTGTTGAATGGTGTCCCAACCTAGAAATTTCGACCAGCTAGAGGCGTTCGTCAGGGATGTCCTTTATCTCCTTATCTGTTTATTCTTTGCATAGAGTGGTTAAGTCACAGTATCCGTAATGCTATTGATATGTGTAATTGGTCTCCTATTTGGTTGTCCTATGGTGGGCCACTTTTATCTCATCTTTTCTTTACCGATGACTTGATACTCTTCGGTCATGCTGATGAGAATCAAGCTCGAGTCATTAAAAGTATTTTAGATTAGTTTTGTGACTATTCGATACATCAGATTAATTCATGAAAGACTGATATTTTTTCTCAAAAGGTGTGGACGATAACTTGGGGGAGCGTAAAAGTGATTTCTTTGGTTTTCAAAAAAGTTACTAATTTGGGATATTACCTTGGAGTTCCACTATTTCATGACAAAGTCACCAACATGTGGAAAGGGTGCGTAATAAATTGTCTAGCTAGGATGCCAGTTAGCTTTCCTTAGCTGGAAGGGTTACTTTGGTGCAATCTGTTCTTCTCTTGATTCCAAGTTATTTCATGTAGACAATGATGGTTCCCAAAGGTGTCTGTGATGAGATCGAGCACGTAGTTCAGAAATTCGTCTGGGGAGTTCATAATGGCAGCTCAAAGACAACCTTGGTTAGTTGGCGTTCGGTGTGCCAACCTAAGTATCACGGTGGTCTTGGTCTTAGATAGTTGAAAGACCACAATATCTCTTTCATGTTAAAGGTTGGTTTTAACATCATTTCTAATACTAATGCCCTCTGGATTCAGATGCTTAGGTCAAAACATAGAGTCCCTAGAGGTTTACCAGATGACTTGTCAAGGAGTCGGTGTTCCTTTTTATGGAGATCCATTTCTAAGGTATGAACCCTCAATCATGAGAACTTAAACTGGTCAGTTGGAGACGAAAATAGCATCAAGTGCTGGCAAGACCCCTGAATTTCCAATTGTGGTCCTTTATTTAAGTTTATCCCCTATTCTGCTAACCCTTTTCTAGATTATTCTCTCAATAGTATGGTTGCATGTGATGGCTCTTGGAAGTGTGATCTTTTCAGGCCTTGGGTTCCTAAGGAGATTATCAACAAAATAATAGGTGTACCACCACCTCATCCTTCGCCAGGTCCTGATCGAATTATTTGTGGAGCTACCTCGACTAGCTCTTTCTCTCTCAAATGCGCTTATGAGAAGGTTCATGAAGGTAGTTTCAACTTAAAAGAGCAGCTCTGGGAAATACCATGGAAGTTTCACGGCCCTCATCAAATTCGTTTTTTCATCTGGTTGGCTCTAAAACAACGTCCCTTAACAAATGCTGAGAGGGTAAGATGCAGCTTTGGGAGTAGTAGTGCTTGTAGCCTTTGTGGACATGGTTATGAAGATGTTTTGCATATACTCAGAGATTGTAATGCTGCTAGAGGCATTTGGGACAAGCTTATTCCACAGCAAGATCTTTCTGTTTTCTATTCTGGATCTTTTCTTGACTAGATGAGGAACAATTTTTAGAGCCATTTTTCATATTGGGGTGGAATCGATTGGCCATGTCTCTTTGGGATTATCGTGTGGTGTATCTAGAAGAATAAAAACCTATTCATTTTCCAAGGTATTACATGGAGTGTTGACGAGATTATTAAAATCTCATATAGTTGGGCAAGACAATATTCCTCTATTTCAAGGATTTCATCTTATAAAGCATGAAGTCATCTTCATAATTTGCCTTTACCTAATAGCTGGGTGAGTTTGAGCGCAGATGGTTCAGTGAGGTTTGATGAAGGTTTCGCTGCAGATGGTGGCTGTGTGAGAGACGATAATGGTGAGTGGATCATTGGGTTCACCAAATATTTGGGCAATTGCACCGTTTTGGAGGTAGAGCTTTTGGGAATACTAAATGGGCTGAACCTTATTCTGGATAGGCATTTCGAGATAATCCTAATCCAAATTGATAGTATTGAAGCTATTAATGTAATCTTGGAAGATTCTTTGGGGAACTCTAACTCTGCCTTAGTTAGGAAAATTCATCTTATCTTGAGAAAGATAGAGCAGTGGAAAATTCAGTATATTCCCAGAGAGGAAAACTTAATTACTGATAGTCTGGCTAAGTGAGTTCATACTAGAAGCCTAGGTTTAAGATTGTTTGAAGATCCTCCTTTGAGTGTTGAAGTCTTTCTACTTTGTATCTTTATTCTATCACCAAAAAAAAATTATGGTTAGTGATTCACCAATTATGCAAAGAATTTATTTCGTAATAACTTTTATCTAGATTAAATTAATCATAGACTGAAGTGGATTAATGACTCTACTGTTACTATTAAAACTCATTTGTTGAAGTATTTATTATTCTTTTGAGAGAAAAATTGCACACATATAGAATAGAATCATTTAGATTGGATTAATTGCATAAAACCCTTGATTAATTATTTTTCTTATCAAATTGTTAAATTTATTTTTCACAAATTTTGTCTCAATTTTCAGTCCTTGAGGAGGAAATACTTATTTATTTATCACTTTATTACTTGTTATGATTTTGTACACTTGCACATATTTCACGATTAATTTTATATATTTACACATCACAACAAGTTTTCGGCGCCGTTGTCGGGGATTGTCTTAGAATCATTATTTGTGAAGTTTATTTTTGCAGTTCTGTTTATTTTATTATTATTTAATTCTTTCCATGTGTTTATTAACGTTAATCAAATTATTGACTTACTCCCAGTAAACCCTAAAATATAATGAACTTTTAGACAGGAGAGACAAGAAAGACAAGCCCAGAGACAAGTTTAAGAAATGAACCTTGAAATTCAAAATCAAGGTCAAGCAATTTGGGATAATCAAGCTCACAACCCAATCATTGTTGCTGATGACAGTGATCGAGCCAAAGGACAATACGCAATGCCACTTTTTAATGAGCTTAATCTAGGCATTTGAAGATCTGAAATCGAGGCACCGTAATTTGAGCTAAAGCCTGTTATGTTCTAGATGCTTCAAAAAGTGAGTCAATTTAGCGAAATGCCCACTAAAGATCCACATATTCACCTCGATTGCTCATGGAGATGAGTGACTCCTTCAAGATGGTTGGGGTAGCAGAAGATACACTAAAATTAAAATTGTTTCCATACTCCTTAAGAGACAGAGCTAGAGCTTGGCTCAACTCATTGCTATCTGATTCAATCTCTACCTGGCAAGATTTAGCGGAACATTTTCTGGTCAAATACGTACCACCTAGCAAGAATGCTAAGTTAAGGAATGAGATCACAACCTTCAAGAAATCAGACGATGAATCCCTGTATGAGGCATGGGAAAGATTTACAGAACTATTACGCAAATGCCCTCATCACAGGACTCCACACTGCATCCAATTGGAGACCTTCTATAATGGTCTCAATGCACATATGATGATAGTAGTGGACGCTTCAGCTAATGGTGCTATCCTTTCTAAGTCTTATTGTGAGGCTTATGACATCATCAAGAGAATTTCTAGTAATAATTACCAATGGCCGACCAATAGAGCAGGAGAAAGACGAGTAGCAAGAGTACATAAAGTGGACGATCTCTTCAATGTTAAAAACTTTTACTACTAATGGTCTTAATAATGTTGCATCCCAACCACCATCTCAGTTTGACAACATTTCCTCGTATATTGTGCGGACGTACACTCATTTGACAACTGTCCATCAAATTTGGAGTCTGCCTACTATGTAGGAAATCAAAATCAAAATAGAAATAGGTAGGGACCATAGTCTAACTTCTATAACCCTTCATGGCAAAACCATTCGAACTTCTCCTAGAGTAAATTAAGAGCTGGACCTAGTAATACTTACATGTAGCCCAGGTTAAATCACCCACTAGCTTTTAATCAACAAGTTCAAAAGCCACCTAGAGCTGAACCTGTCAATAGCCTGGAGGACTTGTTAAAATCATACATGGCCAAGAATGACGCCTTGATCCAAACCCAAGTGACCACTTTGAAAAATTTTGAAAACCAAGTTGGTCAGTTGGATACTGAGCTTCATAATAAACCACAATGAGCTTTAGTAAGCAATACGAAAAATCCAAGGAATAAGATAATGAGCATTGCAAAGTGGTCTTTTTACGAAGTGGAAAGAATTTTGAACCCAAGGTAGTTAAGGTTGAAGACGAGTCTATAGATAAAGAGGAAATTCAACTGGAAGTTGAAATTCTCACACCATAGAAGCCAGAGTTTAAAAACTCCAATGAGGTAAATTCTAGCCCAATCAAATTTGATAATCTAATACCTATGTTAGATGCAGAACCCAAGGTTCAGAAGAGTTTTTTGGTCCAAGTGAAGGTTCCACCACCTCTATAGCCACAAAGATTGAAACAACAAAAGCATGAGTGCAGTTCAAGAAGTTTTTAGACGTTCTTAAGCAGCTTCATATCACTATTTCATTGGTAGAAGCTTTAGAAAAGATGTCAAAATTTTCTAAGTTCATTAAGGACATTATATCCAAAAATATGAGACTTTGGGAATTTGAAACCGTAGCGATGGCAAAGGAGTGTTGCGTATTTTTACAAAACAAGTTACCCCCAAAACTAAAAGACCCAGGTAGCTTCACTATACTATGCAACATTGGCAAATTTTATCATGGTAAAGCTCTATGTGATTTAGGTGCAAGCATTAACTTGATACCGATGTCTGTATTCAAGAAATTGGGAATAGGTTAAGTAAGATCAACAACTGTAACACTTTAACTAGCAGATCGGTCAGAAGCACATCCGGAAGGAAAGATGTTCTGGTACGTGTTGATAAGTT
Source organism: Gossypium hirsutum (assembly GCF_007990345.1). Classification (NCBI taxonomy): domain Eukaryota; kingdom Viridiplantae; phylum Streptophyta; class Magnoliopsida; order Malvales; family Malvaceae; genus Gossypium; species Gossypium hirsutum. Next base: position 54,370,828 of record NC_053447.1, on the reverse strand, counting down.
TATTTTCCCTGGTCACTTTCTCATTTTAGATTTTCAAGTAGATAAGGAAGTACCAATCATCTTAGGGACACCCTTCCTTGCAACTAGTAGAACATTAATCAATGTACGAAAAGGCAAACTTACTATGCGAGTTCAGGGTGACCAAGTAACTTTTAATGTGCTAAAAGCAATGAAATTTCCTAACCCAGTTGAAGATTGTTCTACAATGGTGGAATTAAAATCATTAGTCTCTATAAAATGGGAGCTGAATTCTCTAGAAGACCCATTAGAGAATATTTTAGGATCTAATCCACCAGAAGATGAAGAAGCCAAAGAACACACAGCTTTGTTGAAAGCCAATTATGCTCGACCATCTCGTTTCTACTTTCTAGAGCTAGAATATTGAGAATACAGACAACCTAAAACATTAATTGAAGAACTAAATACGTTGGAACTCAAGGCACCAAGGCTACAGTTTATATTGACCACTCAGCAATCAAGTATCTACTTGCAAAGAAAGACGCTAAATCGAGAGTAATTTGGTGGGTGCTCTTACTTCAAGAATTTGATCTAGAAATTCAAGACAGGAAATGAGCTGAGAACCAAGTGGCAGATCATTTGTCAAAGTTAGAGCAAACCAAGGAAACATGTTCTCTAGTTCCTATAAATGAATATTCTCAGATGAACAATTTTTTTAGGTAAGTTCTGTACATAAATGTCCTTGGTTTGCTAATATCACTAACTACTTGGCCAGTGAAATAATCCCACCAGATTTAACATATCAACAAAGGAAGAAATTCCTACATGATGTGAGATATTATTTCTGGGAAGAGCCAGATCTATTTAAAGAATATGCAGATTAGATGATTATGAGATGTGTATCAGAACGGGAGGTTGCTGAAATTCTTTGCCATTGTCATTCTTCTCTAAGTGGATGGCACTTTGGAGGATCACGTATAGTGACTAAGGTGCTGCAAGCTAGTTTCTTTTGGCCTACTCTCTTCAAATACTCGTATGCCTATGTACAGAACTGTGACCGATGTCAAAGGGTAGGGAATATATCAAGGAGGAATAAGATGTCATTAAACAATATTCTTGAAGTGGAATTATTTGACGTTTGGGGCATCGACTTTCTTAGTCCATTTCCATCATCATATGACAATAGATACATTTTGGTGACAGTTTATTACGTGTTAAAGTGGATTGAGGCTAAAGCTTGTCCAACGAACGATACCAGGGCAGTTATGCGCTTTCTACACAAGCATATATTCACAAGGTTCGAAACATCAAGAGCCATAATAAGTTATTAAAGGCCCCACTTTGTGAATAAATGACTTAAGTGATTATTGGACAAATATGATGTCAAGCAAAATATTGCTACAACTTACCATCCATAGAAAAATAGGCAAGCTGAGTTGGAAAATAGAGAAATAAAGAACATTCTTGAAAAGGTGGTAAGACCTAACAAAAAAATTGGTCAAGGAAACTCGACGGTGCGCTATGGGCTTATCGAATGACCTTTAAAACTCTGTTGGGGATATCTTCATACCGTTTAGTGTTTGGAAAACCCTACCATCTTCCTTTGGAGCTTGAACATAGAGTTTACTAGGCTCTAAAGCAACTCAATGAACATGAATCTTGCTGGAGACAAACGAAAACTTCAGTTAGCTGAATTGGAAGAATTGAAAATGTTCTCGTAAGAGAATGCCATGATTTGGAAAGAGAAAATAAAATGATGTCATGACAAGCACATTCAGTATTGAGAATTCAAAGCAGGCCAGAGAGCCTTGTTGTTTAACTCTAGGATGAAATTGTTCCCTTGAAAACTTAAATCTCGATGCTCTATGCCCTACCTGATTCACCAAGTCTATCCATACGAAGTTGTAGAGTTGCACAATGAAAAGGGGGATTATTCAAGGTAAATGGCCAGCGCCTTAAACACTATGGAAACAGTAAAGTTGAGGAGAATAAAATCTCGGTAAGTTTAATCAAACAATAAGTGTTAAATTTTTCTTTAAAAATAAACTACTTAGACAATATTTTGAAGATAAATATAATAGAAAAAATTTCTATCAAGAAGGTTGGATTTTAAGAGGGACCAAATTGTGACCCCTCCAATATTTCCTTGGAATTAATTTTATTATAATTTCTAAGAAATATTTTCTAAGTAACCCATTAATTTGGGAGTTTGCAAAATAAATGGTCAATTTTGGACCACAAAGAAATTTCTTTTTATTCAAATGATTTAATTTAATTATCAATTAATTATATCTTTTTAATTGGATTTTCTTGCTAGAGATAATTATTGAGTCGAATTAATTTTATTTATTTAATTAGTAAATATAAATTATTTTAATATTTTTAATTTTGATTATCTTTTAGTAATTAATTTTGAAAAAGTCTTTTAAATTTTTGTTGCTATCTCTTAAACCCCCACCATCCCTATAAATACACCCCTTTTTCACACTTATTTCATCAACAATCATTCCCTCTACTCAATCTTCTTTTTGTGCCGCCCCCACCCCTTCCATTCTTCTCCTAAATTTTAATTTTTTTCTCTTAATTCTTCCTCCAAAATCGGCACCCAAACCCCCAAAAACAAGCCATTTAAAGCCCACAACTTGCCCAAAAATCTACTTCATTAGTACATACCTTCAATAAACCTAAACACACTTCAAACACATATAAATCTACCAATTCAATCAACCTATTTCTCCTAACCAATATACCATTTATAACCTTGGCCAAAATAACTCAAGAACTACCAAAGAGATTACTGGATAGTGTTGATAGAACTCTGACAAGCTTCCAGCCGATCAAGTTTCCGATAATCTACGAAACAAAGGAAAATAACTACGTAAGCAACTAGTGCTTAGTAAGCTCGTATAAATTCAAATATAACTTACCCTTCTTAAGCTCAATATATAAAATATGAATAACATCATTACCATGATCATAAGCTAAATAAACTCCTATATACACCACCAAACTCACAAGTTAGCAAGTTAATACATAATACATATAAGTTCAACCATATCATAAGTAAATTTCCATGTACATACCATTCATCAAATTTACCTTTGATAAGATTATGAATAATTATCCATTTGAATACATGCCTTGCCATTAACCTTTACTTACCTGTGAACCATCTAGAAATTTATTGGATACTCGGGAATGCTCACATATAGTGTGCCTTTCCATATAATCGTAACATTTCATTTTCAATAGTGCTCACACGAGCAGTGAAATGGGCCTGCTCACACCAGCTGTGGGTCAGAATTTTAGCTACATGATACTGCTCACACGAGCTGTGGAGAATTCACAACAAATGCAGGACCTTAGTCATTGGTAGTACATTCAAGACCAGTACCCGAAACATGAAATTATTATTGACATGTCATTCATATCCTACGAATTCTTAAGGTTCAAACGAGATTATTTATCTGTCAATTATTCAAAATGTCAATATATTTATATATTCAAGTCAATTTATAACTAATATAATATAACAAATAATCAATTAAAGTATCATTAATAAAATTATATTCATACGAACTTGCGTTGGTAACTATAGTCGCAAAGGTAGAGTTGGAGACTAATCCAAAGCTTTTGCGTTTCCTCGATTTAAATCCAGTTGTGGTTTCTTTTGATCTAAATAGATAACTTCATTCAATTAAGTACTTCAAATAACCTCAAATATTCAATTCAATCTATAATTCATATTATCATGAGATTACAAAATTACCCCTCCTATTTTAATTTTTTTACAACTTAGTCATTATAACCATAACTTGCAAATTCACTATTTTCATAGACAACATGTGTTAACTGATTCTTCTAGAGTACCTAATCAGCCCATATTTACCCAAAATAATTTCAAGGAATTTTACACTTTTAGCAAATTAATCTTCAACACTAAATTTATAAAAAAATCACTTAACAAAATAAATTTAGTTAACAACCAAATGTAATAACCTATCAATTAACATCACAAATTCATCAATTTCATTCCTAACATTTCCTTTAACCTTTAACAGCTTTGCAAATTAATCCTCGAGCTAAGTAGTTTAAGCTAAAAAAAGCTCAAAATATAAAAATTACTAAAAACTGGACTTGAATACATACCATGCAAGTGAATTAAGAAAAATGAAGCTTTTATCCCCCATTCAATGGTGTTTATAGTTAAACAAGAAAAAGAGAAAGAACATGACAGCTTTTGTTTTATTTATTTCATGATTATTTGATTAATTACTCTTTTGCCCTGATAATATAACTTAAATACTAGCATAAACATGTCCATATTTGTCCACTATAAACATATACAGCATAATTACTAAATAAGTCCATTAACTCACCTTGTTAAAGCTATTTAATCCACTTAACTAACAGAAGAAGACTTTTGCAGCTTTTTCAATTTAGTTCTTTTTTACCTAATTAATAGTTTAAACTTCAAAATTTCTTAACAAAAATTTAATAATACCTTAATAAACACTCGTAAGCTTTAAATAATTAATAAAATATTTACTCTCTTGTCGAAATCGTGGTCCCGAGACCATTGCTTTTGACACCACTATAAATGGGTCATTACAACTCTCCCCCTAAAGGAATTTTCGTCCCTGAAAATTTACCAGAAAATAGGTTTAGGTATTACACTTTCATAGCTTCTTCTCGTTCCCAGGTAGTTTCCTCGACCCCATGACGATGCTAGAAAACTTTAACCAGAGCTATTCGTTTACTATTTGACTTCTCGAGCTACAATTCTAATTGGTTCTTCACTATAGGACATATCTACCAGAATTTCTACATCAACAGGCGAAATTATGTGTGAAGGGTCAGATCGATATCTCCGTAACATTGATACATGAAAGACGTTGTGAATTTTCTCTAATTCATACGGTAAAGCTAAACGGTAAGCTACTGGCCCAATTCTCTCGATGATCTCATACGACCTTATGAATCACAGACTAAGCTTCCATTTAATAAAAATTAATTTTTTTAAAAAAATATTTATTTTTTAATTTTAATCTTATTAATATAATATTTTATATTATTTTAGATAGTTTTTGATGAAAATAAATACGATAATTTGAATGTCTCATTTTCAACAAAAAAAAAAGATAATTTATTTTAAATTTTGAATAAAATAAAATAAAATAAATATTTATTTCAATATTTTTTTGAAATTTTATATTAAGTAAAAAATTAAAATAATTATTAAACACATCTAAAACTAAAATATTAAAGGTTGAAAATTCATTCTCAATAAAACAAAAATTTTCAATCATTTATTAAACACACCATTACGTATAAAATATTTTAACATATTAAAAGTAAGAAAAAAAAGTAAAATATTTTAGCAAGATTGATTTTTAAAACATTTTATTTTATGTTTAATAATTTATTAAATAGTATTTTAACTTTAACCTAATCCAAGCAAAAAAGTTTCTCACCTCACTTTCTCTCTTCGTCCATCCTTCTGACGCTCATCCTCTCTTTCTCTCTTTGAATATTCACCTATTGATATCTTTAGTTTGTTGTTCCCCATCTTTAGTCCCTCTAACCAAAAACTAGAGGGAATTTCGGGATTCTTCTGTCTACTGTTGTGTTTTACGAATTCTTATTTTTGTTGATTTTTGTCACCGGCGAACTAATCACCGTTTTATTTGCAGAGGCGGATGACCTCAAAGGTTGGTCGAAAGACGTAGACATGGTCATGTTTTTGGTGTGTTACTGCTGTGGGTGGAATTGAGATGACTATCACAGCCGTTTAAGGAATAGAAAAGTGTTTGAGGGAATTTCTAGCTCTCTCGAAAATAAGTTTTCAAAATGTGGTCTGATAGATGACTGAATTTTCAATAAAGATCGATATTGAACATCAATGAGAGTTTTTTCTCCCGACTTTATTCAATATAGATATTCAAAAACTTTTGTGGAAGAATTCAGAAATTCCCTTAACAAAAAGGAATTGGTGATTCCAACAAATAAATATTAAGTTAAACAAACTAATGAAACACTGTTAAAGTGTAGAATAAGGGCAGAATGATTATTCCATTAAAAGGAGGAAGAAAAAACGTAATTTATGGTATGGAAAATCAGCATGAAGCAGACCGCCTAAAGAATAGAAGGCTAATTTGGTGCCTTAGTGGGGTTTAGTAGCATGTAGCATGAATCATGGAGCATGCTACTTCTGGGCTTTCGGGGATTATATAGATGCAAAGCATATTGCGTTCTACTTGGATATTTAATGTGGCTTTCATTTGGTAAGAGATAAGATAATTGAGCAATCCAAAAGTCGTTTCTGTCATTGATCTTTAGTATAGAGATAAGGTAATGCTTAATTTTAATATTTGTGGGGCATTGAATTTGACGATAGATTGATAGCGGAATATATCTTTATTTATTTATCTTGATAGGGGTAAGGATAGAGAAGTGAAAGATCCAACTTGCTACCACTAGATCATAAAGTTATACGATATATTTTTCAATAACGTGAAAGAATTATAGTATTTTTTATTATATTTCAGATTATATGTCAATTGCTTGGAAAAAATTGTCTAAATTGATCTATGTAGGTTAGATGAAGCAATAAAATAGTTATTCCATTAAAATCGAGATGTTAAGCGCTTATTTTTACTTTTTGTATATAAGAAATAATAATAAATTTAACTTTTAATATTTACACATTTATTTAATTTGGCCTCTGAAACAAATTGGCCTTAACTTTTTGTTGCTAATATGAAACTACTTTGCCTTATATATTATGTCAACAAATAACTTAAAAAATCAAAATTAAGAAAAATATAATTCCAAAAGTTAGAGAAAAAGCTCTTTAAAAGAAAATTAAAAAAATTCTTAAAATATTGGCAATGCAAAAGATTTCTTTTTTAAAAAATAAAAAAATAAATAATAATAATAATAATAATAATAATAAATTTTTGTGAGTATTCTAAATGCATATCTTAAGACACCAAATAAACATAAACAGAAGATTTCTATGAACATTTAATTGCTTGAAAAGAACAATGGATTCTTCAAATTGCTTTGAAAGTAAATCTCATGCAATCTACCAACAAAACAAAACTTGAAAACGTAAAAAAAAAAAGTTGGAGCTATGATGAAAACTAAACTCGATTCTACTCGAAAAAATCGAAAAAAAAATTTGAATTTCGAGTTAAACGAATCGAATTATTCGAGTTAATCGAGTTATTCGAATCAACTCGAATTTTTTTTCGAATTTCGAGTTCGAATCGAGTTGAGTTTTTGAATTCGAATAACTCGAATAATTCGAATAATTCGAATATCAAACTATAATATTTTAAATTTTTACCACAAATTCCCAAACCTTTTTACTTTTCCCTCAAAACTTTTACTCCTTCCCACTTTCCCCCCAAAACTTTTACTCCCCTCCCCTCGCAACCCCCCAATCTACCCAAAATCCATTTCCCACCAAAATTTTATTCTCCCGTTTATTTTTTCTCAAAATTTTACTCCCCAAAACCCTCAAAACATTTTATTTTCCCCCAAAATTTTTACTCCCTCCCACTTTTCCCCTAAAACTTTTATTCCCTTCCCATCCCACCTCCCATCTATCCCAAACCCTCCCCGCTCCAATTTTTTTTAATATTTTCCCTCCAAAATTTTTTATTCTTCTCCTAAACTTTTAGTTCTCACCCTTTACTCTCAAATAAAAAATCAAAATTATCCAAAAAAAATCACTAAACATAAATAGTAATAATTTTATTTATATATACTATTTATATTATTAAAATTTCACATTCTATATTATTTATATTATTGAATTGTTTAGTCATATTGAATATTTATATTAAAATTGAATTATTAATTATGCCATAAAATATTCGTGTTAAAATTTTATATTGGTATCAATTTCACATTTTATTTTTAAAATAACTTTTATTAAAAATTCATATTTTTACATTTAATATATTTTTTAATTTTAAAATACATAGTGACAAGAATCTGAAGATAATTAAAACAACTAAGCAAGCAAAGAAGCTAACCAGTATATAAAAAATTAATAAATAAATTATGAAGTGATGAAAGTTAATAAAAAATTTGATTAAGCTGGACAAATTTTATTACGATGGGTGACAATGGTTACAAGGACCCAAAATTATTTTTTAAAATTTAACTCGAACAAATATATTCGATTCGATTCAATTCGAATTCCATCTCACTCGACTCGATTCGAGAAAACTTTAAATAAAGTTAGGATGATAAAATGAGATTCGAAAACTCGATTAACTCAAAAATTTTCGATTCGATTCGATCGAATGCTTACCCCTACTTACAACCACCTAGCATTTTTCTTTTTCTTCATTTTAAAGGTAAGAAGTGTTTTATTTATGAGAAAATATTTGATACATTATCAGTGGAGTTTTTAGACTTTACAAAGAGATTTAGGGAGTTGACAAGTGTCCTACAAGAATATAATAAAATATTAAATATTTAAAAAGGAAAAAGAGAAAAATGACAATTTTTTAAGATTATATATGGAATAAAAAAAGGGTAAATTACACCAACAGTCACTCAACTTTGATGTAACTGAAAAAATAGTCACTCAGTTTTCAATCCAGTCACTCAACTTTCGAAAATGACAAATCAATCACTAACGTTATCGAAAAGTTACAAATCAGTCACCTACTAACATTTCCCGTTACAGACCTAACGGGACAGGTGACGTGGCCAATTAACTAGCTGACGTGGCCAATTAACTAGCCATGTTGGATATGTCCACGGTGGAAACTCACCTAATTTAAGAAGAAATTGAAAAAAAAACCTTAATAACAGAAGAAGAATAAGAAGAAAAAAAGAAGAGACTATAAAATCGTTAAGGCTTTTTTCCCCATATTCTTCTTCTTCTTCCCTTAGTTGCTGCTATTGTGGATAAATTTCAACCTCCCCCAACACTTGATCCCTCAACACTTGCACAGCCAAATATATACTTCACTAATTTTTCCAAGGCTAAACTTTTTCCCATAGAGAAACTTCTTCTTGAAATACTAAATCACCAAAAAACAAAAAAGCCTTTTGTGCCTAATTTTGGTCAATAACAATACATAAGTAACCAGGGTGTTGGGTTAGAAATCAATTTTAGGGTTCAAGGTTGGTTGAGGGTTAAAAAATTGATTCAAAAATCGATTAATAGGGGTAAGGGTTAGAAATCGATTGGTATTTTTCATCTGCAATTTGCATTTCACTTTATTGTGAGATTTCCCACTTCAAGATTTCATTTTATTCCTCTTTTTGTTTCTAAGTTTTATTCAAAAATAAGAAATGATTTGTCCTTTAATAAGGAAGATTCGGTATTTTTTCTTCATTTCTTGTAAAACCCAATACTGAAATGGAATCTTTTTTGTGCTTAAACCCCTCTTCTCTATTTGGGATGTCAAAATCTATTGAACTTGAAGATGGGTCTGAACCCAATATAGATTTATTCAAGATCTGTACTTTTTTTTTCTTATTTTGGCCATACCTAGCAAACCCCATTTATTGTCCCTCTAATGTGATTACTCTCATGAAGAGGTCAGTCAGACCCTTGATAAGCATTCTAATGCTTGTTGCATTGACTGCAACCTTAAATTGTCGGATTACTGATCCTTGCTGCAGTGTCTTTACTGTTTCAGTTGAGTTGGAGTCACCCAGGGTCTTAATCCAATCCCTACAAACCCAAATTTTTAACTCCATTCTGCTCAAGTTTGCATCTATTGATATAGGTGAAGCAAAATCCAAGCTTGAAATAAAGTAGCTGGTGGAAAGGGGCTTTCCTAGTCAAGGAAGCCAAAGGAACTTTGCAAGAAGGAGCTCAGTCATTATAATGCCAAATCCAAAAATTCTAATGGATTATTAGTATTACTCAAGTCCCCAAACTGGTGCAATTTTTCATTTTTTTCTCTTTTTCTTTTATTGCCTAAACCCTAAACTGATGCTAAAAGGGGTTGTTCAAATTGGTGCTTAACGTCTAGCTAGCCGATTAATGACAATAAGGAATCTGTCAATTACCATGTCACTTTTTCGTTACGTCTATAATGGAAAATGGTTAAAAAGAGTATTTTTTTTCATTCTTTGAAAGTTGAGTGACTAAATTGAAACCTAAGTGACTATTTTGTCAACTGCATCAAAGTTGAGTGACTATTGGTGTAATTTATCCTAAAAAATACACTATCACTATACCAAATACTCACCATTTCTGACTCCAAAAAAATGATAGAACAAAGCCACACCAGCCACAAATAAAAATGTACAACACAATAATTCATTCTAATTACTTGCCAGCATATACATTTTCATCTCTATTAAAAGGAGAGTTGGAAAAGGGGGATTTCATACAACAAACAAGTATTGTGAAATTAGTTTTTCTAAGAGAGCTTTTGATACAACTTGATTTTCGGGATTCAAAGGCTGACTCGTCATTGTTTTTCAAGAAAACTAAGAGGTCTTTGACTTACTTGGTGATGTACGTAGATGATATTCTTGTTATAGAAAGCTCTATCTTTGAGGTTATCCAATAGCTTGATAGAAAATTTTCATTAAAAAATGTGAGTTAAATTACTTCTTTTTTCCATATTATGTCAATAAAAAAAATTTTAAATTGTAATTTGAAATGGTGATTTGGTGTCAGGTTTTGTAATAAATGGCACAAGCAGACTTAGGAGCCCATGTAATAATGCCTATATTTGATGACTCAATAGAAGATAAACAGAAAAAGATTATCAGCTTTATGGAAGTAGACATGAATAACAATATGGGACTCTTTAAATGCGTCCCAGAATTCTTCCTCAGAATAAAAGATATTCATAACATATAATTAGGAATAACATCTTCAGGATAGAGGTTAATTAATAGAGAAAACCTAGTGATAACTCTTGGATTTATTGGAAAAGCCACTCAAAATATCAATATTAATTATAAATGTGAAATAAAAGACGTCATAGAAGCCCAAAATTTTCAACCGAGCTTCTACCAAGAAAAAAATTGGAACTTAAATAAATTATTTGAAGAACAAAGACCAAAACTAACCCCCCAAAAAGGAGAAGTATTTCAAGGATTAATAGGAAATATAAGTATAAGATTTGCAGACTACAACCATAGACATTTGATATTGACAGAATGCCCCGCTTCTACTAAAAGTATAAATTCAGACTTCGAAATAGATAATAAGCTAATAAATGATGAACAAGATGAAGAAAATATAAGAAATGAAGAATTCTATATTCATAAAGAGTTTTTTAAATCTTATAGAGAGTATGAAAAAAGATTAGAATATTTCATATCACTCAACGAAAAAGAAATGATACAATATATAAAAAGAGCAGTATTAAGAAAAAGACATGTTAAAGTCATAGAAATATTTAGAGTAAGACACGAAGAAATATTAGAACATGTATCTATTAGAAGAGAATCTAGAAAAACTAACAATCTTGTAGAAAATGATATAGTAGAGTTTCTAGAAAGAAACCCAAAAAAATTAATGGACACGACAATAATGCCCATGGAAACGGACATACCAAATACTAGTAATAATACCCCATTAAACCCCCCAAGAATGAGCCCTCTACAACTATATATAATTACGGTCGTATACCAGTAAGACCTTATTCAGACTATAGGGAGCCTAAATACCCATACAAAAAATAAAGGCCAAATACAACCTTTGGATGTTTTTTGAAGAAGATTTGCTACTAAACCTTGGAAAATATAGTCTATAGCTATGGCCCAAATTAATTCTGTTAAAGCTGTACGTGTGTGTGTGGAGTTTGATTGAGTCAAGTAGTTGGTTAAAAAGATAATGTCTTGTGCCAATAATCTGTTAATAAATTATCAATATTTTACTGTTATTACTCATCTAATTTCGATATTCTGTTGTAGTGGGATTCCCATTTCCTAGCTATTAGTTGTTGGAATTTTGCCTATTTAAAGGCATTGTTTAATGACTAATAAAATGTTGAAATCAGTTCATTTCTTATCTGTCTCTATTGCTAATCCTTTTCTTTATAGAATAAAAACTTAGCAGCAACTTTTATTTTTCAACATTGGTATCAAAGCCAGGTTTAAGCCTTAGCTTTTTTTAGTAGCAGCGGCAACACCAAGCAAAGTGATGGCCACTGACAACTTTGTTCAACCATCCATTCCCCACTTTGATAGACACTACAATCATTGGATTATGTTGATGGAGAACTTCTTGAGGTCCAATGAGTATTGGCAGGTTATTTCTGAGGGAATTGAGGAACCAACAAATGACATAGCAGTGACAGAGGCTTAGAAGAAGGAAATAGAACGGCTACACTTGAAAGATTTAAAAGTAAAAAATTGTCTTTTCCAAGCAATTGACCGTTCAATCTTGGAAACCATCCTTTGCAAAGACACGTCCAAGCATATTTAGGATTTCATGAAGAAATAACATTAGGGTTCTGCGAGGGCAAAGAGACAGCAGCTTCAAGCACTTCGTTCGGAGTTTGAAACACTACGAATGAAATTGGGTGAGTCGGTAACCGATTATTTTTCATGTACAATGGCCATTGTCAACAAAATACGAATTTATGGTGGCAAAACTGATGATGTTGCTGTGATTGAGAAAATACTTCGCTCCATGACTACAAAATTTAATTTTGTAGTTTGTTCCTTTGAGGAAGCTCATGTCATCGAGCAATTTTCAATTGATGAGCTGCATAGTTCTTTCTTGATACATGAGCAAAAAATTTTCCAGCAAGAGAGGGAGGAGCATGCATTGAAGGCTTCTATAGATAATCATCTCACAACTAGAGGGGGCCGTGGTAGATGGAAAGGTACAGGCAAAGGTAGAAGTATGGCCATTATCAATCAGAATGTCAAGTTAATTTGAATAATAAAAATGAAGACAGAAATAACTTTGCAGAAAATGAAGAAGTGTCTTTGCTGATGGCTTGTCATGTCAAAAAATAAACGTAAAAGAATTTATGGCACTTGGACACAGGCTGCAGCAATCATATGAGTGGTGACAAGTCTGCGTTTTCGATGTTAGATGAGTCTATTCGTGACAACATGAAGTTTGGTGATGATTCAAAAGTCTCTGTAAATGGGAAGGGAGAGGTAATAATTCAAACGAAAATCAATGTTGTTCATACTATATTTAATGTCCTCTTTGTTCTGGATTTGAAAACAAATTTGTTGAGCATTGGCCAATTATAAGAAAAGGGATATGATATTTCCATTAAAGATGGAGTTTGCAAAATACAAGATGAATAATTGAGATTAATTGCCCAAGTTGATATGACACCTAACAGAATGTTTCCATTGTACCTCTACATCGTTACCAACTCATACTTCTCTGCAAAGTTGGAAGATGAAAGTTGGCTTTGGCACTTTCGATATGGGCATTTAAATTTTAGAGGTTTAAAAATATTACAGCAAAAGAATATGGTGACAAGCCTCCCACACATACGAACTCCTTCTCAAGTACGTGAAGAATGTGTCATCAGTAAACAACATCAAGAACCATTTCAAAAAGGAAATTCATGGAGAGCAAGGAAGGCGTTGGAGCTTGTGCATTCAGACTTATGGGATCGATCACTCCTACGTCAAATGGAGGTAAATGATATTTTATATCGTTCATTGATGATTTTAGTAGAAAAAATTGGGTTTATTATTGGCATGAAAAATTTGAAGCTCTCACAGTCTTTAAGAGTTTCAAAGCTCTAGTTGGAAACGAGGCAGGGACTCCAATCAAAGTACTGCATAGTGATCGTGGTGGAGAATACAATTAAGAAGAATTTGTTATTTTTTGTGCTAAGAAAGGAATTAAGAAGCAACAAACAGCAACATACACACCTCAACAAAATGACATCTGTGAAAGGAAGAATCGTACAATTTTGAACATGGCCTGAAGCCTTTTAACAAGCAGTCAATTGGAACATCCATATCTTGAATAGAAGCCCAACCGTAGCTATTCAAAATATCACACTACAAGAAGCTTGGAGTGATCAAAGATTGACTGTAGATTATTTTAGAATATTTAGGTGTGTTGCCTATGCCCATGTTCCATATTAAAAGAGGAAAAAGCTTGATAACAAAGGAGAAAAATGCATTTTTCTTGGTGTTAGTGAGAAATCAAAAGTGTATAAATTGTACAGTCCTATCACTAAGAAGATTGTTATCAGTCGTAATGTGGTGTTCGTTGCGGATCAGTTTTGGAATTGGGACACAGACAAAACTGAACAACAAATACAAGCTGATTTTGATGGTGATAAGGAAGATGGAAGGCAGCAGCCAATAGTGCAAGTGCAAAGTGAGCAACAAGCCGCTGAACCAGCAAATGTGCGTCCTCAACGTAACAAGAGGAGACCTGCATAGATGGAGAATTTTGTGGTAGAGGAAATTAATAAAGAGGAAGTTGCACATTTTACTTTATTTTCAGATTGTGATCCAGTAACATTTAAAGAAGCCGTAAAAGAGTCCAAACGGAGAAAAAACAATGAATAAAGAAATGGTAACCATTGAATGCAACAACACTTGGGAGTTGACTGATCTTCTCAAAAGGCACAAAACAATTGGTGTGAAGTGGGTTTACAAGACAAAACTAAAAGAAAATGGCGAGGTTGACAAATTCAAAGCGCACTTAGTAGCTAAAAGCTATAAGCAAGAATTTGGTGTTGGTTACAATGAAGTGTTTGCCCTTGTTGCTCGTCATGATACAATCAGGCTGGTGATTGCCTCTTGCAACTCAAAATTCATGGCCTATTTTCCAATTAGATGTGAAATTGGCGTTTTTACATGGTGATTTGAAAGAACAAGTATATTTTGAGCAACCTCCTGAATATGTAAAGCATGGAAATGAGCACAAGGTGTATAGGTTAAAGAAGGCTTTGTACGGGTTGAAGCAAGTCCCAAGGGCTTGGTATAGTCGCATCGAAGCTTTCTTTCTAAAAGAAGGCTTTCTAAAGTGTTCATATGAGCATACACTTTTTGCCAAGGTTTGTGATGGAGGTAAAATTATTATTGTTTGATTATATGTTGATTATCTTATTTTTTTTGGGAGTGATGTTGTCATGTTTAACAAATTCAAGAAGCCTATGATGATTGAATTTGATATGAATAATCTTGGCATGCTTCATTTTTTTGGGGCTTTGAAGTGGTACAATCTACTGCTGGAATTTTTATTTCTCAAAAGAAATATGTGCAAGAAATTTTGGATAGGTTTCAAATGAAGAATTGCAACTTCGTTTGCACACCTATTAAAGTGGGCATGAAACTTATTCGAGATCTTGAAAGGAGGAAGGTTGATAGCACCATCTACAAGCAAATGGTAGGAAGCTTGATGTATTTAACTGTAGCAAGACCAGACATTATGCATGCTGTAAGTCTTATTAGCAGGTTCATGGAGTGCCCAAAGGAAATTCATCTTTTAACTGCAAAAAGAATACTTCGGTATTTGAAAGGTACTGCTAGTTATGGTCTGTTCTACAAAAAGGGTGAAAATCAGATTTGTTTGGCTTTACAGACAATGATTATGCTGGTGATCAAGATGATAGAAAGATTACTTCAGGTTAAGCATTTATCCTGGGCTCAGGGGCTATTTCATGGTCTTCAAAAAAGCAACCAATTGTCATTTTATCTACAACTGAAACCGAGTTTGTGTCCGCAACAACTTGTGCCTGTCAAGCTATTTGGTTGAGGAAAATACTTGATGAACTACACCTATTGCAGCAATGAGCAACAATAATTTTCTGTGACAATAATTTAGCAATCAAACTTTCCAAGAATCTAGTCTTACATGGCCGAAGTAAGCATATAGATGTGAAGTACCATTATTTGAGGGATCTTACAAATAATGGCGTCATTGATTTGATTTATTGTAGGAGTAAATACCAAATTGCTAATAATTTCACTAAACCTTTAAAGAGAGCTTCATTTCAAAAGTTAATAAGGTTGTTTGGTGTCTGCACTTTGGAAGATCCATTAGTTTGAAGCTATAATCTTTTAAACCAAATATTTGCGAGCTTTTGGTTTAAGGGAGAGTTTGTTAAAGCTGTATGTGTGTGTGTAGAGTTTGATTGAATCAAGTAGTTGGTTAAAAAGATCATGTCTTGTGCAAATAATCTGTTAATAATTTATCAATATTTTACTGTAATTACTCCTCTAATTTCAATATTTTGTTGTATGGGATTCCTATTTCCTAGCTATTAGCTGTTGGAATTTTACCTATTTAAAGGCATTGATTAGAGACTAATAAAATGTTGAAATCAGTTCATTTCTCATCTGTCTCCATCACTAATCCTTTTCTTTATAGAATAAAAACTTAGCAGCAACTTTTATTTTTCAACAAATTCAACAATGGAAAAATATGACAATAAAAAAAAACTTAGAACATAATATTAAGCATACCTCAGAAGAGATGCATAAATCCTTGAAAAGAAATATGGCCAAAAGTATTTGGGATAATTTTAAAAGTAGAAATGAAAATGAATAGAGTAAACTTATACAGCTAGGAGCAAATCCTAATAATTTTGTAAATGTTGTAAGTAACATAATAATTGCATCAGAACTATCAATGAGATCCCGATACCAGCAATCAGAAGCTGTAAGAAAATTAGAGCAATTACCATTAGATGATTGGTTAGATGTAATGTACTTCCTAAATGACTACATACATTATACTGCTACATCTCAGAACATATATAATAAAGAATTTCAAAACAAGTTAATAAATAAATTACCTGGACCCTTAGGAAGAGAAATACAAGAGTCTTATAGAATCATAAACCAAGCATATAAAGGAACATATGTTGATAATCCATAGACAGATAAAGGGAGAATACACTTTTTGAAAAAATATATATACAGCCCAACAATATGGAAACAATAGCTCGAATACCTATAGTTGTAAAAGAAATGGGAGAAGAACAAATGCAGAGTAGACTAGAAAAATTAGGGATAATAGGAGAAGAACCATTAGCCCATTGGGATAAAACAAAAATAGAATACAAACTAGAAATTAT
Organism: Gossypium hirsutum; assembly: GCF_007990345.1. Taxonomy (NCBI): domain Eukaryota; kingdom Viridiplantae; phylum Streptophyta; class Magnoliopsida; order Malvales; family Malvaceae; genus Gossypium; species Gossypium hirsutum. The sequence goes on along the minus strand of NC_053447.1, from coordinate 54,353,852 downwards.
AAACGAAGATAAAGAAATAAGAGCTAACGCTACAATTGCATCAAATCAAGAATTAAAATGGTATAAACAACAAATAGCTGAACTAGAAAATATGAAACTAATATGAAGAAGCGAATCAAAACATAGGTGTGCATCATTTTTTTTTTAATAATCATTCAGAACAAGTAAGACAAAAACCCAGAACGGTGATAAACTACAAACTATTGAATGATAACACTTATGATAATTGTAGTAGCCCAATTTTTCCCGGGCCTCCAAACCAAATAAACAAAAAGAGTCCATTTACAAAATTTTAACCCAATCCCGAAGTCCAATTTTCAAAACCCTAGCCGGCCCAATTAGGCCCAAAAATTAAACAACATCAGGGAACCCTAGAGTTCCCTGCTTTTCCTCTCGCCGCTACTGCCCATGTGCACCTTCGACACGTACAACGCCCGAGGTCTGCCACCGCCAGCTATGCCTTGCACCGAAATGGCAAAGACTCCTCTCGTTGACTTCATCTTGCCTGCAAAAAAAACAGACAAAAACAGAAGCAAGAAAAAGGCGAAGATAACAGAAACAAACAATAGCAAAAAGCAAATATGTAAACGGCTATAAGAGCCTAATGAAATGTAATCAAAGGGAGGATTTTTTTTTAAAAAAATGTGGATGAATCAATAAAAAATCGAAAATTTGAAGAAATGTTGTTCTTCTTTCTTCTTCTTCATTCTGTCTCTTGATTTATTTATTTATTTATTTTCTTTGTTGTTTTATTTAGCACATATATATAAGATTACATATTAAATAATAAAAGAAAAGAGGAGGTCTTACCTTGTTGGTGGCCGGAGGGAAGGAAACCGAAGAGTTTTTCGGTCTTCTATTGATCCTTGACGGTTTTTAGCCAGTTTTTAGGGTAGATCGGGGTTACCCGGGGTTAAAACGGTTGAAAAGGGGTCACGACGATGGCGACGGCGCCGGAACCCCACCGGTACCCTTGGCCGGAGCTAGGCCGGCGTCTGGAGAGGAAGGGAGAGTTGGGAGAATGAGAGTTTTTTCTGTTTTTGCTAAAACAGAATGGAAGAATGATTTTCTTTAAAAAAATGTTTACTTTTATAACAGACGCAAAACGGCGTCGTTTGAGGCCTGCTCTAGTGGTTTCAAAACGACGCCGTATAGGGCACCCAAGCATGACCCGACTTGACCGTGAGGATCCGCGCGTTTTGGACTTTTGGGACATTTTCGCGCGCGGTTCTTCCGCATTTTAAGCGTGTTTCGATCAGGTCCGTCTTTTATATTTTATTTCCTTTTAAATTTTATCTCCCATTTTATTTCTGTTTCAATCAAGTCCACATTAAAGAGTTGCGTTTTCAGGGTGGGGAAATTTCTCCTTCGGCCTTTCCATGTTATGCGCATTTTCAGAATGGTCCCTCTTTTTGTTTTATTTCTGATTGTGCCCCAATCTCGGTTTTAAAATTCAAATTAGTCTTTTTTTATTATTCTTGTTATGTTATTGATGATTATTATTATTATTATTATTATTATTATTATTATTATTGTTGTTATTATCATCATATTTTTGTTTATACTTACTATGTAAATTTTATATATATGTTTCTTATTATATTATTATTATTATATAATTGCTTCTATACATATACACATATATACATATCTAATATTGATATACATATATACGCTTATATTTTTTATATATTATAATTTATATACATGTATGTATTTACATGCACATATTAAATTTATATATATATACGTACTTACATATATTCTCTTTTATTTTCATAAATATATATACACATATTTATACATATTCTTTATATTTTAAAATCTATTTCTTTTTTTATGTATTTTCTATATTTTATAATTCATACACATATTTTTAATGTATATATCAATATACGTTTTTAATTTTTATAAATACACATATTTATACCTACCTTTATATTTTATATATTTTATAACTGTATACATATATTTATATCTATATACATATTTTTTTTTTAATTTTTATAAGTGTATATATTTATATATGTACGTTCTTATATATTTTTGTACTTTCTAATTTGTGTAGACATATACATACATATTTTTAATATATTTTTAAATATATATATAAATTATCATATTTACTTGTATCTATATGTATATTTTTATCATTTTTAAACTTTAATATGTATACTCACATATATATCCTTTTTTATATTTTTTATAATTTTATTCATTCTCTTTATTTGTTTATTTATTTACGTTTTCATCATTATATATATAATATATATTAACTTTACTTGCTTATTATACTCGTTATTCTATGTGTTATTAATTTGTCCTCTTTATCCATTCATTTTTATTGTTGTTGCTTGTATTATTTTTTACTATCGCATTCAATATTGCTTTGTACGCATATTAATCTCGTGTTTCATTTCTACTATTCCGAATTAGATTAATTTATTTCGACGCATAAGTTTCAACTTTTGAATAAGCAAAATTTCGTGTTTAGATTCGAGAGGATTGAGCCCTAACGTATTGGGTTCCATTTTTCTTCGTTGAATCTAAATAATCGAGAATGCTCTTTAATCAAAAAAACATAAATGAAACATCATTATCAGGAATTCAATACGTTGTGTCCTAACGCATTAGATATAACACGTTGTTTTCTCGAGACGAGAATTTTTCTAAAAAATAAATAAAGGCAACATTTAATGTTTAGAATTTTGAGAAATTGTGCCCTAACGTATTGGACTATGATTTCTTCATCTGACTTAAACAATTGAATATCCTTTTAAATTTTATTGCACGAGTTTTTTGGACAAGCTTATTTTTGAGGAAGTGAAATATCATGCCCTAACTCATTAGGTACGACATTTTCTCTTTCTGAAATGAGAGGGTTTTAACGAGTGATTTGTTTTATATAAATTTTTAAAACAAAGGATCGTATTTTAAATCTCTTTAAAATTTTCAATTTTCGACACTAAGACACTAATTAATCAATTAGGTACAAATTTTGGGCGTTACGAGGGTGCTAACCCTTCCTCGTACGTAACCGACTCCCGAACCTGTTTTTCTGAACTTCGTAGACCAAAATTGTTGTTTTAATAAAATTGAATCGTTTATTAAAAGCAACCACTTTTCAAGGTGATCCGATCAAACCTTATCAAAAAGGATTGGTGGCGACTCCCGTTTTCGTTTTCGTTTTCAAAACCCAAGTTGATCCGGTTTCATCAAAAAAGTGGTGTCAACAGCTTGGCGACTCCACTGGAGACCCAAAATAAGAGAATCAAGCCACGAGTTGATTATGTTTTGTCTTTTTGTCAAAAATTGAAAACTCGGTTTAAATATACGATCCTTTCGTTGCATTTTCATTCGTCTTTATTACGATTTTCATCATTATGATTTATAATCGCTGTGTTAGTTTAAGTTTGGATATATTTCTGCACATTGCATTGCATTGCATGACCGCTTGCTCATACCCTTTTAAGTGGGAGTGAGAAACTACGCCTTCGTGAGGTTTTCACCTTCGCATGGGATAGTGAATCGCTTCCGGGATACATCTGTACCTATGTCTTCGTGAGATTATCATCTCCGCATGGCCATAGGGAAATGTATTCCCCTAAACTAAACTCAGTCCGTGTGAGCCTATAATGGGTGAGGATCGAGGAATCTGTCGGTTCAGGTACCCTTACTTTAGAGTCGAACTGCATATAATGAGCCCTAGGAGCCTACCCTAGGTAGAATTACACCGAATCCCTAGAGGTTACCCGAAAACTTGGTTTAAATTTATGATTATTTTGTTGCATTCCATCGGTTTTGCTACGATATTCATTACTTCGATTTGTAATTACTCTATTGTTTTGAATTTTCGATATGTTTCTACATATTGCATTACATAACTGCTTGGTTACACCCTTTTAAGTGGGAGTGAGAAACTAGTCCTTCGTGAGGTTTTCACCTCCGTGCAGGATAGTGGATCACTTTCGGGATACATCCGTACCTATGTCTTCGTAAGATTTTCATCTCCGTGCAGCCATAGGGAAATGTATTCCCCTGAACTGAACTCGGTCCGTATGAGCCTATAATGGGTGAGGATCGAGGAATCTGTTGGTTCGGGTACCCTTACTTTAGAACCAAACCACATGTAGAGGATCTTAGGAGTCCAACCCTAGGTAGAACCACTTCAAACCCCTAAGTGGTTACCCGAATAGGTACTCTATTTTTCTTATTTGCTTTTGCTTTGTACTAACCTGTTTCGTTTTGTTTTGGTTATGATTGCATTGCATTTTCATCTTAGAAAAAGATGTTGATTCAAGTTTGATTACTAAATTAGAAAGCTTGTCATGGAAAATGGATTTCTTGATAAAGTGGAAGATAATATGGTTGCCCGAACACATTCCAAGAAACACAACAAAAGAAAAGTGATGGAAGAGTACACGATTTTACTTCGTGGCCCAAAGATTCAAGCTAATTATTTGAGAGTCACCGACGTTCCGGCTTCCTTAAAGAAGCTGATGAGCATTACGATGATGGGCAAACGATGGGTGGCAACTAGGATCAAGCAAGAAGGAGTTAGTAGTGGCATCCATTGGAAATTTGCAAGATTTATTTTAAACATTCAAATAAAGAAGAAGATCGATGTTGTTTCTTGGAATATGAGGGCGAGGCCGTACATACACCCGCTTTATGTAAAGAAATTTATTTTTTAGTAAAGTTTTCTAAAAGGAATTGAATTAGAGTCAATGTCCTTTTTGCATTCATTTCATGCATTTGCATTACATGACATCACATACATTAAGGATCATTAAAAGACCTTAATTGAGTAAAATTATTTCAGCTAATCTGAAAAACTAACACCCTTACGGTATCTGAGAAAAACTAAAAGAATGGACCAAAATTTGGAGAGATTAGAGCAAAGCCAAATACAGATGCAAGAGTAATTGACTAAATTTCAAAAAGATATGAAGGATCAGATGCTAGAAGTCCAAAGAAATCTGATGGGTCAGTTAACTCAGTTATTGGATAAATGGTTAGAAAAAAGGAAAAACCCAACGGTCTACTTTGGGATGATAATGAGGACCCTGCATATCCTCCAGGCTGCACCCCAAATTGATATCCACAAAGGGAAACAGTTAACATACGAACACAATACTAGACCAGTACCTTGACACCGATGATTTTCTCAACAGGCTCAGGATCCAATCTGAGGAGCAATCTAGCTAAGCCTTTTACCTCTGATGATCCAAAACAAGCGAGGGTAGAATACGCAAATACTATAAAGGCCTCAAAGAATAAGAGGAATAATGGGGATAATGCGGGTAAGTATAACAGGGGCTACTCAAAAGCAATCATTGTGGGCCAGTCAAAGACAAAAATGACTAGCCATCAGCACCCTTTAAAACGAGAGTCTTATACGAAGACAGATGTGGAAATGCCTCAGTTCACCTATACCAATGTCATGAAAAGAGTTATATCAAAGCCTATTTGACGCATATGTGGAATCACGGGGCACTCAATAGAAAACTGCACCACATTCAAGAAGATAGCGGAGAGATTCTCAATATGGGCATTGTTAAATTCAATGAGTCCTCCAGAACAGGAAATTTACTACCCAATTATATTGATGAGGGGGTGAATGCGACGTACGAAAAAGTGTTGAGAGACGTTCACATCAATGCCATGTGTGAGGACACAATTGAAAAAAAGACCTTGTTAGATATTTACCCTTACATACTTGGGGGTGTTTTGAGTAATGGGACTGTGGAAGAGATCCTTGTATTTTTTTTAGAGCTGATTCGGAGTAATGTCCAAAACACGCTTATTACTCTAAGCCTAGGGGCAATAAGAATCTTTTTGTGAGATAGGCTTATGTCCAACATTTTTATTTCAATAAAATGCATCTTTATTTCTCACTTCGAGCAAATATTCTTTTATTGCTTCCAATTCATTCATAATCATACTATACAAATAAATATTCTTAGATTCTTTTATTATTTGGATCTACTTTTGTCCCTATAACAGGTCTTCAGATATCAATGATATGACTGGCACTGCTATTGACTCAGAACCTCCTTTTGAGCCAGATATGTGTCCAGATTAAACTTCAAGACTTTGGAGACAACTGAGACTATAGCTTATCTCCTGATTTGTTAAAGACAGGAGAACAAGATTCTACCTTACAGAATCAATGGAAGCCATGACATTTCTCTATGTGGGGCACAATGTCATAGGGCCGATCTCACCTAAGGTTTTTGACGATTATCTTTATGGTCATCAATTACCTCACTAAGTAGGCAGAAGCTGCTTCATATACCAATGTCACAAAGTCAACAGTCTGCGAATTCTTGAAAAATCATGTCAGTATGAAATGCCAAAAAGGAGTATATCTGGCAATGCACTAAAAGTGAACAAGGGCAAGATATCAGAAGTTTGCAGTCTGTTCAAGGTTAACACATTTTGCCCCAAAATGCACGGTACAATTGGAGCAAAGAAAAAAAAGAAAGAAAAAATAAAGAAAAACTGCTGTCGGGGCAACACATTGGCTTATCGTAGTTTTGTTTATTAAGGTCAAGATTCCTTCTCTCCGAGTGTTGGGTTAGATCCCGATTGAAGAGAAATGTTCAAAGTTATCTGTCTTGGTCAAATGCACCAAAAACAAAAGACGTGAGCTCACCAAAGAAGGTTCTCCCTAGAGAGTTCCATGAAGGGGACTTAATATCAAAGAAAATCCTCCCCATACAAAAAAAAAGACTTTAGAAGAAAGAGGATATCAAACTGAAAAGGACCTATGTGGAAGGCTTTATTTGGAGAAGCGTTGATTTTGACCATAAAGGATAGCAAGAACTTACCTGATCCTACGAGTGCGAATTCAATAAAAAAATGTTAAAAAAACAAACAATAAAGAAGAAAAGAAAAAAGAAAAGAAGAAAAGAAGAAAAGAAAAGAAGAAAAATAAAAAGGAGAAGCCAAGGTGAAAACCCACAAAGGGCGCCTTAAAACCAAAAGGGTTTTGAATTGAAAACCCAGGAAAGGGCAATTCAAATTTTTTATCAAAGGTGGGGCATGCGGTAGTCTTGTCCTTTCTGAATTAGCAAGAAGGGGAGATGCTACATCTTAGGGCATCAACAAAGTCTTCTAGGACTTCTAAACACATATCAAGTTCAAACGGGTCCTCAAGAAGTTTGTGCGGAGAAGCTCATGCTGCGATATCTGGGGCACCTGTTTTCATCTTATTCATTTTTGTATCTTAGCAAAATTTTCTATCTTGATTAATTTATTCATTTCGAGCTGTGCTCTCAATAAAATTTCATCTTATCTATTGTGATAATATTTTTCAAGCATTTTCATTGAAATAAAGATTAATGGGCTGTTAATATTCAAGCAAAAGGAGTTTTGCATATTACTCTAAAAGTTTCTAAATAATACAGGAACCTGAAACATGACTATTGTTTAGAGCACACCAAGTTTAAAGGTTGAAATGTCTAAGATAGAAAAGTCTAAATTAAGACTATCCTTTCAGAGTTTGTTGTCCAAGCATGGATTGAACAAAACAACAAAATGTCTTGTTGATGACAAAGCTTCAATGAACAAACGAGCAATGATCACCGAGTGATAAAAAGAGGTTTCCCAGAAGAGAAAGTACTACAATTGTGCATAAACATTTGGTACGACACCCTTGGAATGGTGGAGGAGACCAAAGAGATTCAGATCCTATATCCCCGAATTGCAGTGGGAGAGGTTAAGAAAGAGTCAGATCTTATACCCAGTGGGAGGAAGATAGTTCAAATTTTATTACAGTGGACTAAACCTTGAAGAGTACAGTGGATTGAACCTTGAAGAGTACAGCAGATTGAACTTTGAAGATTACAGTGGGGGGCAATCTGGCTAAGTAAGAGATGAGTGTTACCAGCCGAGTAGGATAGCATTCTAACTTGTTGGCAATAAAACATTGATGAACAACAAGGGATGATAACCCAAACATTGAAAACGAATCGTTCTCATGACATTCTGCATTCATGCAAATATCATTCATATACATCTAGTTAGGAAATTTTGATTCATTCCGATCATAATATTTTAAACACTAGGCATAAATAGGTCTACGAAATAGATTTTACAGGCGATGTTCCCCAGAGAACAGATCAATGAAGTTACCTATACTCCTGAAGCAGAAGTGGAATATGTTGAAGATTGCAGATCTTATCTTCCTAAGCAGTAGCGGAACAGATCGAAGACAGCAAATCGAAGCCACCAGCCTTATCTCCCTAAGCAGTAGTAGAGTAGGTTGAAGATTGTAGATCTTATCTCCCTAAGCAGTAGCGGAGCAGATCGAAGATGGTAGATCTTATCTCCCTAAGCAGTAGCAGAGCATATCAAAACCATGAATCCTATCTCTCTGAGCAGCAGTGGAGTAGGTCGAAGATTGCAGATCTTATCTCCCTAAGCAGTAGCGGAGCAAATCGAAGACAGCAAATCTAAGCCACCAACCTTATCTCCCTAAGCAGTAGTGGAGTAGGTTGAAGATTGTAGATCTTATCTCCCTAAGCAGTAGCGGAGCGGATCGAAGATGGTAGATCTTATCTCTCTAAGCAGTAGTGGAGCAGACCGAAGACGGCGAATCTTATCTTTCTAAAGTAGTAGGAAGCAAATTTAAGCCACCAGTCCATACTCCTGAGCAGCAGCGGAATAGGTTGAAGATTGCAGATCTTATCTCCCTAAGCAGTAGTGGAGCAGATCGAAAGCACCAGCCTTATCTCCCTGAGCAGCAGCGGAGTAGGTCGAAGATTGTAGATCTTATCTCCCTAAGCAGTAGTGGAGCAGATTGAAAGCACCAACCTTATCTCCCTGAGCAGCAGCGGAGTAGGTCGAAGATTATAGATCTTATCTCCCTAAGCAGTAGTGGAGTAGATCGAAAGCACCAGCCTTATCTCCCTAAGTAGTAGTGGAGCAGACAGAAGAAACTAATCCTATCTCTCTGAAGTTGCAATGGAGCGGATTAAAAACACAGATCTTATCTCTCTGCAGTGGCAGTAGAGCAGATCGCATCCAACCTTATCTCCCTGAAGTTGCAGTGGAGCAGGTTAAAAATATAAGTCTTATCTCCTTGACGTTGCAGTGGAGCAGACTAAAACCACAAACCTCACCCCCTAAAGTCGTAGCAGAGTGGATTGAAGCTACAAGTCATATCTCTTTGAAGTGCAGTAGAGCGGATCGAAGCAACAAGACACAGCGGATTACGAGAAGGCTATCTAAAGAAGAAAGGCACCAAGAAGTCTTCGGCGAGACCGGGCAAAATTGACCTTTCTTGGTCTTTACTCTGTTTTCATTACACGACAACGAGCAAAGAGGGGCAGCTGTAGTAGCCCAATTTTTCCCAGGCCTCCAAACCAAATAAACCAAAAAATAAACAAAAAGAGTCCATTTACAAAATTTTAACCCAATCCCGAAGCCCAATTTTTAAAACCCTAGCCGGCCTAATTAGGCCCAAAAATTAAACAACATCAGGGAACCCTAGGGTTCCCTGCTTTTCCTCATGTCGCTACTGCCCATGTGCACCTTCGGCGCGCACAACGCCCAAGGTCTGCAACCGCCAGTTGCGCCTTGCACCGAAATGGAAAAGACTCCTCTCGTTGACTTCATCTTGCCTGCAAAAAAAGAGAAAAACAGAAGCAAGAAAAAGGCGAAGATAGTAGAAACAAACAACAACAGAAAACAAATATGTAAACGGCTATAAGAGCCTAATGAAATGTAATCAAAGGGAGGATTTTTAAAAAAAATGTGGATGAATTAATAAAAAATTGAAAATTTAAAGAAAGGCTGTTCTTCTTTCTTCTTCTTCTTCTTCATTCTGTCTCTTGATTTATTTATTTATTTATTTTCTTTGTTGTTTTATTTAGCACATATATATAAGATTACATATTAAATAATAAAAGAAAAGAGAAGGAGGTCTTACCTTGTTGGTGGCCGAAGGGGAGGAAACCGAAGAGTTTTTCGGTCTTCCATTGATCCTTGACGGTTTTTAGCCAGTTTTTAGGGTAGATCGGGGTTACCCGGGGTTATAATGATTGAAAAGGGGTCACGACGATGGCGACGGCGCCGGAACCCCACCGGTACCCTTGGCCGGAGCTAGGCCGGCGTCTGGAGAGTAAAGGAGAGTTGGGAGAATGAGAGTTTTTTCTGTTTTTGCTAAAACAGAATGGAAGAATGATTTTCTTTAAAAAAATGTTTACTTTTATAACAGACGCAAAACGGCATCGTTTGAGGCCTGCTCCAGTGGCCTCAAAACGACGTCGTATAGGGCACCCAAGCATGACCCGACTCGACCGTGAGGATCCGCGCGTTTTGGACTTTTGGGACATTTCCGCGCGCGGTCCTTCCGCATTTTAAGCGTGTTTTGATCAGGTCCGTCTTTTATATTTTATTTCCTTTTAAATTTTATCTCCCATTTTATTTCAGTTTTAATCAAGTTCGCATTAAAGCGTTACGTTTTGAGGGTGGGGAAATTTCTCCTTCGGCCCTTCCATGTTATGCGCGTTTTCAGAATGGTCCCTCTTTTTGTTTTATTTCTGATTGTGCCCCAATCTCGGTTTTAAAATTCAAATTAGTCTTTTTTTTTATTCTTGTTATGTTATTGATGATGATGATTATTATTATTATTATTATTATTATTATATATTATTATTATTATCATCATCATCATCATCATCATCATATTTTTGTTTATACTTACTATGTAAATTTTATATACATGTTTCTTATTATATTATTATTATATAATTGCTTCTATACATATACACACATATATACATATCTAATATTGATATGCATATATACGCTTATATTATATATATATATATACTTACTTACATGTATTCTCTTTTATTTTCATAAATATATATACACATATTTATACATATTCTTTATATTTTAAAATCTATTTCTTTTTTTATGTATTTTCTATATTTAATAATTCATACACATATTTTTAATGTATATATCAATATACATTTTTAATTTTTATAAATACACATATTTATACCTACCTTTATATTTTATATATTTTATAACTGTATACATATATTTATATCTATATACATATTTTTTTTAATTTTTATAAGTGTATATATTTATATATGTACGTTCTTATATATTTTTGTACTTTCTAATTTGTGTAGACATATACATACATATTTTTAATATATTTTTAAATATATATAAAAATTATCATATTTGCTTTTATCTATATGTATATTTTTATCATTTTTAAACTTTAATATCTTTAAAATTTTCAATTTTCGACACTAAGACACTAATTAATCAATTAGGTACCAATTTTGGGCGTTACGAGGGTGCTAAGCCTTCCTCGTACGTAACCGACTCCCGAACCTGTTTTTCTGAATTTTGTAGACCAAAATTATTGTTTTAATAAAATTGAATCGTTTATTAAAAGCAACCACTTTTCAAGGTGATCCGATCACACCTTATCAAAAAAGGATTGGTGGCGACTCCCGTTTTCGTTTTCGTTTTCAAAACCCAAGTTGATCCCGTTTCATCAAAAAAATAGTGTCAACAATAATCGCTATAATATTCCTAGTAAAGATCAATTACTAAATAAAATACAGGGAGCTAAATGATTTCCAAAATTTGATTGTAAGTCCGGATACCACCAAATAAAAATGAATAAAAAATCTATAAATTGGACTGCAATCATATGCCCAAACCCAATAGGTCACTAGGAATGGATAGTAATGCCCTTTGGGCTCAAAAATATTTGAAAGATGCCAAGAATATACTTTAGTATATAGACGATATATTAGTTTTTAGTAAGACAAAACAAGAACATAAAAAGGCATTTAAAAGAAAATTTTAAAATACTAGAACAAGGAGGTATAATAATAAGCAAAAAGAAAATTGAGTTAGGAAAAGAAAGTAGGAGTAATATTGGGAAAGGGTCAAATAGAATTACAACTCCACATAGCTACAAAAATAATAGAATTTCCAAAAAAAAAAGAGAGAATTAAAGCAAATACAACAATTCAGAGGGTTATTAAATTAGGCAAGGCCATTTATAAAAGACTTAAGTAAATATCGAGGACCTATATACCAAAAGACTAGGAAAACTGGAAAAAAGGCAATTCGATAATGACGACATAAAACAAGTAAAAAAAGTAAAAGACTTAGTTAAAAACTTACCTAAATTAGAATTACCCTTATGTTCGGAATATTTAATGATAGAAATTGATGGTTCTGCCTTCGGATGGGGAACAATGTTACTTAAAAAGCCACATAAGCTATCTAATAAAGGGGAGGAAAAAATATGTAGATAATCATCAGGGTCTTATCAAGAGAAGGAGAACATAGCTGGCATAGATGCCGAATTATTAGCCATAAGATATGCACTAGAATCATTCGAACTCTTTATACTAGGAAAAAATGAATTTACCGTAAGAACTGATTGTATTACAATAGTAAAATACTATAACAAAATGAAACTAGAAAAGAAAATATCTTCTTTTAATAGATGACATAATCTAACTAGTCATAATAGATTATGAATCTAGTTAATCCTCTAGTCAAGAATTGCATATTATAAAGGCTCTGGTCAAGAATTCAACATGGCACAGAATACGATCATAACACCCGCAGAAAGAATACTAATCGATAATATATTCATAACTCATAAAAAGGGAGATATTAAACACCAAATAGCCTGTCTTAACAGGCTCTCTCTATATTTTCATAACATCCATAATAATGAGAAATGATATGTCTTATTCACAAGAGACAATAAAGGAATATACAAAGAATGGACTGAAATTATCCAGTATACAAAATCTCAGAAAAACCCAAAATATAAAAAAAATACAGCTTTTTGTCAGCTGCATATAAAGATGCCCAGATATACCTTGGACACAAATATAATGTTTCAGAGAAACTCAACACAATGGGCAAAAATATATAAAAATCCTCAACTAGAAATAAAAACTTCAGTAGAAAAGGCAGCAGTTTAAGATCAAATCATAAAACACAAAGAACATAAACTCCTCCTAGAAAAACAACTTAAGACCGAGCGAGTAAGGAATATATAACTTATAAAAAGAATGGAAGATCTCCAAAAGGAGGCCAATCATAAAGAAGACATGATCTCATACGCTGAGGCCACCGCCGAGCAACCTATAACGAAGGAAGACAAAATAATAGAAAAACTCTCAAAAATCCAACAAGACTTATCCACCAACATAAGTGGGCTAAATCAATTTGATGAAAGGCCCTCTGAAGGGTGGGATCAATGGTGGTTCAATCTAGCATGTCGGGCTAACATAATAGAAAAATTCCAGAAATCCCAAAAACTTTAGAAGCCCAAGATGAAGAATACCGAGACGGAGCCCTAAAATAATACGTGACCTCTATAAAACTGTGAAGAGAGTCACGAGATAAAAGTTGTAGATGCTCAGCTAAAAGCATCTTATCTGAATTTGTTTTAATTTTTTATTTTTGGGAAAAGCGCCTTTAGGAAGCATGCGCCTACCCATCTTTATTGGTTATTGTGAAAGAAGACTCTCGTGACTTATATCCAGACTGTCGATAGGCTTAATGAAGCACCCAAGTCTCTATATAAGAAACTCAGATGTCTCTCATTAGGTAGTTAGAAAGAGAGAGAAACTTATTTATTGCTTTGTAATTTCATTCAAAGTTATAAAAACTTAGCCTTTGTTCTTCAAATCTTTGCCTTAGTTCTTCAAATACTTTCTAGGCTTGAGATATAGAGAGAGAAGCATAAGACCTCTACCTAATAACCATAGCCAAGAGAGGGTGTATCGGCAAAGCAAAGGGAGCATGCTCTCGCGAGATTGAGACTCTCATATCTAGACGATGACTTGGGGAACTTAGTCATAAACTTATCAGGTATAACTCTATGTAAATATATTATTTTAGTAAATAATTTTCATTCTATATTATTTAGGTAATTAATTGTTTTTCATATTATTTCAATAAAAAAGTTTAGAAATTTTAGTATTTCTTTAAAAATTTGGTAGACTCTTATTTTAGTTATTTTAATATTTTGTCAGAAATCTTGGTGAGCACTTAGTAGAGGTGCTCATGGGCCGCCCGACCCAACGGTTCGCCTGAAATATGGGAGGGTTTGGGTAAAAATATAGGCCCGAAATATGGGCTTGGGTAAAAAAATGAGGCCCGTTTAGAAAACGGGCCGGGCTTCGGGCACCACTTTTTTGACCCCGGGCTCGGCTCGGCCCTGCCCGAATATAATAAATATATATTTTTTTAATTTTTTAATTTTTTTAAAATTTTTTTATTTTTAAAATAAATTTTTAGTGTTTTATTAAAAAATAGGCCTAGCCGGGCCAAGCTCGAGCTTAGGATTTTTTCCCGGGCAGGGCCTGAACAAAATCTCAAGCCCATATTTCGGGCCAGGCCGGGCCCGGGCTATGATACGGGCTGAAATTTTTTCTGGGCCCGGCCCAGCCCGGCCCATGAGCACCTCTAGCACTTAGGCAACATGATTTATTTTATAAAATATGTTTTATATATACGAAATTTTTTATTATAAATACCCAATATTTAAAAACTATCCATAAAATTATTGATACTTCCTTTGAATTTTGTCTACATTCCAAAATACCTAATGATATGCTCTTTAGAAATATTGGAATTTTTTTTTTGACATTTTAGACTATTATTGGGTAACCTAATTTTGGTATACCAAAATTCCTAATAATTTTTCTTACAAATTTTGGTATTACTTAGAAATTTTGGAATACTAAAGTATATAAAGATATGCTCTTAGAAATTTTTAAAATTTTGGTATTGACTTCTAACTTATTGAAAGGGAGCTCACCTTAGGCGACACAAGTAGTGTCTAAAAGTATCATAGAGGCCCTTATACTACATGTGGGATTGCATTTCTCCTTCTATTTAAAAAAGTGAACAAATTAATCTATGTATGTTAGATCAAAAAGCGAACTTGTTCTTTTGTTACAAATTTCGTCTATTTTTACTGTTGAAAACATTTCTTATACATTAGTATGAGATGGATGTAGCATACCACGTGTTATTGTCTGGTTTTTTTATCAATCACGCTATTTTTTAATTATATAAATGGATGAAATTTTTATAAAAAAAGAGATCAATTTACTTTTTGATATAAGATAGAGGCACTTGTTTTTTCTTTTTAATAGATGGGGCAAAATTATAATCTAATTTATAGTAAAAAAACCTCTATGTTTCTTTCACTTGAGTGGGGAGAATGTTGTGACTCTATTTTGTGCATGAGATCAGAAGTGAGTCAAAGGCTGTTATGTGGTAGGTAGCTTTTTCGGTTAAGTAGTTGGGCTAGTGGTTGTTTGTTGTGGCCCGTTATTATTGTTATAGCTTAGTCTATTAGTTACCATAAATAGGCTTAAGCTTAGCTTTGTAAAACAGTTTTTCTGAGATTAAAAAGTTCATTTGAGATTTCCTTGATTCAATTTTCTTTGATTTCCTATTTCTCCATTTTTTTTTTTGCTGAGTTGGTTGAAATTTCATTAAAACAGTCGTATTTCCACTAAGATTCCAACCAGAAAGGCACACAAATGGTGGAAAAAATAGTAAAATCATTGGTTGAAGTTAAACGAAGCATTCAAAACTTTATTCTGAGGGCTTAAACCAGACCTCTTCTTTTTATACAATCCATACTTTTCTAATGATTTACACATACTATATATAAATATATATATATAAAGGTGCATCGTTTAAATAGATTTTCAAAAAGAAAAGATATAAAATGATTTAATTAAATCACACTCAAGAAAATTTGATACACATAAAAATGGTGCAAAAAATCATGTTCATTCTAAGGAATTACCATATTTATCAAAGCGAAAAAGAGAAAAAAAAAACACAATGATATTCTAAGCAGTGAAAAACATATATTTAATTATAATAAATCAAAGATAACATATAATATTTCAAATATGAATATTTGATGTAGGTAGTAAAAAAAAAACAAATTGTAGATCAAAATTTTGAATAATGTTTTTTATTGAAAGACATAATTAATATATTTATAGATTTATTAGATTTTTTTGGTGAAAAAAATAAACGGGAAGATTACATTAATTTAATCCAATCTAAAGGGATATCCTTGACTAAATGAATCCCTTGTTTCTGTTAAAAACCATCTTAGTGATGTGATCTGCTTCAAAGTTTTCTTCACAAGGTATATGTTCAAGCTTTATTGACTGATATTCAACAAGTGCAGCTGAATACGCCTGATAAGCACAAAAGAAGATATTTTTAAGATTGATTACTGAATAGCCTGCATTATAATTTTGACTCTGTAAAATCCTTAATCCATCAAGAACCCCCCATAATTCAGCGTTGAAAACCGAATAGTGACCCAAACTCCTGTTGAAACCAAGAATCCAACCCCCATGACGATCCTTCAATACTCCTCCAAAAACAACCAACTCGAAATCTAAATTCACAACACCATTAGAATTTAGACAGATCCAAGACCTTTCTTCATTGACAAACATATTGATACTTTGTCTCCTGAGATGGGATACCTTGAGAGAAGAGTAACATTATAAGGCCCAGCTATACGATCATTTAATTATTTCATCAACACTTCATTGATCGCCTCGAAAAATAAAAAGATTATAGTTCTTCCAACTGCGCCACACTAATAGCCCAAAGAAACACTGTCATTCCACTCCCTTTAAGAAGAAGTTGTAACGATTTCCCAAGTAGGATACCAACCACTCTTGAAGATTACTTGTAACACCCCAAACCCGGCCTAGAAGTTAGGCCCAAATCTGTCGTGTCACATTGAAGTGTTTTTCGAAAACCATGTTTTCATTATAAACCCTTCTTGAAATTTCAAACTTCTTGCCATTTAAAACTTGTACAAAACCTCAGTTTGTGTTTGCTTATTTTCAATCGAGGTTTATTAAAGAAACGTTGTTACCTTCAAAACCTTATTGTTGCGGAAGATTAATTTAAAACAAATGACTTGTGAAAACGTGTTATTTAAAAATTGAGTTGCAGAAACGTAGTGTTTGAAAATAGTTATTATTTTGGAAAATTGGGTTCTCCTTCTAGCAGATAAGAATCATAATCAATAAAATCCCAAATTTAAAATCCAAAATTTTTGAGGCCTTATTACAACCCGAATCAAAATCAAAGTACTTTAGTAAATGAGCAAAACAGAATAAAACTTGTGCAGTTGTGTGGCCCTCTTCGAGTCCCTCACAGCTCCGAACTGTCTAACGCTGGGGATTACCTGAAAGGTTAAAAATGGGGTGAGTTTACAAAAACTCAGTGTGTAATCCCCTATCATTCAGTCAGTAATATAAGCAGTAACAATCTGGGCCTGAGCCCTTTTTAGTAACAGAACAATATGGCTTTAGCCCAAAATAGTAAAAGTGCAGTGTGGGCCTTAGCCCATTACAGTATCAAAATTAAAAACAGAATACATGTGGGTCTAAGCCCAAGACAGTGACAGAATCAGTAATAGAAATGCAACAATGCAATTATGCAACCCATCCCAATCCAACCAACACACCACTCGTACCAACCAACACACTATGTAGGGATAAAATCGACCCACCCAGCCAACACACCAATCTCAACACCGGTTGCGACACTAATCAGTAACGCAGCAAAGCTGCCAGTAACCAGAATGGCTAAGAGCCGTAAACAGGATAACTATAAGCTATAAACAGAATGACTACAAGCCATAAGTACAGTAATATGATTGGCACAAAGCCATCAACAATAGTGATATGATCGGCACACAGCCATCAGTAATGGTAATATGATCGGCACAAAGCCATCAGTAGCATTGTAACAAAGCTGCCAGCAACAGTAGCGCAACAAAGTTGCCCGTAATAGTATATGTGGCCAAGCCACCAGTAACAGTGATTGTGGTAGTATCCCAACCCCATGCAGTATGTCGTGTATGCAAAATGCCATACTCAGAATCAGTCATACAAATCATAGACAAATCAGTCATACTAATCACAGACAAATCAGTCATTTAAATCACAAAGAAATCAGTCATTTACATCACGGAAAAATAAATTATTTACACTCGAGGGGCAAAATAGTCATTTACCCTCTAGGGGCATTATGGTCATTTTACTTTACAGTGGTACTTTAATCATTTTACCCTACAAGGGCATTACGATCATTTTACCCTATGAGGGTTTTTCGGTCATTTTACCCTACAGGGGTATTACGGTTATTTTACCTTACAGGGGCATTACGGTCATTTTACCCTACGAGGGTATTACGGTCATTTTACCTTATGGGGGCTTTTTGGTCATTTTACCCTATAGGGGCATTACTGTCATTTTTACCTTACATGGGCATTACGGTCATTTTACCCTATGCGAGTTTTTTGGTCATTTACCCTATAGGGGTATTATGGTCATTTTACAAATATTGGGGTCTCGGTACTTATTACGACCTCCTAAAAGGTCTATCGTCCCTTCGAATGACTTAGATAACCTACAAGGCCAGAACAGTGTACATGGGCCTAAAACTCGCTATTGGTCCCAAGTGGGCCTACACGCTCGTATGACCCATTTAGTCCAGATTCGCATACGGCATCGCGAGCCTCAAAAACCAACCTATCAATGATCACTTATCGAGGATTTTACCCGTGTGGCCCACAAGCCCATCGGGTTCACGCGGCCTATTTCGACCCATCGAGGCCCATAACGGCCCCAACTATGCAAACGTCACAGTCTAACAACACTTACCACATCACATACATTTTATCTGTGTGGCCCACAAGCCCACTGGGCCCACACAGCCCATTTTGGCCCAATGAGGCCCAGAACAGCCCAAGACCACGAGAGCACTTGTGCTGACCTCTACAGACTAACACCCATGTTTGTGGGCTCAGTTCACCACACGCACGATCGCACGCTCGTGTGACATTATAGCCATATTTCTGACTTTTTGGCATTTTGCCGATCTACAGTCATAGTAGTGTAACAACACATACTTTAGGTTTTTCAGCTGATCATCGAATACCGCATACAAATACACACCTTATTACAACAATGAAGACTGCGAATAATATGGAGCAATAAACCTATAACCAACGCAACACAAGATTAACACATACTCTTAATCCATAAACTTTATTTACTAAACCACAAACACCCACCTTGCTAGATCTAACAGATACTAGCGTCTCACTGCTGATTAAGGGCGAATCCCCCCTCCTAACATGATTCGCCAGATCAAAAGTTGTTAGAAAACAACCATACATTCGGCACCTAAGAGAAAGAAAAGGGAAAACCGATAATAGAGCCAAAAGAAATTTGACTAAGAACGAAATAATAAAGTGGTTGTAACACCCCCTTACCAATAAAACAAACGTATTTCGGCAATAGTCAGTCAGGAAGATTCGACCCGAAACAAGAAAAACAAAAAGATTTGAGATGTAGAAGGTATGAGAATTCGGTCCAATAGAGAAAGGAAAAACAGAATTGGAAAAGAAGTAGAGATGAAAGTAAAAGAGAGGGTCGGCTATAGCAGAAAATGATTAAAGAAGAGATGAGTAGGAAGTTTCAAGCAGAGAAGAAATAGTATTCGGTTTCTTTTAGAGAAAAGAAACAAAACTAAAGCTGAAAAGGACAAACCAAACGACAACACACAAAAGAGCCAGCCAAGAAAACCACTCCGGCACTTCGGATATATCTAACAAAAGCCCCTAGTCGAATTTCCAAGAGCAAGAAACCTATTTCGGCACAACTACTCAAGCCTTCAAACTCCTTGAAAATCTCCACCCCTCTCCTTGATTTTCTCCCCTTATCCCTCCTTGATATCCTCCACAACCAACTTACAAGACCAATTCAAACGCTCCAACAATAGATTCAAATCCAACACCAACTCTTGCCTCCTCATGAGCAAAATATATAATCCCATTTGCATACAGTAAGACTCGAACTCCAGCCCTTACCAAAAACAACATGCCACCTTGCCACTAGACCATCCCCTCTCTTTGTGTCATAAAACAACCACAAATAATTATAAATCCTGTAAGCTAACATCCAAGTTCCCTTAAGAGCTCAAAAAGTAAAATTTTGCCAAAGGCCAAACTTGAGCCCAGACTTCTCAAGCACTCCCAAATACACTCAAATCACTTAGCCACTCAACCAAACATGCAATTTGTGTTACTGACTTGCACAAATAAAATATCTAAGAGCAGTCTCCTATCCGCTTCCAAGCTCAAGGCCCAATACTTCTAGGCCCAAAATTCGGGCGTTACATTACCTGAAAAGAAAACACCATGTTTTTTCACTGGCATGAGCTTAGACCACACTCCTTTCGCAGTGAAACAATCTATTATGGCATGAATGGCATCTTTTGGTGCACTCTCGCATACCGTGCAATGCTCATCATCCCCTATACCTCGCATTTTTCCTTCTACCTGTGTGAGTAGCCTCTCTTTAAAGGCAAGCCAAAGAAACATACGAACCCTTTGTGGTCCCGGGAATTTGCATACCACCTTCTAAGCATTATCATTCAAATTTAATGTCTCTTATCTAAGCATTCGCTAAACACTCTTAATAGAGAAAGTCTTTGATGCAATCCCAACCCAAATGACAATATTCAGACCGACTAAAGGGTGAAGAGGAGGAATGCTTACAATATGCCTAATGACATCATTTGACAGCTAGATTTGAAACAAATCCATATTCCCTAAATTATCTTCAGTCACCAACTCACTAAGGGGACAATCTAAGTCCATATTAGCGTGAGATGGAATGTGATTAACCAGAGGACTAATTTTCGGTATCCACTTGTCCTTCTAGCATCTAATACTTTCCCTATTACCAACTGACCAAAATAAGTTATCCTGAAGCAAAGGCCATATTCTAGAAAGAGACCTCCAATGGAAGGAAGACTTGCTACGAAATATGTCTTCTAGGATACCTCCTTTGATAGCATACTTAGATCTGAGGACCCGAACCCATAAATAATCAGTGTTAAAAACTATATTGAAATCCAGTTTCAGGATAAATGAATTATTTTGGTCTTTCAGTTATCGAAACCCCAATCCACCACAAGCCTTTGGTTGACAGTTTACAAATCTCCTACCATTTCACCAAGGGTGTCTTCCTGTTACCCCTAAACGACCCCCAAATAAACTACTGCACCAAACATTCGATCTCCTCGCACAACCCTTGAGGGATCATTATGGACAACGTGAAAAAACTCAGAATGGATAAAAGAACTGATTGGGCTAGAGTAACTCCATCCATAATAGATAATTTCCTTGTATCCCAACTCTGAAGCTTGCTTCGAACCTTGTCCACTATAAACCTCAGGGAATTGTTTGTTACCCTTTCATGAAATAGAGGGACTCCGAGATATCTTCCAAGGTTCTGCGTCGTATGAAATCCAAAAATATAGCACAGTTTCCTTCCATATTCTCTCTCAACCCCATTAGAGAAGACCATATTAATCTTGGAAGCATTGATCCGATACCCTGAAAAAGCACAAAAATTATCTAAAATTTTCTTAATCAAACTTACCTATTGCATGTCAGCTTAACCAAAAATGACCAAATCATCTATAAAAAACATATGTGATAGTGTCGGACTCGATCGCGAAAAACGTATAGGATGCCATTGCCCAGAGTTAATATTTGACTTAATACAATGCCCAAGCCATTCCTTACATAAGATAAATAGGTACGACAATAGAAGACATCCTTGTTTAACCCTTTTTGCAAGACGAATTTTTTGCGTTGGCACCCCATTCCACATTATCTGCATAGTGGAACTCATGATGGTAGACATGATAACGTTTCAAAGGAAATCAAGAATACCTGTTGCTTGAAGAGATGCATTGATAAAATCCCATCTTACCCTATCATAGGCATTTTTCAAATCTATCTTAATAGCCAACCACCTATTATTTTTTTGTTTGCTTCTCATGGAATGAATAACTTTTTGAGCCACAACAATGTTATCAGTAATGTTTCTGCCTGCAATGAAACCTGTTTACTTCGGCACAATGATTTTAGGGAAAACCATATTGAACCCATTAGAAATGACTTTCATAACCAATTTCTAAAAAAATTGGCCATAAGCTTAACAGTCTAAATTGGGCGTAGCTTTCAACTTAGGCACTTCCGGTATAAGAAATATCAATGAGTTATTTAACTCGGGATCAATGGCGTGCCTAGCAAAGACCTTTTGAATCTAATCACAAATGACATCACCAACCAAGTCCCACTGGCTCAGAAAGAATATTGCATGAAAACCATCACTTCTGAGAGCTTTTAAAGGGGCTATATCAAACAAAACTTCCTTTACCTCATCCTTTGAGAATTTCTTTCCCAAAAAGAGAGTATCACTATGATTCAGTTTCAGAAAGGAATTATCCGGTAATTCTAGCATTTGGCCTGGATTTTCACCGTACAATTTTTTAAAAAACTTAGTAGATTCTTCTTAAAGTTCTTCCTCATCTTATGTAAAATATCCGTTGTCATTCTTTAGACTCTTGATCCAGTTATTCTTCCTTCTAAGCAGTATGAAGGAATAAAAAAACTTAATATTATGATCTCCTAGCCTTTGGCTTCCACAGTAATTATTCATGATGAATGACATTTTCATTTTCCTCTTGAACCTAAGATTCTAACTAGGCTAGATAGTCAAAATATGACTTTTCTTGAGCTTTTTGAATTCAAGTTTTTGAGTCAACTGTCTTTTATGAACATCTAGGTATCCTTACACCAACTTATTCCAATATTTGATGTTCGTGGTGAACTTAAAAAGATTTTTGACCATCTTACCATTAAAATTCCAATTATCTCTAACGAAATTAGAGAAACTAGGATGCTCCACCCAATTGGCCAAGAATCTGAATAGATGTCCCCTAGACATATTGATCTTTGGCCTAAGAAAGAGCAATAATGGTTTGTGGTCAAATTTCAACTTAGAGAGATGAGTGGTTGAAAAATTGGGAAAAGCATTTCCCCAAGCAGAATTTTTTATTACTTTGTCCAACATTTCAAAAATGCCTCCCCCTATGCCAGGTAAAGGAGGGGCCTCTGAACTTCAGATCTTACAAATCAACTTCCTCAATAAATTTACAAAAAAGCGAACATCTCTTCCTTTCCGAATGATCATCTGACTTTTCATTGGGAGAAAGGATAACATTGAAGTCACCAATTGCAAGCCATAAAATAGAGCTCATCGAGATTACCGATTTAAGATCCTTCCAGAGATTATTCTTTTTCTATCAACCAGGACTTTCGTAAACCAACGCAATGAGAATAGGTTGGGAGTTTATACCTTCAGAAACCTATAAAAAGGTAAATTGAGATGGTTGCTTAAAATGTCAACTTCAACTGACTCTTTCCAGCTGACCCAAATACCACCAAAAAAATTGATTGCCTCCACTCAGTGAGAATTATGGAATCCTAGCTTAGCAATAATTTTATCTTCCTTTCCACCAGTAGTCCTTATCTCAAGCAAACTAACAATATCTGAATTATATTCCTTACTCACAACAAATCCGCAAAAATTTAACACTTGCACAACCCTGACAGTTTGAAGAAAAAATTGATAAATAAAGATAGAAAGAGTAAACTAACCTTTACTACTTTGAGATCCTGAGCTTATCAAAAGGCTTTCTCCCTGGGCTAGCAACCATTTTTCTTGCTTCAGTGTTCAATTAAGGACTAATAAGTTCCACTATCGAATTCATCTAGTCAACTAAGGGAGCCTTGGGAACATTTGCTAATTTAAAACGCTCCCCACGATATTAAATAGTCTGATTAAGCCTCCTTCCATTACGAATTTAGCCACCTTTGACTCTTGGGATACGTCATTTAGAACCAGAAGACCTACCACCATTCCAAATAAGAACTCCATTACGCCCTGAACTTCCCCCATTTGAAAATTAATTTTTTTTTAAAATGGACTGCTAAATGATTTCCTAATTTTAATACCGCGTCATTCAACTTTTCCACCCTCTTTTTTGTCCTTTCAAATATGGGGTTAGAAAAACAAAATTTTATAGACTTTTTCATGCCCTTTTTAACTCAAATTCATGTGGTTTCGTAGTAATTCTTGTCAAAAGATATAATATAATTATAAAATAATTAAATTTTGCTTAAATGATTAACATATTGAATTTTAATTAATTTTATAATAAATTTTTCATAAATTTTGATTAATTTTCGAAAAATTTGTACAAAGGGTGAAAATTGACTCGGCGAATCTTAGATGAAGATTTCATGTGAATTTGACCTCAAGTGAATTAACGAAAGTTTCTACCTGAGGAATCAAGGTACCAATAAGCTCAAACGCTATTAATGAATTCTTTGAATTACCTTATTTTGAAGACGACGAATATTCTTCTTTGATGAGAAATATTGAGGCTAAAAAACTGTAAGAAATTCTCGAGGAACTTACAGTTCCGAGTTCTAAGTAGACTATGTCAAAGCATGGATCTCACATTTGTCGTAGAGAATATTTAACACCATTAGCGAAGGTATGGTTCTATTTCATTCGAATCAACCTTATGCCTATTTCACATGAGACCACAATTTCATTTGAGCAAATGGTCTTTTTATACTCGATTTTAACGGCAAAGACCATTGATGTGGGAAAGATCATTCTAAGAGAAAATTGAAATTGTGCCGCTAGACGTTCTGGCCCAGCATACTTTCCCTTTACGATAACAATTTTGTGCTTGAGAGCTAAAATTCTTACAAACATAAAGAAGACAAGTTATAGCCAAGGCACAATCACAGATTGGGACCTCTGCCAAATAGGCGGAGATTCTATTTTACAGCAACGAGTTGAATTGAGCGAGGATCCCGAAGAAGAAAAAGAACATCCCACAGAGATCGAACCAATGCAGTCAGCTGAAATCCCTAATAAGGAAGAATCAATTGAACCAATAACCGAACTTGACATGGTGACCTCAACATTCAGAGCTCAATCGCCTAGCCCAGATCCTTGTGATAAGCTGTAAAAGTTGATGGACATAATGTAACATATGCAGTGGCAGCAACAAGCTGACTGGAGATTTTAAAAAACATAGGATGACTCAATGAGAAGTGCTTTTACGAAAATATTTCATGACTCATTTATTTTTGTGCCCAAGTTTCCAGATTTTATATTTGAACCATGGAGCCTAATATCAAAGAGGGAACGAAGCGATTCATGCAAAAACAAAAACGATAGAGCAAAAGATGAGTCAAATTCTGATGGATCTACAAATAAAAAAGAATGGGGGATCTTTACTTTATATTATTTTCTTTCCTAGGATATTTAATGTTTTTAGGATTAGGTTCTATTAGGATTTTTATTTCTCACATAATAAAATAAGAGGTGGAAATCATAAATAAAAATGAATAAGTTACAAAATAAGAAGTGTGGCAATATATATGTACATGTCTAGGATTCAATCTAAAGAGAGTTTGGTACTTAAGTAGTCAAATTGACTCACCTCCTCTTTTATAGAATCCTACCTGGTGTATAGTGTCTATTCACTTCTAACAATAGGGACATTGTTCATCTTAAGTACGGGGACCGAAAATTTGAAATTATTTCTTCTCAGAATAAAATTTTCTTTTAATTATGGTTAGTTATATTTTGTTCAAAATTTTGAAATTTTGTTAGGTATATTAAACTTCAATATGAATAAAGTTCTTTTATCTCAATAATTGTTATGTTAGCTACATTATGACATAAATGTACTCTTAATAAAGTATGTAAATCATAGCATCAAATTTTAGTTCCTTAGGAAAGCTAGGCATTCGTGAACGTTTAAGTCTCTAGAATTGACTTAGTAATTTCTTGAGACGAAATCCTAAGAAGCATGAAATGTTGAAAATGATTTAGGCAAACTTTTGTTTGAACTGTTTGAGCCTTTCAAGCCAACCATGATGAATATTTATCCCTTGAAACCCAACTTTGAGATTATATGGCCTAATTTTATTTGAACATTTGCAATATTTAGCCATCTCTTCTCTCATAATTATCTTTAAATTATCCCAAACACTAGAATCAATGTATTTAGAATATTCTTTGAAAATAAGTTTGGGGGAGTTGAAAATGAGTACCAAATGCTTAAAAAAGAAAGAGCATATGTACTCGAAAGAAATAGATGTACAAAAGAGCTAGTAAAAGCAAAATGAGTTGGTGTATTGGAGGTAATTATTCCGAAGGTCCGATGAAAGCTGAACCTAGGGTTTTTAGCCTAAATTTATCTATCTTTTACCTACCCCTAGCCTAGCCATGCTACAACCTATTTAAAAGACCTATTGGTTTAAGTTTCTGTGCTACCTGCATTATCGGAGAGAAATTGCTATGTTCAACATATAAAGGCATAAATAAAACTTATTGATTGCAACTTAATCTTAAATAAGGGAATAAAATCAAATTGGTAGGGATTTAACATGTCTTTATTGAGAAAGCATATAGTCTATTTTTTCTATCATAATAATAATTTAGATTAATTTGAATGATATGTATACTTAAGTGGCATAAATCTCAAAATTTTTTGTTCTTGAGCATAAGTATACTAACTTCATATTATGGGAAAAATGTTTTCTGAAGGAATTTTTCAAAGGTGTTTCCAAGATATTCTTTTCAATTTGTGCATTACTCGGAACAAGCAATGAATTAAGTTTGGGGGTGTGGAAACACAAAAATATATAGACATTTTTATGCCATTTTTAACTAAAATTCATGCAGTTTCGTAGTAATTGTTGTTGAAAAATATAATATAATTAAATTGTACTTAAATTATTAACATATCAAATTTTAATTAATTTTATAATAAAATTTACATAAATTTTGATTTATTTTCGACAGATTAGCACAAAGGATGAAAATTGGCTCAACAGACACTACTAGAAGCTCAAATCGTGAAGCGATTTCTGAAGCGTTGAGGCGAATTAATTTTTTAGCCTAAAACGATCCAAATTATGAATAAAAGTACATAATACAATTAATTTTAATTTTATTCCAATTTATTTTGGGTTAAGTAATTATTATTGAATATATTATGGAAATGAGTCCCAGTTGTGCTAATACGAAAGATTGATCCAAACGAGCAATCGAGTTGCCCAAACCCATCCAAAATGCTGACCCAATCAGATCAAATCAGCTTATTTACTGACTTGCAAATCAGCCCTTGAAGTCTCCTTGAAATTGCATTCAAACTCCTCCACTTATTATGCTTTTGTAGATTTGCCCCTAGCCAAATATAACAAGTTGAAATCATCAACAAATGCATGAGTGGTGGCCAGCCATGGGGGATTTAATGGCTGATATTTCTTTGCTAAAATTAGTAGCCAACCCACCTATAAATACCTCCCTTTGTTACTCATTTCAGAACTCAACTCAACTCAACTCAATTCATTCACAACACATTCTCTATTTACTCAATTTTCTCCCTTTGTTTTCCATTTTCTTTCTTGTCCCTTCCTTTGCCGATTTGTCCTCTTGAGAAAGATATTTCTTCCACCTTGGAGTAGTAGCACTCAAGTATTCATAGAGGCCTCGAATTAACAGAACGAGCAAAGAAGAAAAGGAGCGTGTTAGTGACTTCAGAGAGACACTGAATTTTTTTCTAGTTCCCTACTCTTTTATTTTCTTGACTCCGTTATGATGAATGCTCATCATTTCGTTACTCTTGATTTAATTAAAATGGCTTAAATTTAATTCGTGTTAGATTGATTGCGTTCTATTGCTTAATTTATTAACAGTCATGTTTGTGTTTTTATAGGCCTTGTTGATTTGTTCAATTAAATAAAATCATGTTTTTGTTATGCTTGCATTTAAATTGTAAGGTAACAATTGAATTAATTATTAAGCGGATTGAAATTGTAATTAATGGACACAATATTTAATTGGAGAATGTTTAATCTTCTAAGGTAGCTTAAGGTTAAATTAGCGACAATATTAAACAATACATTAACCTTCCATAACTTGCAGGATTTTGTGATTAAATTGTTTCAATATAGAGATATATTGTTACCTCACTTAATCTTTTACTTGCTTATGAAAATTGAATTAATTGTTTGAATTAGCATAGAGATATGTATAAGAAATTATTTTAATTTCATAAGTATGTATGTGCATTAACACATTTTCTCATTAAAATTTGTTTAATCGATTGAATTAACATAGAGATATAGTTAAGCGATAAATGGATTTTGGTAGGTGAGTATGTTCATAAGTTAGCAAATTGCAGAGTTGCCGTAAATTAAATTCGTAAGAAACATGAACATAGTATTGGTAATGTTAAGTTAAAGAATGCAATTGATCTATCACATTTATGTCATATTGATTAAAACTTGTTTTGAAATCGTGCACTGGAAATTGTTATTTTTATTTTATTTTACTTAGTTTAATTCTTAATTTTAATTAAAGCCCTTTCAAATCATCAAATTTTCACCACCAACTTGTTAAATTATTTATTTCATAAATATTTCTTTACATAGTTCCCGTGGGTACGATAACTCGACATTTACTTGTCGCTTTATTACTTGTTGCGATTGTGTACACTTGCACATTTCCATTATTCTAGGGGTTCAGACAAGAAACAATTATAGAAATGGAATTAAAAGAATTGGATTTTTCATTAAAAATAATCGAACCCGACAAAGAAACGTCAGCTTTCGAAACAGTTAAATTGTTGGACCTCTAGCTCACGCATCCTTAATGATTACTGGACGTGTCACAAAAGAACCAACAAACCCATTAGTTAATCTATTTGGCCCAACATCCAAAATAGGTCTCCTTATAAGAGACTTCAAGCTCGTCCGGATCCATCAAGGCCCATTTTGTTAGAACAGGTTGTCTCCCTATTCGTTGGCTAATTAATCACCCATTTATCATATTCTTTTTTCCATCAGTCGATTCCACTCCATTTAATAAATTAAAAATTTCCTGCAAACCTTCACTAAATCTCAAATCCCCCATTTCCCCTTAGGTTTTTTCGTAATCCCTGTCAGTTCTTCATTTTATCCTTGACCCTCTTGTCCCCAAATTCTTTTGAATTTCGTAGCCTAGACAACGTTGCAAATTTAGAGCCCGATCCTTCCTTACTAGTAAAATTAGTTACTCGATTTTTCTCCACCACCATCCATGGCTCATACCTCATGCCCTATTCTCCGTCCTCAGCCTTATCCAAAGCAGACTCCATCCGCTCCTTCATTTTCGTTGAACTCTGCTCCTTTGATGCGTAAATCTCTTTAGTGTAGCCATACTTCCTGTAAGAGAAGCATATTGTAGGTAAAGCCTCATATTCCACTTTTTGGAGCACACCGTTAACCAACACTTGTAACACTAGAGGCTTGTCCAGCTTTACATAAATGACCATTCGAGTGAATTGGCCCCTGGATCGGCTATCAGTGTCAAAATCCATTTTAGAAACCTTCCTTAAAATGTCACCTATTTCTTCAGGAATCTTCCCCTTGTACAAGAATCTTGGGAGTCTTGGCAAACAAATCTATGCCTTTACCATACTCGAGTAGGGCTATGATGGGTTAAACTCTTTGGTCTAGGGTTGGACAGTTAGGTATTGTTTGTATATTAACCATGGCCCTTGTGATAAGACTTTTTTGAAGTCTTTAGAACATTGAAACTTGGCCAAAAAATATACGTTCTCTATATCCATAAGATGGAATGACTTTGAAGATCTCCAAATACTACTAATCCGATTGTTCAGTTTCATATATCCAATATTCCTTCCCAACAATTTTAGTATTATCGTAGTCTCCACTTCCTTGAAAAGAATTCGTTGGATCATATTAGAAAAATCAATAGCCGAGGTTCCATTAACAAGAAATCTATTGATATCTCCTTCCTAAAACTCAAGATCGTCATCACTTCCCTCACCAGAAGCCATCGTCATCACCTCCCCCACCAGAAGCCATCGTCTCCTTCTTATTATTACCGAAGCTGTTCCCCAACAATTTATCCTTCCAGGAAATGTTTGGATCAAACTCAGTTCAACCATCATTTTTGTGTCCACAATTCAGTGGTCCTCTTTAAACCGTACCTTCTTAGTAGCTCGATTTACATCGTCCCGAGGACCATTGCCTCTGTTTTTGTCTGGAAATTACCATTGCCTTCGAAGTTAAGAGAAAATTGTGAAAACAATGATTTATTAATTATAGTTTTGATTATGCTGATAAAATTCATTTAGTGATTTTGTAACACTCTATACCCGACCTAGTTGCCAAGCCCGAATATCAGGATGTCACACCACTGTCTCTTGTTATACTCATAGTAAATTGTCACATTACTAAGAAATCATCCTCTTTATTAGTGATCTTATAGTTTTTTAGTCAAGCATATATCAATCATCATTAGAACATGCCAAACATACTTTAAGTAAACTTATAATAATAATTAAACATGCATTAGGTCCACTTAGCAAAATTTCCAAGACAATCACATAGTTATCGATACTGTAACAAAGGTATCAATAATTCTCTCAAGTGATATCAATACCGTCTGAAAAATCGGCACCAAAACTACTTACTATTTTTGGCTTAAAAACCCCAACCTCAAAATTTATCGGTACCTCTGCCAAAGTATCGATATTTCTATCTTGAGTATCGATACTCGTGATAGAATATCAATACCAAATTATGATTCGACTCCCTATACATTTCAAGTAACAGGGGTATCATTTTTACAACACGAATATCAATACCTTTGCTTCAAACTAGAAAAATACAACATACATGAGATAATAAGTCATTCCAACATGTACCAATTCATCATGCTATCATATCATCATCAAATAAACGTCAAAACGATCGTAATAGTAGTATCAAATATCGAAAGTAAGTTCAAATGATAATCGGTATAATACGATTCAATTCTCAAAACCCTAAGAGCAATTAAGCTATAGAACTTCCAAAACACCTTGAAGAATATCATTAAAAGTCTACCACATTGCCTTATTCCAAAAACATAAACAAATAACAATAACACCTATGAAATCACTGAAATTGACTAGCTTTGATCACCCCTTGGAAACCACACCGCTCACACCGGCACACTATTAATTTGCAAGGTTTAGAAGGAGTGGGTGAGCTTAACAAGCTCTATGGATGCCTAGAAAAAATAGTATGCAAACAATTCATCAAACATTAACGAAACAACCATATAACAAAACCTCAACAGTTCCAACTTTAATGTCATAATAGACTTGCTTGTGCATTATTTACTAGTTCAATTACATGGTAAACATATTCACTTTTAGCATATATCATATTATACATGTAATCACGTAACATACAAGCATATATCTGAATACTCAAATGATCACATAACATTCAAGCATATATCTCAATACTTAAAAACATCTTTATAGATCAGTTGCATAATGGTTGCATGTCATATAAACACATATTCATAATTTAAGATAATTTGGCACTTGAGTTATGAAACATAAAAGTGAACTTTATCATCACTCATCGGATACACAGATCTCCAACACACCATATAGACTCATAGAGTCAAACTGTAACAGCCCGTTTCCCAGTGGTTTTGGGGCCACAAATCTGATGAGAAGTTTGTAAATATTATTATTTAATATTTAAAAGTCCAATATAGTATTATAATAATTTTTTATTTAATGATTTTTGTTAATTGAACGAATAGCTAGGTTCAAGTGGTATGCCCCTAAAGTTAAGTGGTTTTAGAAATTGAGGTCTCTGAACCTTATTTCAATATATCGAGCCCGTAAATATTTAATATTAAATATTTACGAAATGATTATATAGGTGTATTAAATTTTGGTTAAGTAAATTTAACGTTTAAATAGTTAATTAAGTAAAAAGAACTAAATTGAAAAACTTACAGAAGTAGATTTCTATTAAATAAAGGGGTCAATTGGTTATGGAATATTATACTAATGGACTTAAAGGGTAAATGTGCCAAATGACTTCATAGTGGATGGTTGGATGATTAAATGCATGAAATTTGATTAATTTTAAAAGGGCAAAATTGTATATTAAAAATTAAATGGAAATTAAAACAAACAAAAGGCCAAAATTGCTATCATCTTCTTATTTTCTCAAAAACAAAATGAAACCCCATTAGAGAGGTTGGAAGCTTTCGACCAAACTTAAATTCCATGCATGGTATGGTATTTTGTCATGTTTTTAGTAATTTTTATGTTTTTATAATCGTTTTAGCTTAATCTAGCTAACCTGGGGGCCAATTTGTAAATTTGTTAAAAATATAGGGACTTGCCATGAATGAGTTTGATGTGCTTGTGAAAATAGTTGATGAATTATTAAAGTTAGCATCTAGATATAAGTATTTTGTTAAGTGATTTTAGTGATTTTGAATGTTAAGGATTAAATTGTTTAAATAGTAAAATTCAATGGAAATAGTGTGAGTTGGTGAAAGATATGGGCTGTTATGAGATTAGATGAAATTCAGATATCATGAATTTCAATTAAGGGTGGTTAAATTACAAATATTGGATTTAGGGATTAAATTGCATAAAAGGTAAAATGTTAGGGGTAATTTTGTAAATTTACCATTAAAAGGGCTATAGGTTGTATTAATTATATTAAGTTATTTGAATGGTTTAATTGAAAGAAAAATATTATTATTTAGATCAAGAAATGGACTGAATAGACCTAAATCGAGGAAAAAGTTAAAGGATCGGATTAATCATCGGCTTTGATTTTACAATTGTAATTGTCAAAGTAAGTTCGTAGTCCTTAATCTCGAACTTTATTTATTTACTTAAATTACATTGATTATTATTTTTATGTTTAATTACAACTATATAAATATAATTGACTAAAAGTTAGATGAAGAGTTATGGAGTTATAGGTATAGTTATGGAATAGATTAAATGATTAATTATAATCATTGATGCAATGGTTGAATTATGAAATGAGGAACTGTGGAAATTATATATATAAATGATAATTCTATATGAAATAGACCATGGAAGTATAATGGAAAGTGAAGAGTAATTGAATGATTGAGAAAATAGTTTTAAATGGTTGTTTATGGATAAATGATTTATGTGTACATTTATAAGTTGTACATTTATGAGAAATATTGGTAAACTTAAGAAGTTTAGTTATGATATGATGGAATTGACATTATCTGATCTTGTGTACGAAGTGTAGGACATAACACATATTTAATATTGTCAGTTTATTTGACTAGCGTTGGGCATAAATCTTTGTCGGTTAATCCGACTAGTGTTGGGAACACATTTAATATCGTTGGTTTATCTGACCAATGCTGGGTGCAAATATTTTTCGGTTAATCCGACGAGTGTTGGACACATATTTAGTATCGTCGGTTTATCCGACTAGCACTGGGCACAAATCTTTGTCGGTTAATCGGACTAGTGCTGGGCAAACATTTAATATTGTCGGTTTATCCAACTAGCACTTGGCGTAAATCTTTGTCGTTAATCCGACTAGTTCTGGGCACACACTTAATATCATCAGTTTATCCAACTAGCGTTGGGCACAAATCTTTGTCGATTAATCTGTCTAGTGATGGGCACACATTTAATATCGTCGGTTTATCCAACTAGCGCTGGGTGTAAAACTTGGTTACAGTTTAACCGATAGGCACCGGGTGCCATCCATAGATTGGTCCATATTGGCAATGTATAATCGATCTATCGAAAAAGGTTGGTATATGAAAAATATCTTGGAAGATGTATGAAAGGCTCATGTTGAACTTGATAGTAAACTAAATGGAAATGTATATTACATGTTATAGATTCTAAAATTAAGGACATTAATTGTAATTTTAGTTCTTTGATTAGTGAATTTACTCAATATTTGATCATTCAATTGTATGCAAGTTAGGTACCTACTTTTGTCTAACGACTCGGCATCCAACGACAATCCCAAACTCAACATTGGTGATATATTTCTTTTTATGTCTTGCCATGTACCTAGGGTGATGATGTTTTGAGTAATGGTTTTTGGTCTATAGTTGAACTTAGTGAAGGCTACTTTTATTGAATGTCATGTAAACTTCTGGAGTATGATTGCCTTAAAAAAATGCTTGTATATAGTTTGCGAATGAAATAAGTATGTTTTGATGAGTTTGACTGTTTTGGATGTATATAATTGTTGATGTGAATTGCTAAATGTTAGTTATAATGACAACTTGATGAAAGTGATTATATTTGGCTATTTTGATGGAGGTTGAGTATGAAAATGTGGTTGATGTCATATGTTCTCTTAGGTTGATTATTTGAATGATTAATCTTTGTTTGAGGTGCCTTTGAATAGCATATTGGTAGGTATAGGATGTATAAATTTTTGGCATGTAATTGATGATTTGAATGTGATTTTGAACATATGAATGGATATAGATGTGGTATGAATTGCTACTCAATGAATGGTGTATGAAATGGCGTGAATCAATGGTTAGATATGCTACACACAACCTAGGACACAAGCTGTCACATGGCCGTGTGACACACATGCTCCACTCACATGATCGTGTGTCTTATTGTCCTTAGGTGCAGGTTTCACACGCCTGTATGACCTTAATTCAAATATCCACACGGGTGGACACACTGGCTGGGACATTGCTGTGTGTCTGTACTTTGAATGTCCACACGATCTAGACTGTGACAGATGGCAGTGTGTCCCCTTTTTTCAAATTTTCATTTTTAAAAATTTTTCTATTTTATTTCGAATTGACCCCAGAATGTTCTTAAACTATTTTTAGGGCCCCATAAACTCGGTTTAAGGTCCATAAGTGTTTGTTTGCTATGATTGGATTGTAATTTGATTATTTTTATTTATGGTTGAATATTTATGTGATAGTAATGTTAAATGTTTAAATTGTTATCATAATACTTTGTGTCCCAACTCGAGTGACGGAAAGAGGTTAGGAGCGTTACACAAACATGTCCCAAAAGTGAAGCATAAAACTAACACTCTCCTTATTTCCCCTCACATGTCCCATTGAATGGAGCTTAGCTCACATTCCCTTATCACTCCAACATGTCCTAGGGTCTCAACGCCCAAAATCACTGTACATATAGGTGAGTACTCACAATCCTATGACATGCCAACTATATCCAACGGTTTTAAGATCACAAGGCCAAAATATCTGAAATCAAACACATATCACTTATCGATTATCTGTGCACTACCACCGCATATTTGCATCTTTAGCAAAACACTGTCACTAACATTTAACATATACATATCATGAACACATTTGTACTTTCACAACTGTTATCATCATAACCACATATCACATCTTATAGCATCTCATCTCAATTCACATATTCACATAGTTCACAAGATAACGTAGGTATGAGAAAGCTTACACTTGGAATTTAGAGCAAGGGTTTAGGTTACTACTAAATTCCCAAATAACGCATTGAATCATGTCCACAAGCAATTATTCCAACCACTCACCAATACGCTTTCGCTGAAAAGCCAAAAGCTCAAACTAGCTTTTCCTTGCCTTTATCTCTACTCGTTGAAGGTCCTATTGATTCCAACACTCCAACAAGGTAATTCACACAACAACACAATCAACATTCAACCAAAGACTCACATTAAACAATCCAAAAACACAAGCCTAAGTTAGGTTCTCATGTAAACAAGACCGTTAACATAGCAAACTTAAAACTCAAATATCTCAATCTATACTCAATATTTTTGCCTAAAATCTATTCATCTTATAATTCACCTACGACTAATTCCCAGCCTTTAAACTACATAAAAATACTTAGTTCATAGTATCGACTTTTTTGACATGTTTGTGGCAATTTTAACAAAAAATCATTAAAACGTTAGAAATCTTTAATGAAACTTCAAAGTAAGTTTAGAAACCTTCTAATCATGTCAAAACGAATTGAAAAGCACTTTGAAACCATGTTTTTACTCAAAATCTTGAAATCCACCATTAACGAGCTAATTTTTGGCTTTTATTAAAAACATGCGTTTTAATGGCTAAAAATTTGGCTTTAAAGACTAAATAACATTTAAAACTTATGGTAAGATGAATCGTTACCTTAGTTGACGGAAAACCAAAAGTTTGATCGAAAACTCAAAAAACTCACAAGCTTGACAATGGAGAAAACTTTGGTGTTTTTAGGTATTTTTCTTAACTCCTGTGGAGATTTATAAGAGATAATATAAATCAAAAGGAATTAAGATTTGGAATTTATAATCAATGGGGAGAGTTGGGAGAACTATGGACGGCATGAGTATGAGAGGAGACGAAGACTAATGTGAAAATAAAATTATGAATGGGGGATTTTAGGTTGGATTTTAAAATCTGGTCCAATTGCCTTTTAAAAACTCTAAGTTTTGACTATTTTTCAAATCAGTCCTTTTTTCAAAATTAAAGGTATTTAAAACTCATTTTCAAAAATTGATTTAATTTTCTAAAAACAATAGTCAAAAACATTGCCGGTATACATGTTGCAAAATTCTGAACACTCTAAGGCCAAAATCCCTAAAACTTATAAAACTCTTAGGCCCAATTTTAAGGTTTTACTGATTCAAAAGTGCCAATGTGTTATTATTGGAGTATTCAAAATTATTATTAGAGTAATTTGAAATTTTAATATAACTGTGTCCCATGAATTTGGTATTTGTATCCATCTAATTAATATAATTGTACTAACTTAATATAATTTTGAATATAAATGACTTAAAATTGATCGTGTAAAATTATTTAGAGTAAAAATATATATATTTTGTTTTTGTAAAAACCTCTTATTTATTGTAGCTAGTCTTAATATAAATTATAGAATCCAATTCAATAAAAAATGTAAAATAATATAAATTTTACCAAATTAAAAAACAAATTAAATTGTATGGTACATTATGAATTTTTAAAATTATATACATGTCACGATATTAGGCTATCCAGTCCACATAGAAAATTTCTTTTTCTAAAGGTTTTAGTTTTAAATATTATATACAAAATAAGAAGAGATTTTATTATTTTCCATCAAGATTGTTATATTAATACAAGTAGTCAAAGCAAGAAATAATAAATGAATAAACTATGGATTAAAAAGTACCATTTTATTATGTCAAATACATAATACGAAATTTTGTCTAAGATTTTTTAAATCAGATTAGATTGATTAGTTAGATCAAGAACTAATTTGCATATTGATCTAGAGTGAGAGAAAGAATCGGTTAACTCACAAATCAGTAAGAATTACGATTTGCGAATTGAGAAATAGATAAAGTGATAAAAACTGATTGAATTGATATTTAAAATATATAGACCGAATATTAAAACACAAAAAAAATCTTTTTTGCCCAAATCAGGCTAATCTCGATGTTTTTTAAATGAAACAGGGAATTATCTCATTCACCCGATCTTCGTCCAGACCCCACTCAAACCATAGTCCCCGCCAACAGCCTTCGTTTGCTCGTTCCATTCCAGTTATTGTCATCCAATGGTCTTCTTTCCATCTATTGTCTTGCTTTCCTCTATTGAGAACCCCGATTCATGAGCAGGACTCTATCAAGTATCTGACGTAATTAGGCGGGGGCAGGATTCGAACCTCAATTCTACAGATTATGAGCCTGACGAGTTAACCATTACTCTACCCCGGTTCTTCCCCTTCACTTTCTTTCACTATTCCCACCTAGGGTCCTGGCTTTGGTTGCTTGGTCGGGATAGAACCAGCGCTTAGTAAGCGGCGGCCTTGTATAGGTTGGAGCTATGAAACTTACCTTATTATTATAAAATAAAAAAGGAGAAAGGGTTTTTTCAGCCTGCTTACTTGGGTTGGCAGCAAAATTCAGTCTTCAAGACCCCATAACATAAGAAAGTCATGAAGTGCATAAGCCAGGGGTGACTTTCTTGTGGTAGTAATTGCGAATGAGCAAGTAGGGGGTGGCAACTAAAAAGGTAGCGAGACTGACCGCAATTGCAGGAATAGGTTTACTTTCTTTCACTTTTTTATGGAAAGTGAAAGTCGTTTCGTTTAGTACGAGATCGCTTCACACCTCGCGGTGTCGAGATTTTAAGCAGTGACTAGGTACGAGCAATAGTCTGATTAGGATTCTGCTTGAACTGTGCTCTCTGTTAAGAGCATCAAAGCATTCGATTCGAACTAAAGAGATAGAAAGAATAGTGTAGTGTTTAGTTCCTTTGTGCCCAGAGGACTTGAAAGAGCTTCGGATTCTAGTGATCCTCAATTCAAAGTCGTAAGTCTTTCGCTTGACCGAGGGCTCGTTGGTCTTGGTTTCGATTCCAGAGATCAAGATTCGAATAGCAGTTGGGAAAGGGAATTTGGGCTAGATTGGATTTCGTACTAAAATTTAATCTTAACATGACACCAAGAGTTGATTCTATAACCTCAACATATTTTCTTCTAGGTATTTGTTTTTATTATTTTTAGTTAATTTCTTTCGTTAAGTTTTATTTTTATTTCTAGTGTTTCTTGCTCCTACTTTCATTTTCAACACTCATTCCAAAGTTAAGTGTTAAATATTTTTTCTAGAATATTACTTGTAATCTTGTAAGCTTTAATCAACTTTCTTGTGGATCGACCTTGAACTCCCGAGATTTTATTACTTGAATGTAACTTGCACCTAGGTTGTAGACCTAGAAAGTCCCTATCAAGAAACCACTTTTGCTATGCAACCCGGGGTGGTAGAATGTACAAATATAGTCATCATTGCCAGGCAACTCGGGATGACAAATAATTAGATTATGAGTACCATCATTGCTAGGAAACTTGGGGTGGTAGTATGTGCATGTTTCAGAGTCATCGTTGTTCTAAGTCTTTGTCTGGTTAATGGAGTTAAAAAATATAAATTGATTATATGGTAAATGAGATGGATAAGATTGAAATAGTATGCTTTTATAAATGTGATATGTTGAAAAATGATAGTATGTGAAATACCATGTGAGTTGATTTAAATAAGCCTTCGGGGCTGAATCAAATTTGAACGAGTCAGTAGACTCGAGAAATAGAATTTAAATGTAAAGGGAATGATTAAATAAAATTTGATGAAAATGGTATTCAATGTCATATTGATGCATACATAAATATATGAAATTGAAATAAAACTGATTGCATCCTTGTCATTAGATTGCATGATTTAAAAATGTTCAGTTTGATCATCAATTGAAACAGAGTAAAAGAATGATACTTGAATGTTGTATATGAAAATTGATTTGGTTGAATTTTGGCATATATTGATTGAATTCCTATAGTGAATATGCTTATTTGTGACTTGAATCATGAAAGTACCACTAAAATTTATTGCTTTGCATAAGGTTTGTTTATTCTGTGTGTAGGATTAGGTGGATCTCAAAGTCCCGAAACGTGATTCGGCATCTAGCCAACATTCCTCGACAAAGAAATGTTTGTATAGTCTCTTTTCATTTTAAAGTATGGCTTGTACCGAGTAGTTTGTGTGTTATAAATGGTAAAATTGAAAGTTTGAATAGCTATGTTACTTGAATTATGTATATATGAATGATAGTGAATTAGAATGGGACATATGATGAATTACCAATTGAAATGGTTGGATGGATGACATGATGAAAATGTCATATATTGGATGTGTTATGTATAGGTGTTATTGATGCGACAAGATGAAATTTAGCATACGGAAATGGTTAGAATGTTGAATTGGTTGATTTGGGATACGAATTGATTAGGATGAATGTTTTGATTAGGTACCATTTGGACCTTTTGAAAACAAGTGGTCACGTCCTGATGTCAAAACTTTATTGTCACAATGAGAAATCATCAGTGAGTTACGTCGCAACGAGGAACCCCTCGAAATCGCGATGTTATCCAAATATTTTGCAATTTTTATAATTTGGTTCTAATTCAACCTTATGTTAGTACAAGAGCTTCCGTAAGCTCGTCTAAGGCTCAGAAATGATTATGTAGCATATTATGAATATGTAATATAATTTATTTACATGTATAAATGGTTGTATTGTGTATGTAATTTATCATAGTTGCTCCGGTAATGGATATGATATCCCGTAGCTCAGACCTAGCAACCAGGGTATGGGGTGTTATGTAAAAATAAAATGTCAGTAATGATAATATATCACAAAAAAAAGAAATAAAAATAAAGAACACACAAATTTTACGTAAAAACCCTTTTGGGAAAAAAACCACGGGCAGAGGAGAAGAAAATTCATTATGTCAAATTCGAATGATTACAAAAGGAGTAGACTGTGTCTATTTATAAGCTTATAAAATCATATTCTAATAGGAGTGTAGTAAGATTGAAACACCTGGTTCTAATTAATAACAAATAGATGGAGTTTAATAAGGTTTAAAAAATCTTATTCTAAAAATAAAATAAAAGAAGTATAATTCTATAGGGATTTTACTTTTATTTTACTTTACCACTATCTTTGATTTAAATAAGGATTCGGGTCACTTAATTCTAACAATCTCCACCTTGACACGAATTCTTAATGAACA
Organism: Gossypium hirsutum; assembly: GCF_007990345.1. Taxonomy (NCBI): domain Eukaryota; kingdom Viridiplantae; phylum Streptophyta; class Magnoliopsida; order Malvales; family Malvaceae; genus Gossypium; species Gossypium hirsutum. The sequence continues at coordinate 54,313,409 of NC_053447.1, read as the reverse complement.
AGTTCTTCATCGCGAACTCTCAAGGAACAAGTTCTCCACCTCTTCCATAAAACCCCTTAAGGGTTTAACTTCAACAATGAACACTAACCAAGTCTAAGCAATGCTCAAAATTGGTTATAAGAAGTGACTTAGTCATCATATTTGTAGGATTTTCATGAGTACTAATTTTTCTCACAACAATATCACTACTGGCAATAATATCACGAACAAAATGATACTGAACATCAATGTGTTTTGTTCTCTCATGAAACATTTGATCTTTTGTAAAGAAGATGACACTTTGACTGTTACAAAATACTGTATTGATTTGAAGGTCTTCATTGAGTTCACTAAAGAGTCCCTTCAACCAAATAGCTTCTTTACAAGCCTCAGTAATTGCCATGTACTCAGCTTCAGTGGTAGACAAAGTGACTGTAGCTTGCAAAGTGGCTTTCCAACTGATTGCACAACCTCCGATTGTAAAGACATAACCTGTGAGAGATCTTCTTCTATCGAAGTCTCCAGCAAAATCAGCATCAACATACCCAATGACCCCATCTCTAGTTCTTTCAAACTATAACCAAACATTGGTAGTACCTCGTAAGTATCTTAAAACCCACTGAACTGCTTTCGAATGTTCTTTACCGGGATTTGCTATGTATCTGCTAACTGCACTGACTGCATATGATAAATCTGGACGTGAACAAACCATGACATACATGAGAGATCCCACTGCACTAGAGTATGGAACATGTGACATGTAGTCAACCTCATCATCTGATTGTGGAGACAAAGCCGATGAAAGTTTAAAATGGGCTGTTAAAGGAGTACTAACAAGCCTAGCATTCTGCATATTGAATCTGTAAAGAACTTTCTCAATGTACCCCTTCTGACTTAGGTATAATTTACTTGCTTTTCTATCTCTGAGAATCTCCATACCAAGTATCTTCTTTGTTGGTCCCAAATCTTTCTTCTCAAATTCTTCACTTAGTTGGCTTTGACTTTTCTTATCTCTCCTTTATCTTTCGCTGCTATCAGCATGTCATCAACATAAATGAGTAGATACACAAAAGAACCATCACTGTTTTTCTTAAAGTAAACACAACTGTCAAAGCTACTTCTTTTAAAATTATCAGAATTCATAAAATAATCAAACCTCTTGTACCACTGTCTTGGCGACTGTTTCAAACCGTAAAGGGACTTTTTTAGCAAGGAAACATAGTCCTCTTTTTTAAGACTGTAAAACCATCTAGTTGTTGCATGTAAATATCCTCCTCAAGTTCTTCATGTAAAAATGCAGTTTTTACATTTAACTGCTTAAGCTCCAAATCATGTATGGCCACAATACCAAGAAAAGCTCGAATCTAACTATACTTCACAACTGGGAAGAACACATCTGTGAAGTCCACTCTTGGAATTTAACTGTAACCCTTTGCAACAAGCCTTGCTTTATATCTAGGTTCTTCAACTCTTGGAGTCCCCTCTTTCTTTTTAAACACCCATTTACAACGAACAACCTTTTTACCTTTAGGAAGTTTCACAAGATCCCATGTTTTATTTTTGTGTAGTGATTTCATCTCCTCTTGCATAGCAAACATCCACTTTTCTGAGTCTTCACAGCTAACCGCCTCAGAATAATTAGATGGCTCTTGGCTTGCATCTATATCTTTAGCCACATTTAAAGAATAAGCAACTAGATCAGCCTCGACATACTTCTTTGGAGGTTTAATTTCTCTTCTAGTTCTGTTTTTGGCGATAAAGTATTGTGGTGAAGAAACAGCTCTATTTTGAATTTTTATACTGGCTTCAGTAGTCGACTCTGTTGTAGATTCTAGATTAATCTGATACTCCACTTGCTTTTGATTTTCTTTATTGGAAAAATCTTTAAGAGATAAGTTAGGTAGCATAGCAATTTCATCAAAAACAACATCTCTGCTAATCACAACTTTTTTATTTTCAGGACATCATAACTTATACCCTTTTACACCAACATTATAACCAAGAAAAACACATTTAATGGATCCTGGTTCAAATTTTCCATTATCAACATGGTCATACGTAGGACAACCAAAGATCGTTAAATCAGAATAGTCAGCAGGATTACCAGACCATACCTCTTGTGGAGTCTTTTTCTCAATTGCAACAGATGGAGATCGATTGATTAAACAATATGCAGTAGAGGCTGCTTCAACCCAAAATGACTTTGGTAAGTTGACATTTGACAACAGACATCGAACCTTCTCCATGATCGTTCTGTTCATTCGTTCTGCAATGTCGTTTTGCTGTGGAGTATGACGAACTGCCAAGTGTCTTACGATCCCTTCTGACTTGCACAATTTATTAAACTTGTTAGAACAGAACTTTAAGTCATTGTCTATGCAGAGGTATTTTATTTGCTTTCCCATTTGTTTTTCAATCATGGTTCTCCAAGACTTAAAAGCGGAAAACACATTGTTTTTCTACTTTAGGAAGAACGCCCACACTTTTCTGGAAAAATCATCAATAAAAGTTAGCATATAATTAGTTCCACCTCTCGAAGGCACTCTGGATGGCCCCCACAGATCAAAATGAAAATACTCTAACGTTCCCTTCGTGTTATGAAATTCTTTGGTGAACCGAACTCTCTTTTGCTTCCCAAAAACATAGTGCTCACAGAACTTCAGTTTGAGAATTCCTTACCCATCAACAAGTCCTCTTTTGCTTAATTCTACCATGTCATTCTCACTCATATGCCCTAGGCGTATATGCCAAAGTTTAGTAATATCATCATCAGACAAAGAAGAGGATGCGACAGCTGCATCACCAGTAAAAGTAGAACCCTGCAAAATATATAACTTGGCAGTCTTTCTCCACCCTTTCATCACAACGAGGGAACCTTTGGAAATCTTCAAAACCCCACTTTCAGTTGTGTATTTGTACCCTTTTGAATCAAGAGTACTCAACGAAATTAAATTTCTCTTCAATTCTGGAACATGTCGTACGTCACTAAGTGTTCTGACAACTCCATCAAACATCTTAACTTTAATTGTTCTAATACCTGTTGTAATAATAGATTTCGCCCGGGCTTAAAAGGGCCCAAATTACAACGGACCTATGTAGCCCAAAACCCAAAATAAGCAGAGGCCCAAAACAATGGCCCAACACAATATCAAAAACCCTAGGGTTTCTATGATGAGTCTTGCGCCGGAGCCACCTAACCTCGCCCTCCGAATCTCAGCCCCCGAATCTTCATCTGCGCACAAAAAAGGAAATAAATAGTATATGGAAAACAAGATCGAAGATTTGCAAATCAAATCAATATAAGCAGATTAGTTTCTTTATATATTTTGAGAATGGCTATAAAAAGCCATTAAACATACTGTAATGGGGATCGAAAAAAAATCAAATAGAAAAAGGACTTGTACTTTCACAATACAGAGAATAAATCGATCAAAAAAAGGTTGATATTTGTTTCTTTATTGTTATATTTATTTTTGTATTTTTTATTTTACGTACGAATAAACAAAAATAATAGAAGAGAAGAAAAATACCTTTTGGCTTCTGAAACACCGAAAGGAAGGCCAAGGATCGTCTCCGATGACAGACGACTAGATGCCGAAAGATTTGTGGGGTTTTTCTAGTTTTTTCGCTGATTTTGGAAATTTTTAGCCGAGATTTGGGCCTAGAGGGGTGCAAAAATGATAAAAAGGGATTTTCCCTTTTTCAGCCACCGCAGACGGCGGTGCCGGCGCCGGAGATCGGCGGCCGACACGGTGGCCAACGACTGGCCTGACGATCGGCCAAAAGCCGGACCCCTGGCCGGACGGACTGGGGGAGGGAGAGTTTTTTTTAAGTTTTTTTTTAAATAAGTTTTCAAATAATTTTTTTTTAGGTTAGGGGCTTTTATAGGGTACCAAAACGGTATCGTTTTGGGGAACCCTCAGACGCCCAAAACGACGTCGTTTTGAGTACTCGACCTGAATCCGACCCGATCCGCTTTAGGGTCCGCGTGTTTTTATGCGAAGGGGCAAATTGCACTTTTGGCCCCTCCGCCTTTTAATATATTTTCAATTAGGTTCTTTTGTTTTTTTAATTTCGTCCTTTAATTTATTTTGAATTTCAATTTAACCCTTTTGAACGGCGCCGTTTCAGAGGAGAAGGGAAAACTGCCCTTCCAGCCCCTCTATGTAATTCATGTGTTCAATTTAGTCCTCCAGACTTTATTTATTTACGAATTTTCCCTAGTTTTTTTATCACAGTTTAAAATTAGTCCCTTTTTTAGAATTAATTAATTTCAAAAATTTTTCTTTTTTTTCTTTTTTAAGTTTATATGTGTAATTATTATTTTTATGATTTATATATTTATTACCTTATATATATATGTACGTATATATATGTTATACTTTCTATCCATATTTTTATAATTTCTATCTGTATATTTTTCTTTATTCTCATAAATGTATTATATATATAAATATTTTTTTATATAAATTTTATAGTTTTCTTTCATAATTTCAATGTATATATTATGCACCTTTTTTTTTCTTTATATTTTTTTGTTTATTTATTTGTTTGTTGATTTATGTTTTCATTTTTTTATTTTCCTCATTTATTTGATACTTTGCATGTCATTGGTTTTTTTTATTTTTATTTTTATTTATTTGTTTATCTTATTTTTATACAATTGTTGTATTTATTATTGTTATTTGTTATTGCGATATTTATACATGCATTCAATATAACATTACATCATTTTTTACTCGATTTTAATAAAAAAATTTCCAAATTGAGATAATGCTAGTATTTAGGATTTTCAAGGAAATTGAGCCCTAACGTATTGGGTTCTGATTTTCTTCGCTAAATCTACAATCGAGCATTTCTCTTTAATCAAAAAATAAGAACTCATTATTGGGAATTCAACACGTTGTGTCCTAACGTATTGGATGTGACGCATTGATTTCTCGAAATGGGGATTTTTTCTATATAATAATATAGGAAATATTTCGAGTTTGGGATTTTGGAGGAATTGTGCCCTAACGTATTGGGCCGCGATTTCTTAAATCTTGAATAAATGGATATTCCTTTTAAATTTTTATTACACGAGTATTCTGACCTAATTCATTTTTAAGGAAAAAATAGTTGTGCCGTAACGCATTGGGTGTGGCATTTTCTTTCTTTGAAATGATAATGGTTTTAATACGTAACATTTTTAAGTTTTTGCTAAGGATTATATTTTTCAAATTTTCGACATTGAGACATTAATTAATTAACTAGGTACCAATTTTGGGCGTTACGAGGGTGCTAATCCTTCCTCATACGTAACCGACTCCAGGATTCATTTTTCTAAAACTCGTAGACCAAAGCCGTTTTTTTAGGTGATCCAATCACACCTCAATAAAAGATTGGTGGCGACTCCCAATTTTCATTTTTTAAAAGTCGACAACCTAAAATTTTTGTTTTTCAAAAAATGGTTTCGACAGCTTGGCGACTCCACTGGGGACTTTTTTAAAAAAAAATAAATAAGAGAGTCGAGCCACAAAATTGATTAATTTTTATCTTATAGTCGAAAAAATAAAATTCGTTTTAAAAATCCTCTTGCATTCATGCTTAATTGATTTAAGTACTTTAAATTATTTTGCATTGTACATTACATATACTGGATACTTTTACCCTTTAAGTGGGAGCGAGAAACTAGTCCTTCGTGAGGTTTTTACCTCCGTGTAGTGGACCGCTTTCGGGATACATCCGTACCTACGTCTTCGTGAGATTTGCATCTCCATGCAGTCATAGGGAAATGTATTCCCCTGAACTGAACTAGATCCATATGAACCTATAATGGGTGAGGATTGAGGAATCTGCTGGTTCGGGTACCTTTACCCTAGAAGCCGAACTTCATATAATGAACCTTAGGAATCCACCCTAGGTAGAACTATACTAAACCCTAGTAGATATCCAATTAGGAATTTTACTATTTCTTGATTATATCTTATGTTTTTATGTGATACTGACTTTTTGTGTTTTATTTTGATTGCATGACATGGCATTTCATTTCATCATAAAAGGCGCCAGTCTATATTCAGTTGCTAGATAGAAGGCTTATCATGGAAAGAGGGTTTCTTGATAAAGTGGAGGATAATACGGCTGTCTGAATTTGGTCTAAAACAACGTAGCAAGAAAAAGGTGATAGTTTGGCTGGCGGGCATGTATCAGAGTTATGGGACTTTACGCATATCAGTGTAACTCAAAACAATTTTCAAGAATTGAAGGAAATCTAGTGTCAGTGGAGTGATGAGGTTAGACAGTTATTTTATAATAATTATGGGGATCTGCCTTATTTGCTTGATGTAAAGGTAGACAAGCATTTGTTTCAAGCCCTCGCCCAGTTTTGGAATCCTGCTTACAGCTACTTTACATTTGGGAAAGTTGATTTGGTGCCTACGATAGAGGAATATATGGCTTTACTCTGATGTTCAAAGTTTCAAGTTGACAGAGTCTACTCGAGAGTGGTAAATGTACCAACCTTTTCAAAGAAGTTGATGAGTGTAACAGGAATGAGTGAGCAGTGGGTTGTCGCACGAATTAAGCAAAAAGGGGATAGTAAGTGCGTCCCTTGGAGAAGCTTGAAAGATGCAATTCTCACACACCCAGATGTAAGGAAAAGGTTAGATGCTTTTGCTTTAAGTATATACGGTTTGGTTGTCTTCCCTAAAGCCTTGGGGTATGTGGATGAAACAGTCACTGATTTATTCGACCGGCTCGATAAGAAGGTTACACCGATTCTAGTAATTTTGGCAGAAACTTTCAGGTCATTGAGTGCATGGGCGAAGGTAGATTTATTGGATGTGCTCAACTTCTACTCGCATGGTTTCATAGTCACTTTTGGAAGGTGGATAAAGTTTCGTATCGGGTTTTCTCTGAAAATTATTCACCGCTAAAGGAGATAGTCGCTACGCCAAGGAGAGATGACATTTTGAAGGATAAGTGGATGGCAATTCTTTAAAATCTTTGAGAGGAGGACATTGAGCAAAGAGCTCCTTGGTTACTTCCAGATGAGATCTTGTATAGGTGTGGTAGTTTTGATTGGGTTCCTTTGCTAGGGGTTCGAGAGCTGCTGGATATGCCCCATTATTGGTGCTAAGGCATTATAGGTCATGGCAATTTATACCTGTGACCCAAGGGATAGCTGATTGTGAATTTTCATATAATGATGATGGTTATAGAAAGAAGATTCAAGAGATGGCTAGTGCGTGGAAACAAACTCGCCGAATGAAGAGGCTAGCTATGGGTCCAATGACAACTCCTGAGTATCATGAATGGTGGGCTAGAAGGATTAATGATAATACACCTAAGTTAAATCAGGAAGATAGTCAGTCAATAGAAGAGCATTTGTGAGTCATTCTTTCTGAGATGGAAATCATAAGGCAAGATTTTGAGAGGAGAAATACGTATTTGGAGAAAAAGATAGAGCAAATGGAGGCAGAAAAGATGAACTTAAGATTTGATATAGACGTTCAAAAGCTTGAAAATGAGAAGTTCAAGAAAGAGAAAAACAAGGCTGAGGAAGAGCTAGGTAGTCTGAAGACAGATTATAAAAAATACGTTTGTCAATGAGAACTGCTGGGCTGGGAAAGACTTCAGAACAATGACGAGCAGAAATCCGAGAAGAAAAGGAAAAAGCCGATAGATGGGAACAGAAATGTCAAGAGATGCAGAGACGAAATGAAGCTTTAGAAAAGAGTTTGTTAGAAAGCCAAAGGGAAAAAGGCGAGCTAAAGGATAGGGTGGTGGTGTTGGAAGGATGTCATCGTCAATATCGAAATCGAAATTTGGCAAAAGAGTTGAAAGCTAGCTTGAGCAAGATTGAAGAAATGAATAAAAGAATCGAAGAGCTAGAAACGAACCTACAAAATTATGAGATCTAGATCAAGCACTTGAAAGCAAACGAGAGTCGTAATAATGAACAGCTTCACCACTTTCAAAGTCAGGTTAGAAGCAGAGATCATCTTATCGAGAAAGCTGTGGTCCAGATTCGAGAAGTAGCTGATCATATACAGACTTTAGCAGTACAGGCTGACACGCTGAGTGTGAAGTATGAATTAGAATCGGATCGGGGGCAAGAATTAGCTTTGTTACTTAGAAAGATTAGAGTTCTGGGTACTAGGGCAAAGTCTTATTTGTAATTCACTTTATATAAAGGAATTTAATTTATAGTAAAGTTTTATTATATGGAATTGAATCAAAATTGACACCTTTCTGCATTCATTTCATGCAGTACTCAATCGAAACCAACCAACCTACCAAACACCACTACAGTACTCGATCGAAAACTAAGGATATGGATCAAAGGATGGAAAGACTAGAACAATCCCAAAAGGAAATGTAGGAGCAGCTTCAAAACCAAATGAATGAGCAGCAAAAGATGATAGATAAAATGATGGAATCTCAAGGGAGTATGATGGCTCAGTTAACTCAATTGTTCAACAAAGGAACTGATAAAGGAAAAGGCTCTGTGCTCAATATTGAAGAAGGAGACAATGAGGGACCTGTCTATCCTCCGGACTTTATCCCTCGACAAGTTGAGATATACCCGCTTAGGTCCTTTGTTACCATTAATCCTCCGGGTGACGCTGCAACGCTAATGAATCTCCAGACAGGATTAGGCTCTAACCCCAGAGCCAACTTTGTTAGTCCTGCTATTCCTGATTTCGATGAGACGGCTGAAAAGGAGAAAATGAATGATGAGTTGCCAAAACAGCTAGAAGAAAAGTACAAATGGCTGGAAGAGAAATTTAGAGCGATGGAATGTGCAGAAGGCTACTATGGGATGGATGGTAAAGAATTGAGTCTGGTTCCGGATTTAGTGCTCCCTTACAAATTCAAAATGCCAAAGTTTGAGAAATATAATGGAACCAGTAGCCCCGAAGCTCATATTACCATGTTCTGCAGACGAATGACCGGTTATGTCAATAATGACCGACTCTTGATTCATTGCTTCTAGGATAGCTTCACAGGGGCAGCATCCAAGTGGTACAATCGATTGAACTGTACCCAGATTAGTTCATGGAGAGATTTGGCACAAGAGTTCATAAAGCAGTACAGCCATGTGACTGACATGGTACCTGATAGGATCACTCTGCAGAATATGGAAATGAAGCCAGGTGAAAGCTTTAGGCAATACGCGCAGAGATGGAGGGAGGTTGCCATACAAGTTCAGCCGTCTCTTCTAGAAAGAGAGATGACGATGCTTTTCGTCAACACATTGAAGGCACCATTTATTACATATATGTTAGGAAGTGCTACTAAAAGTTTTTTCGACATAGTTATGAATGGCGAGATGATAGAAAATGCTATCAGAAGCGGGAAAATAGATGTTGGAGAAAGTAGCAGAAGGGCGGCCTCGAAGAAGAAAGAGAACGGTTACAGTGAATCGGCCGGGAAAAATGGCTGTTAATCAGCAAGGATCATCAAAGCAGAGATCTGATTCAAGACAAAATACAGAGAATATTCAATTTACGCCAGTTCCAATGACGTATAGAGAGCTATATCAAAATCTATTCAATGCACACGTGGTTTCCCCTTTCCACTTGAAACCTCTGCAGCCTCCATACCCCAAGTGGTACGATGAAATGCACAGTGCGACTATCACGCGGGAATTGAGGGGCATTCTATAGAACATTGTACGGCGTTCAAGAAGCTGGTGGAAAGACTTATAAGCATGGGTGTGGTTAAATTGGATGATTCGCCTAGTACAGAAAATTCGATTCCTAATCATAACGGAGTGAACATGATAGGTGGGAGCATGGGTAGAAAAATCAAGGAAGACATAGCAGAAGTGAAAATTCCTTTGAGGTGGGTCTGGAGAAATATGGTAAAAAGGGGATTGATGGTTCCGAATTTAGAGAAAAGCTTCGAAAGGATGGAAAATTACTGTGAGTTCCATCACGAGGAGGGACATGAAATCCAGGAATGCACTGAATTCAGATCCCTGGTTCAAGGCCTGATGGATAATAAAGAAATGGAATTTTATGAGGAAGTTAGGGAGGAAGGGAGTATTTGCACATCTGAATCCTCGAAGGTTCCAAGAGTAGCGCAGCCTGTGGTCATCATCTCGTGACCAAAGAAGGATGAAGTAAGAACGCCAGTGATGCCAAGAATCATAATAAAGAAACCTGCAACGTTTTCTTACCAGGACAGTAGGAAGGTTCCATGGAGCTATGAGTGCAATACAACTATCCCTGGAAAAGAGACTACAAATGACCAGTGTGTGAGTGCCAAACCAGAACCTATGAAAGGGGCCATAATAGGGAAACAGAAAGGGAGAATAGTTAAGCCAGTAAAGGAGGAAGAAGCTGTGGAATTCCTCAAATTTCTAAACCATAGTGAGTATAATGTCGTCGAGCAGTTGCATAAACAACCAGCTCGCATATCTGTACTAGCCTTACTTTTGAATTCAGATGTACATCGAAATGCACTAATGAAGATGCTAAATGAGACTTATGTGTCCAAGGATATTTCTGTCAGCAAACTAGATCGGTTGGTCAATAATATTAGTGCTGATAATTTCATATTTTTCAATGATGATGAAATACCTCCTGGGGGAATGGGATCTACCAAAGCTTTGCATATCACAGCACGATGCAAGACGCATATTTTGCCAGGAGTACTGATTGACAATGGATCAGCTTTGAACGTATTGCCATTATTCACACTTAACAGGCTACCCATAGACAGTTCGCACATGAAAACATGTCCAAATGTAGTGAGGGCGTTTGACAGTACAAAAAGAAAGGTCATGGGAAGAATTGAGATACCCCTACTTTTTGGCCCAACAGTTTATGAGGTAGATTTTATTGTAATGGACATCAAACCTTCCTATAATTGTTTATTAGGAAGACCATGGATACATTCGGCGGGGGCAGTACCGTCATCGTTACATCAGATGTTGAAGTTAGTGTCAGATGGTCGGCTAGTGACAATAAAAGCCGAAGAGGATATAATAGCAGCTGTATCCAATGAGACGTCATACGTGGAGACCAATGAAAAGTCAATAGAATACTCATTTCGATATTTGGAGTTTGTAAATGCGGCATTTGTTCCTGAAGGGAGAAAAATTTTGGTGCCAAAATTATCCAAAACTACAGAGATAGGTTTACAATTGTTGGTGGGAAAAAGAGCTTTACCCGAAAGAGGGCTAGGGAGATATCTTCAAGGGAGGACTAAGGTTCCAATGCTAAAAGAAAAGCAGGATCACTTTGGCTTAGGATACAAACCAGATAGAGGACAGAGAAGGAAGGAGATAGAAAAAAGGCAGGAAAGGAGAAGGGCGCGTTTAAATGGGGAGGAAGCTAAGTGGGAGCCAATGATAATCCCCCACATATCCAAAACTTTTGTATCTGGAGGAGTTATTCATCATGAGAAAAAGAAATCGGTTGAGGAAAGCATCGAGGAGACGTTGGGAAATACGCACATCAATGCCATTCATAAGCATGTGAATGAAGAGAGGAGCTGGCTGGACATTCGTCCTTATGAGCCCGGGAATGTTCCAGATAATTGGACTGCGGAAGAAATACCTAAAGTCTTTAGAAATGTCTCAGAGTAATATTCAGAACAAACTTTTTGTTTTAGCCTAGAAATAACAAGAACTCTTTTGTGAAATAGGCTTCTGTTTAAACGTCATTATTTTAATAAAATACAATTTTTGCAATTGTTTCAAGTAAATATTCTTTCCATACAAGTAAATATATTCTTTCATTGCACAAATAATTGTGCATAAATTCATACATTCTTTTGTAACCATATTAGGTCCTTGTGTATCAACGATGTGAATGACGCCGCTACGAGCTAAGAGTGCCCTTTTGAACGAAACGTGTGTTTAGAGGGATCGCACGACTTTGAAGGTGACGAAGATAGTGGTTTATCTTTGGACTTGTTGAGGATGGTAGAACAAGAGGAAAAGCAAATCCTACCTCACAAAGAATCAGTAGAAATTGTGAGCTTGGAAAAAGGAAAAGAGGTGAAAATTGGAACTGAGATTTCTACAAAGACAAGACGAGACCTTATTGAATTACTCGAAAAATTCTAAGATGTCTTCGTATGGTCATACCAGGATATGCCCGATTTGAGTGCCGACAATGTAGTACATCGCCTACCCATAAAAGAGGATTGCAAACTAATTCAACAGAAGCTCAGAAGAATGAGGCCTGGTATTGTGCTCAAAATAAAAGAGGAGGTTAGGAAGCAGTTTGATGCTGGGTTTTTGCAGGAGGTCAAATATTCTGAATGGGTAGCCAACATCGTTCCAGTCCCTAAAAAGGATGGAAAAGTACGAATGTGCGTGGATTATAAGGATTTGAACAAAGCAAGTCCAAAGGATAATTTCCCATTGCCACATATTGATACTCTAGTGGACAATAAGACAGGATTTTCGCTGTTTTCTTTTATGGATGGGTTCTTAGGATATAATCAGATAAAGATGCATCCAGAAGATATGGGAAAGACTACGTTCATTACTTTGTGGGGAACATTTTGCTATAAGGTGATGCCATTTGGATTAAAGAATGCGGGAGCAACATATCAGAGAGCCATGGTAGCCTTGTTTCATGATATGATGCACAAAGAAATTGAAGTATATGTTGATGATATGATTGCCAAATCCAGAACAGAGGATGAACATGTACAAGTCCTGAGAAAATTGTTAGTAAGATTAAAGAGGTTCCAGCTCAAGCTTAATCGGACAAAATGCACTTTTGGAGCCAGGTCAGGAAAGTTGTTAGGCTTCGTAGTCTGTGAAAAGGGAATTGAGATTGATCCAGACAAAGTTAATGCAATACGAGATTTATTGCCACCACGTACCCAGAAAGAAGTTCGATATTTCTTAGGAAGACTAAATTACATTGCTCGGTTCATTTCACAGTTGACTGAGAAATGTGATCCCATATTTCGCCTTTTGAAGAAACATAATCCTGATGTCTGGAATGAAGAATGCCAGAAAGCCTTTGAAAAAATAAAGGAATACTTATCCAATACTCCAGTTCTGTCACCACCCAGCCCAGATAGACCTTTTACTTTGTATTTAACGGTGTTCAACAACTCCATGGGATGCATGCTGGGTCAACATGATGCGACTAGAAAGAAGGAAAAGGCGATTTACTATCTCAGCAAGAAATTCACTGATTGTGAGATGAGATATTCGCCTATCGAAAAATTGTGTTGCGCCCTGATTTGGGCGACCAAGAGTTTGAGGCAATACTTACTCTATCATACGACTTGGCTAATTTCAAAATTAGACCCTTTGAAGTATATGATGGAGTCAACAGCATTGAATGGAAGAATGGCTAGATATCAAATCTTACTCTCTGAGTTTGATATCGTATATGTAAGTTAGAAGGCCATCAAGGGGAGTGCGATAGCAGATTTCTTGGCTAGCAGAGCTCTGGAAGATTATGAGCCCCTGGACTTTGATTTCCCGAATGAAGATTTGATGTATGTGGCAAATGCTGAAGAGGATCCCCAAGAAAATCATTCTTGGAGATTAAACTTTGACGGAGCATCGAATGCACTAGGCAATGGGATTGGGGTAGTCCTGGTGTCTCCGAATGGAGATTATCATCCTTTTACCAGTAAGTTGGACTTCGACTGCACTAATAATATGACCGAGTATGAAGCTTGCATCATGGGGATTCGAGCAGCTATAGAGCGAAAGATTAAGAAACTAGAAGTATATGGAGACTCAGCATTGGTAATTTATCAATTAAAAGGGGAATGGGAAACGAGAGATCCCAAGTTGATCCGTTATCATAGATTGGTTCTGGAATTAATTGAAGAGTTTGATAACATTACCTTTTGTTATCTCCCACGGGAAGAAAATCAGATGGCTGATGCTCTTGCTACTTTAGTTTCCATGATTAAAGTGAATCAGTTAGAGGACATGAAGCCAATTCAAATTAGTATTTATGAGATCCCAGCCCACTATTATAGCATTAAAGAAGTGGAGAATGATAATCGTCCCTGGTACCAAGATATATTGCTATATATAAAGAATCGCGAATATTCGGATCAGGCAACGGAGAATGATAAGAGGACATTGAGGAGACTAGCTATTGACTATGTCTTAGATGGGGAGATCCTATACAAAAGGGGAAAAGATCGAGTATTGTTGAGGTGCGTGGATGCTGTAGAGGCTAAGGAAATTTTAGAAGAAGTCCATGAGGGTGTTTGTAGAACGCACGCTAATGGATTTACCATGGCTAGATAGATTATGAGATTCGGGTATTACTGGTCCACCATGGAAAGAGATTGCATCAATCATGCCAAGAAATGCCATAAATGCCAAATTTATGGGGATAAAATGCACGCGCGTCCTTCTCCTCTTCATGTTATGACTTCTCCATGGCCTTTCTCCATGTGGGGTATGGACGTCATTGGACCAATATCACCGAAGGCTTTTAATAGACATCGTTTCATTTTTGTGATTATTGACTACTTCACTAAGTGGGTAGAGGCAGCCTCATATGCTAATGTCACGAAGTCAGCAGTTAGTAAGTTTTTAAAGAAAGAGATCATATGTCAATATGGAATGCCTGAAAGGATCATATCTGAAAATGCGCTGAATTTGAATAACAGCACAATAGCAGAAGTCTGTGAATAGTTCAATATCAGACACCATAATTCGTTACCATATCGTCCAAAAATGAATGGTGCAGTAGAGGCGGCCAACAAAAATATTAAGAAGATTGTGGCGAAAATGGTTGAAACTTATAAGGATTGGCATGAGAAGTTACCATTCGCTCTTTTGGCTTACCAAACATCTGTCAGGACTTCTACTGGGGCAACACCTTTTTTGTTGGTTTATGGAATTGAGGCAGTTTTACCCATTGAGGTTGAAATTCCTTCTCTCCAGGTATTAGCTGAGTTAAAACTGGATGAGGCCGAATGGATCCAATCTCGGTATGATCAACTGAACCTGATTGAAGAGAAAAGATTAAAAGCCATTCATCATGGTCAAATGTACCAGAAGCGAATGATGCGAGCTTATAATAAGAAGGTTCGTCCCAGAGAATTTCATGAAGGGGATTTGGTTTTAAAAAAGATCCTACCTTTACAAAATGATTTTAGAGGGAAATGGATGTCAAACTGGGAAGGACCTTATGTTGTGAAAAAGGCTTTTTCTGGAGGCGCTTTGATTTTGAGTGAAATGGATGGCAAAAATCTTCCGAATCCTGTAAATTCAAATTCGGTCAAGAAATATTTCACTTAAAAGAAGAGAGGAATCAAAGTGACAACCCGCAAAGGGCGCTCTGATCTCCTAAAAAAAGGAGAGGCCAAGGTGAAAACCCGAAAGGGGCGCCTTGGGACCAAAGGGGGGTTTGAGTTGAAAACCCAAAAAGGGCGGCTCAAACATTGTCAGATTGGGGCATATGGTGATCTCTCTTCACTTAAGTCAACAAGAAAAGGATATACGAGGCTTGGGGCATCGACAAAGTACTGTAGATCCCCCAAACACATATTAAATTCAGAAGGGTTTTTGGCTTGCACGGAGAAGTTCAAGCGGTGATATCCAAAGCACCTAGTCTTCATATTATTTGTACCTAATTTGTTGGTTCTTGTAAATATTTCATTCTTTGCTGTTCTTGAATACTTTTTCTTTTCAAGACACTTACTATCAATAAACTCTTGAATTACTTCATCTCTTACTCTGTATTTTTGATCTTTGCGCAAGCATGTCGCATTAGAATAATGATTGATGGACTAATAAACTTTCACAAAAGAAGTTTGGTATATTACTCTGGGAATTTCTAAATAATTTGGTAACCTGAAACAGGACTATTGTTTAAAACACCCTGAGTTCAAAAGATAAAGAGCCTAAGAAGGAAAAAGTCTAAATTAAGACTGCTTTTTCGAATTTGGTTGTCTAAATAGTGAATGAGACAGCAAGAAGTCTTGATGGGGTAGGAAGAAGTCCCCTATGGAAAGAAAGCCCCTCATTTAGGCATAAGCATTTGATAAGACACCCTGAGAGTGGTGTAAACAAATTTCATAATCTGTATCCTTGAATTACGATAGGAGACGACTGAGAAGAGTCAAATTTTCCTACTCTTAAGTCACGATGGAAGAAATATAGTACAAATTCTGTGTACTAGAGGGTTGAGCTTTGAAGTGCACAATGGGGGGCAATTTGATTGAGTTTTTTTTCGAAGATATCAGCCAAGCAAAAGCCGTCAGTGACAAAACCTTAATAAACTTCAAGAAATGATAATTCTTGAAAAATGACATTCTGCATCCATTCAAATGTCATTCGTACATGTCTAGTTTGGAGCATTTGATGCATTTTATGCCATCCTAATTATTAGGCATAATTAGGTTCACTATATAGGTCATGTTTCCCAGAGAGCAGATCAGTGAAGAAAACAGATCGAGTCTTATCTCCCTGAAGTTGTAGTGGAGCAAACTAAGTAGGCAAGTCTTATCCTCCTAAAGTTGCAGTGAGGCAGACTGAAGATGGCAAATCTTATCTCCCTGAAGTTGCAGTAGAGCAGATTAAAGTCGGTAATCCTATCTCGCTGAAGTTGCAGTGAGCGGATTAAAACTTTAGATCTTATTTCTCTGAAGTTGCAGAAAGCAGATCGTATCTAGTCTTATCCTCCTGAAGTTGTAGTGAGGTAGACTGAAGATGGAAAGTCTTATCTCCCTGAAGTTGCAGTGGAGCAGATTAAAGTCGATAATCCTATCTCGCTGAAGTTGCAGTGAGTGGATTAAAACCTTAAATCTTATCTCTCTGAAGTTGCAGAGAGCAGATCGTATCTAGTCTTATCCTCTTGAAGTTGCAGTGAGCCAGACTGAAGATGGCAAATCTTATCTCCCTGAAGTTACAGTGGAGCAGATTAAAGCCGATAATCCAATCTTGTTGAAGTTGTAGTGAGCGGATTAAAACCTTAGATCTTATCTCTCTGAAGTTGTAGAGAGCAGATCGCATCTAGTCTTATCTCCCTAAAGTTGCAGTGGAGCAGACTAAGTGGGCAAGTCTTATCCTCCTGAAGTTGTAGTGAGGCAGACTGAAGATGGCAAATCTTATCTCCCTGAAGTTGCAGTGGAGCAGATTAAAGTCGATAATCCTATCTTCCTGAAGTTGTAGTGGAGTGGTTTAAAACATTGGATCTTATCTCTCCGAAGTTGTAGAGAGCAGATCGTATTTAGTCTAATCTCCCTGAAGTTGCACCAGGAGTAGACTAAATCAAGTTGAAGCTATAAAAGTTGTAGTAAAGTAGATTGAAACATTAATCCATATACCTCTGAGGATGCAGTAGGAAGGAATGAGGCTACTTGAAGAAGAAGAAGAGTACCAAGATCCGACAAGACCGGGCAAAATCGAGAGTTTTAAAGTCTTTGCTCTGTTCTCGTTACGCGACAACAAGCAAAGAGGGGCAGTTGTATCAATAGATTTTGCCCGGGCTTAAAAGGGCCCAATTTCCAACGGGCCTATGTAGCCCAAAACCCAAAATAAGTAGAGGCCCAAAACAATGGCCCAACACAATATCAAAAACCCTAGGGTTTATGTGATGAGTCTCGCGCCGCAGCCACCTAACCTCGCCTCCGAATCTCAGCCCCCGAATCTTCATCTGTGCACAAAAAAGGAAATAAACAGTATATGGAAAACAAGATCGAAGATTTGAAAATCAAATCAATATAAGCAGATTAGTTTCTTTATATATTTTGAGAATGGCTATAAAAAGCCATTAAACATACTGTAATGGGGATAAAAAAAATCAAATAGAAAAAGGACTTGTACTTTCGCAATACAGAGAATAAATCGGTCAAAAAAAAAGGTTGATACTTGTTTCTTTGTTGTTATATTTATTTTTGTATTTTTTATTTTACGTACGAATAAACAAAAATAATAGAAGAGAAGGAAACTACCTTTTTGGCTTCTGAAACACCGAAAGGAAGGCCGAGGATCGTCTCCGATGACAGACGACTAGATGCCGAAAGATTTCTAGGGTTTTTCTAGTTTTTTCGCTGATTTTGGAAATTTTTAGCCCAGATTTGGGCCTAGAGGGATACAAAAATTATAAAAAGGGGATTTTCCCTTTTTCGGCCATCGCAGACGGCGATGCTGGTGCCAGAGATCGGCAGCGGCCACGGTGGCCGACGACCGGCCGATGGCCGGACCCCTGGCGAACGAACTGGGGGAAGGAGAGTTTTTTTTTAAGTTTTTTAAAAAAATTAGTTTTGAAATGATTTTTTTTTAGGTTAGGGGCTTTTATAGGGTACGAAAATGGTACCGTTTTGGGGAACCCTCAGACGCCCAAAATGACGTCGTTTTGAGTACCCGACCCGAATCTGACCCGATTCGCTTTAGGGTCCGCGTGTTTTTATGCGGAGGGGCAAATTGCACTTTTGGCCCCTCCGCCTTTTAATATATTTTCAATTAGGTTCTTTTGTTTTTTTAATTTCGTCCTTTAATTTATTTTGAATTTCAATTTAACCTTTTTGAAAGGCGCCGTTTCAGAGGAGAAGGGAAAATTGCCCTTCTAGCCCCTCTATGTAATTCGCGCGTTCAATTTAGTCCTCCATACTTTATTTATTTAGGAATTTTCCCTAGTTTTTTATCATAGTTTAAAATTAGTCCCTTTTTTAGAACTAATTAATTTCAAAATATTTTCTTTTTTTTCTTTTTTAAGTTTATATGTGTAATTATTATTTTTATGATTTATATATTTATTACCTTATATATATATGTACGTATATATATGTTATACTTTGCATGTCATTGGTTTTTTATTTTTATTTATTTATTTGTTTATCTTATTTCTATACAATTTTCGTATTTATTATTGTTATTTTTTATTGCGATATTTATACATGCATTCAATATAACAGTACATCATTTTTTACTCGATTTTAAAAAAAAATTCTAAATTGAGATAATGCTCGTATTTAGGATTTTCAAGGGAATTGAGCCCTAACGTATTGGGTTCTGATTTTCTTTGTTAAATCTACAATCGAGCATTTCTCTTTAATCAAAAAATAAGAACTCATTATTGGGAATTCAACACGTTGTGTCCTAACGTATTGGATGTGACGCATTGATTTCTCGAAATGGGGATTTTTTCTAAAAAATAATATAGGAAATATTCCGAGTTTGGGATTTTGGAGGAATTGTGCCCTAACGTATTGGGCCGTGATTTCTTAAATCTTGAATAAATGGATATTCCTTTTAACTTTTTATTACACGAGTATTCTGGCCTAATTCATTTTTAAGGAAATAAAAATGTTGTGCCCTAACGCATTTGGTGTGACATTTTCTTTCTTTGAAATGATAAAGGTCTTAATACGTAATGTTTTTAAGTTTTTCCTAAGGATTATATTTTTCAAATTTTCGACATTAAGACATTAATTAATTAACTAGGTACCAATTTTGGGTGTTATGAGGGTGCTAATCCTTCCTCATACGTAACCGACTCCAGGATCTGTTTTTCTAAAACTCGTAGACCAAAGCCATTTTTTTAGGTGATCCAATCACACCTCAATAAAAGATTGGTGGCGACTCCCAATTTTCATTTTTTAAAAGTCGACAACCGAAAATTTTTGTTTTTCAAAAAATGGTTTTGACACCTGTAATTCTACATGAAGCATTATTTCCCATCAAAACAACATCTTCAGACACTGTTTCGTAAGTTGTAAACCAATCCTGATTGGGACTCATGTGGAAGGTGTAGTCCGAATCAAGGATCCACTCCTCGCTCACTTTAAAATTGTTGACAGAAGCGACTAGAAGTTCACCATTGCTGTAGTCTTCTACAACATCAGCCTTACCAAAATTTTTTAATTGTTTTCCATTTTGATTCGCAGCCTCCCTTTTGATCTTGTTTTGTAGCTTATAGCATTTAGATTTAATGTGCCATTTTTTCTTGTAGAAGTTACAAGTTTTACCTCTGTTTGAAGACTTCGATCTACCCTTAGATTTACCACGAGGATTTCGTTCCTTTTTCCTTCCACGATCATCATCAGCATTCTGATCTTGTCTCCCACGAACAATAAGACCTTCTTGAGATTCGATTTTAACCACAAGATGCTTCATCTTATCATACGAGGTTAAAGAATCATAAACCTCATCAACTGTGAGAGACTCGTGGCAATATAAAATTGTATCTCTAAAGGTTGAATAAGACGGGGGCAATGAACAAAGTAAAATCAACCCTAGATCTTCCTTATTATACTGAACCACCGTGGGCTCCAAATTTGAGAGAATTTCTTTAAACACTGTCAAGTGTTCGTGCACAGACACACCTTCCTCCAAACGATGAGCATAAAGACGCTACATCATATGCAGCTTACTACTTAGAGTTTTCGACATACATATTTGTTCCAACCTCTTCCATAATCCAGCGGCGGTCTTCTCATTTATCACATCCTGTAAAATTTCGTTAGACAAATGTAGATGTAACTGTGTTAAGGCCTTTCGATCCTCACACTTCTTCTCTTCCTCAGTCAATGTTGAAGGCATCTTATTTACCCCTAGCAGGGCTTCCTCTAAGTCCATTTGTGCAAGAACTGCCTACATCTCTATTTGTCACAACGCGAATTTGGTGTTACGATCTAACAGTGGAATTTCATACTTCAAAAATGCCATTACTGTGATTGAGATGAACAACCTGAAAGCTCTGATACCAATTTGTAAAAATAGAATGTTGATAATGACAATATATCACAAAAAAGAAATAAAAATAAATAACACAGATTTTATGTAGAAATCCTTTCGAAAAAACCACGGACAGAGGGGAAGAAAATTCACTATGTTGAATTCGAATGATTACAAGAGGAGTAGACTATGTCTATTTATAGGCTTGTAAAACCATATTCTAATAGGAATGTAGTAAGATTGAAACACCTTATTCTAATCAATATCAAATAGATGGAGTTTAATAATGTAACGCCCGAAAAATCTAAATCTTTAATTTTTGCATGATTTGACACAAATTGCTTGTTTGCTTTAATGGTTAAGTGATATGGGTGTGTATGAGGGTGTTTGAGAAGCCTGGGTTCAAGTCTTAGCTTTTGCAGAATTTTTAGTTTTACTCTTAAATGAATCTAGACTTAGGCATATAGGCCTTATAAATATTATTTTTGGTTTTATGACACAAAAAGAGCTTGTGGTCTAGTGGCAAGGTGGCGTGTTGTGTAACTGTGAGGTCTAAGGTTCAAGTCCTAGGTTGTCCAATGGAGTATTTATTTTGCTGCTTGAGCAGTGTAGGTAGTGGAGTTGGACTGAAACACAACTAAGGGGAGTTTGAATAGGATTTGAATGGAGTTGTTGGGGGAGTTGAAAAGGAATTGGTGGAGTAAATCAATGAGGCATAAAGGGAGAGATATTAGGAGAAAATCAAGGAATTTGATTAGGAGGGGTAGTGTGTGCTGTTTAGGGTAATTCAAGCCTTCAGAATTCAGCTCAGGGGGAAAAGTTCTTGTTTTCGTCATTTGGAAGAACTTTTTGGGGTAGTATCTGCCAAATTTTTGCCAAGTGTTGGGAAGTACTTCTTGGGTTTGTCCTTTTCTGCTTTCTTCTTTCCTCTTCCCCCTCTCCTCTTATTGCCAAATCCTCCCTTCTCTCTTTTTCTCTCTTCTCTTCTCTGCTGGCCGAACCTTCTTTCTCTTCTCTTCACTTCTCTTCTTCTTTTTTGGCCGAATATCATTCTTTTTCTGTCTTTGATTTATACCTCCTATTATTTCCTTTTTGATCGAGGGTATCTCCCTTTATTGTCTATGGTTCAGCTGTATATCACTCTTCTCTGACGGTTCGATCTCCTTGATGTTTGTAGGAGTATCAACTGATACCAAGTCGTCAAAACCTTTCTCTCTTCTCTCGATTTAAGACAGGTATGTGGGCTAGCATTCTAGGTGTAGGCCGAATGCTTGTTGTTTTTCTGTAAGTTATCATGAAGTGGATTTAAACCACATGATTAAACAATTTTGTTTCATAAATCCGTTTTCAATGCAGATATTCGTCAAAAAGATTGTAGTTAACCTTCGTCAGTGGTATAAGTGGACTAAGACACTTTTGACAGTCGAGGCAAGTATTAATTTAGTTTTGGTTAAGAATGTAAAAGAAGGAGATTAACCCTATTATTTAGCGACTAATTGGAAACTTGTATGAATGTAGATTTTGGGTGCTCGTGGATCTTGGTGCGTTTTCACAATCAGGAGTGTAGACACCCCGCTATAATTGTTAGATGGCAAAAGCCGAGAAGCTGAATGTACTGCATTTGAGACCACATGAGCGTGTGATCGCTCATGTGGTAAACCAAATCCTCAAATCATGGGCAATAGACTGTAGAGGCCTCCATGAGCAATTCCATGGGCGTAGGCTACAATGGGCCACGTTGGGCCAAAATAGGGCGTATGGGCCCAATAGGCTCGTGGGCCCCTCACGGATGAAAACTACGATTTGTGGCAAATAATAGACTGAGTTATGTAGAAATCATAGCTGTGGCGAATTATGGGCTGAACGGACTGCACTAGTGTGTGGGCCCACTTGGGCCGAGTAATAGGCCTTGTGCCCATTTACACTATTATGACCATTTAGGTTACCTAAGTCACTCCAGGCGACTGCGGGCCTTTCGAGCGGTTAATAAATGACTGAAATACCCTCAAAAGGTAAAATAATCGAAATAACCTTGAAGGGTAAAATGACCGAAATACTCCCAAAGGATAAAATAACTGAAATACCCTCGAAGGGTAAAACTATCGAAATACCTCCAGAGGGTAAAATGATTGTTATACCCCTAGGAGTCGAAATGTTTGTATGGCCTTATGTATGTATGACCGATTTGCTCTATGATATGTATGTTATGATTGAATATGATACTCTGCATACACGTATGATTTATGACATGACATACTGCATGGGGTTGAGAAGTTGATATAGGGGAAGTATACTATACTGGTGGCTTTGCCACATATACTGTTACGGGCATCTTCACTGCAATACTTTTACTGGTAGCTTTGCTGCGATATTGGTGTGTTGGCTGGGTAAGTCGATTTTATCCCTACATGGTGTGTTGGTCGTACGCACTGGTGTGTTGGCTGGATTGGGATGGGTTGCATTATCACACGGTTACTGTATTGAGCTAAGGCCCACACTGTTACTGTATTGGGCTAAGGCCCACACTGTTACTATATCGGGCTAAGGCCCACACTGTACTGTTACTGCATAGGGCTCAGGCCCAGACTATTACTGCATGTTGTAGGCTGACTGTTTGGTAGAAGATTACACACTGAGTTTCGTAAACTCACCCTCTCCTTTTAACTGTGCAGGTAATCCTCAGCCATAGGCGATTCAGTGCTGCGAGGGATTTGGAGGTGGCCACACAACTGCTGCTGTTTACACTTGCTTTTATTTTAATTTAACTTATATATTGGGTTTTGTTTTTGTAATATGGCCAATAAGTTTGTTTAAATTTTTAATTGGTCTTTTGCTTACTTATTTTAAACTGTCAGTTTAGGAGAAGACGGATTTTCAAAATAATTATTGTTTTCAAAGACACGAGACCTAAACAACAGAGTTTCAAAAGCTTCCGCGATTTTAGATCAGCTTACTATAACAAAAGCAAGACAGCAAGGTAAATGTTTTGGATAGATGATTTGTCAAATAATAATTAAGAGGTTTTTAAACTTTGAAATGAAATTATTACCAACAATACCAATTTTCGAAAGACACTTCAAATGTGACACGTCAGATTCGACCATAACATCTAGGCCAGATTTGGGGTGTTACAAATAAGGTTTAAAAAAAGAAGTATAATTCTATAGGGATTTTACTTTTATTTTATTTTACCATTGTATTTGATTTAAATAAGGATTTGGGTCACTTAATTCTAACATGTTACATATTTAGTATACGGATAATGCATTTTTTTATTCCACAAATAGTCTTAATTTTTTTATATGTGTCTATTTTTTTAATATTTTCTAAATATTATACTATACCTTTATAGAATCCTTGTGAAACCCCTAACTATGCTTGTGAAGTTTAAAAACTCCACTAACAATGTACAAAATATATTCTCATTAAAATTATAGGATAATTATTTGGTACATTGGTCGTGAAAATTTTTAATTCCACAAACAAAGATAAGATTTTGCCATGTATCCTTAAATTGTAATTAAAAAATGAAATAAAAAAGAAATTAAACATGTAACAAAATCTTAACTTTACTTGTGGAGTTAACGATTTCCACTACTTGTTTACTAAATAATTACCAAAATTATGTTTTATTTCATTTCTATTTCCCAACAAGAGAGACATGAATATGATAAAAATTAAATTACTATAACAAATTATACAAAATATGAAATAAACTAAAGCATGAGTTAAAAATAATATAAAAAATAGATAAAATATAAGTGACACAAAAATTACATGAAAAGTACATAAACATAATCTACATAAAAGGAATTACTAAGTAAAGTATAACATAATTCATAATAATTTAGATGCATTAAAAATTTGAAATAAAATATAAACATATAGTTTTCTTTAAATTATGTCATTATAATTCAAACACGACATGAAAAAACTTTCTTAATGAATTATTATGATAAATTATACTGTAAAAGTTGAACGTTGATAATGACAATGAATGATAAAGAAAGAGAAAATAGAACACACAAAATTTTACGTGGAAGCCCTTTCGGGGAAAAACTACGTGCGGAGAAAAAGAAAATTCACTATGTCAAATTCGAATGATACAAAAGGA
The DNA here is from genome assembly GCF_007990345.1 of Gossypium hirsutum. Taxonomy (NCBI): domain Eukaryota; kingdom Viridiplantae; phylum Streptophyta; class Magnoliopsida; order Malvales; family Malvaceae; genus Gossypium; species Gossypium hirsutum. Next base: position 54,288,699 of record NC_053447.1, on the reverse strand, counting down.
GTGTAGACTACGTCTATTTACAGATTGGTTAAAAACATAATACCAACACACTAGAAATATGTATTTGTCTTCACCATTATTACAACTTTTACAACCCTTTCAAGACACAGTTGATTTGGCTATCTTCAATGTTGAGTTGGGATAGCCTTTATTATATTACATAAAGAGAGACCAAGAATTATTTCTTTTACATAAAACTATTTATGCCCAAATCTTAGACATTGCAATAAGCTTTAATAGTAGATTTAGTACCAACTTGAACAGTTTGGAGGTAGTAAAATTTCAAAACTTCTTCCAGATCAAAAGGTTTTAAGAGCATCGGATTTTTGTCATCAACAAGCTCTTTAGGAACCTTTACTAGGTACCCTTCTCTTCGACTTGCAAACACTCTAATGCTATAACTAGTCTCGTTTCCCTTCATCATCAAGCGGTGATAAACAACAGTCAATTGACCATTCAACCATACTTGCAATAGTACAAAATTTACTTTCTATCTACTTTGAGCTTTTGTTTAAGTCAAGATATTTATATACACGTGACTTACGCTGAAGGATTCTCCAAGCATAACTACGAAAGAGTTGGGTGAAGATTTATAGTTATCCATTCGCTAATTTTTTTCGATCTCCAATACTTGAACCTCATTTAACTGACACAAAAGAGTCATTGTAGTATGATCACAGTGCGCAGGTACCCCATGGGTTGGCTCGCTGGTGTTTATCCTTCCGTATTTCATGGCATTTAGGTGATTAGTTGTTGAGTCCACAAGTTCATCCATGTATTTCTCAAGGCCAAAACTCTCCAAAATCATCCTCAAAATTGTCTTCTCTAATCCTAATGCTAGCTAAGTGAAAGGCGCTAGAGATTTACTGCCAAAAACAGAGCAGATAAAAAAAAGTGTAGTAGTTTTGCTAAAAGGTTTTTTACAAGTGAATCGAAGTACATGAAGCTTATGTTTCCTTGAGGCCGCAAAGTGGTTGTAAGGCATTGTTCAATATTTTTAACAATATGTGCATCATCAGTGGATATGCTCTCATACAATATTGATGGAGGCCCAGCATAGGCACGAAGGGGTTTGCCAGCTATTTTATTTGGAAAGGCAAGTCAATTAGTTGTTTCAAGGCCTTTAACAATGGCTTCTAAAGCTCTAGGAGTTGGTCAAATGAGGCTTCAAAACAGTCGTACTCCTCCAATGCTTTCCGGACTTGGAACTTCAACAAATCCCATTTAGGGCTGCTCAGTTTCAGGTTTTGGTTTGAGAAATCTATGGCCGAAATCTTAGCCCAACTTATGTTGTCTTGAGTGATTATAAGTTTTGATTATTAATGATAATGGTTTTGGATCATTTGGTAATTTGTGCAAATGTGTGTATAAATTTGGCATTATGGCATGCCATGTTTGAGACAAGTGAAAGGCTAAGTTCTAATGCTTTGTAGGTTGGTATAACATGTTTGGATTGATAGGTTTGTTTGGATTTGAATGGGATTTAGTGATATAAGTTTTGGTATATGGAATGGTGTCAAATGGTAGTTTATGTATATAGGCTTGGATGGTATAAATGTTTATCTTATGTGGAAATGGTCCTGATCCATATGAATTGCTTGGTTTTAAAAGTGTTTATAAGATATGCTTACAACTATGGTTATTAATAGCTTGGTAAGTTATGAAATAAGAGTATAAATGAGTGGCTTTTTACTGTATGGATTGTATAAGGTTCCTAGGTGCATGTTTGAGGTGATATAAATATGGAATTAGTATAAGTATTTAGTGTGAATTTGGTACTAAACTTATGTATGGTTGGTTTTGGTAATATGACTATTTGTAGGTGGCCATAACTTAACTGTTTTGATTGTTTATAGTGAACCTATATGGTCATAGTTTAAATTGGCATGAAATGGGATTAATTCTTTTATGTGAATCTTGTTGTGAAATAGTGCCATTAAGGCATATTGGTTAGTTTTTTAAGGAAATGGTTTAGGTGTTTTGGCATGTTTTGAACAGGTGTAATATTGGATATTAGCATTGGTATAGGTTTTGGCATGGCTGAAATGGTAAATTGTTTTAAAAAGTTTCATTTTTGCTACACATGGTTTGGCACACGACCGTGTGTCTCCACACGGTCTGATGACATAATCATGTGACCATTGAGGTAAGTTATTGTATAGCCCATACAGATTACGAGTGCCACACAAATTGGCCACATGCTCGTGTGAGTTTCTGTCGATATAGTCACTTGGTTTGCACATGGTTTTAGTCTGTCACACAGCCATGTGAATTTTAGTGAATCTTTGCATTTAGGTCCACATAGCTTTAGTGAGTTACACAATCTAGATACTGGTCGTGCAACTCTATACCACATGGTCACAACATATCACACGGCCTGGATACACAGTCGTGTGATCCCTATTTGCAGAAATTTCTATGTGTTTTGCTAAGGTTTCAATTAAGTCATTATTTGTTCTCGAGTTGGTTTAAGAGCTTTCGTAAGCTCATTTGAGACTTGAATTTGTTTATAAATCATATCATGATCAGATTATGAAATGTTTTATTGTTTAGTTGAATGTTTAAAGTCAGATTTGTATGTGATATGCTTTGTTGACTATTGTAACATCCTATAGCTCGGGTCCGACGACTGGACCGGGTGAGAGGTGTTAAATGGTGTGGTAGAATATACGTATATAGTCATCATTGTTGAGCAACCCAGGATGACATAATAATTAGATTATAAAAATCATCGTTGTCGGGCAACTCGAGGTGGTAGCATGTACATGTTTTAGAGTCATTGTTGTCAGACAAACCGAGGTGATAGAGTATAGATCAGTGTATTTGTTATATGTCCGTGTCTAGTTAATAGTGTATAAAATATAAATTGATAATATGGTAAATGAGATGGATGATATTAAAATAGTGTAATTGTATAAATATGATATGTGGAAAAACGACATCATGTGAACAACTATGCGAGCCGATTAAAACAAGCCCTGGGGCTCAAACCTAATTTGAATGAGTCAATAGGCTCAAGAAAGAGAATTCAAAGGTCAAGTGAATGATTAAATAACATTGGATGAAAATGATATTGAATGTCATATGGATGAATACATGAATATATGAAATTGAAATGGAAATGATTGCATCTTTGTCATTGGAATGCAGGATATAAAAATGTTTAGTTTGATCATCAATTGAAATGGTTTAAAAGAATGATATTTGAGTATTGTATATGCAAATTGATTTGGTTGAATTGTGGTATATATTTATTGAATTATTAAAGTGAATATGCTCATTTGTGACTTGAATCATGAAAGTATCACTGAACTTTATCGCTTAGCGTATAGTTTGTTTATTCTGTGTGCAGGCTTAGGTGGATCTCAAAGTCACGAGATGTGCTTCAGCATCCAACTAGCAGTCCTTAACTTAGAAATGTTTGTATAGTCCCTTTTCATCTTAAAGTGTGATATGTACTTTGAGTTGGTTGTGTGTTATAAATGGTAAAATTGAAAGTTTGAATAGTTATGTTACTTGAATTATGTATATATGAAAGATAGTGAATTAGAATGGGACATATGATGAATTATCAATTGAAATGGTTGGATGGATGAAATGATGAAAATGTCATATATTGAAAGTGTTATGTATAGGTATTATTGATGCAACAAGATGAAATTTAGCATATGGAAATGGTTAGAATGTTGAATTGGTTGATTCGAGATACAAACTGATTTGGATGAATGTTTTGATTAAGTACAACTTGGACCTTTTGGAAACAGGCGGTCATGTCGTGACGTCGAACCTTTTTCGTCACGATGAGAAATCATCAATGAGTTGCATTACGATGAGGAACCTCCTTGAATTCGTGATGTCAACCCTATATTTTACAAATTTTATATTTTGGTTCTAATTCAACCTCAGGTCAATAGAAAAGGTTTCGTAAGTTCATATAAGACCCGAAAATGATTATGTAGCATATTATGAATATGTAATATACTTCTTTACATGTACAAATGGTTCAATTACATATGTAATTGATCATATTTGCTCCGAAAATGGATGTAACATCCTGTAGCTCGGACCTAGCGACTAGGTTGGGTATGGGGTGTTACATATTTAGTATACTAACAATGTACTTTTTTTTATTCAACAAGTAGCCTTAAAAAAATTTTACATCTCTCTCTTTTTTAACATTATACTATACCTCTATAAGATACTTGTCAACCCCCTGACTTTGCTTGTGGAGTCTAAGAACTCTACTAATAGTGTACCAAATATTTTATTATAAATTTATATGATAATTATTTGGTACATTGGTCATGAAAAATTTTAACTCCACAAACGAAGATGAGATTTTGCCATGTATCCTTAAGTTGTAATTAAAATTTTAAAAAAAATAAATAAAACATGTGACAAAATCTTAACTTTACTTGTGGAGTTAAAGATTTCCCCTACATGTTTATTAATAATTATCAAAATTATATTTATTCAATTTCTATTTCCCGAGACATGAACATGACAAAAAAAGTTAAATAAAATATTGTTTCTTTGAATTCAACGTCCATCAACTTAAAAATAATATTTTATTATATATATGGTTGAATCAACTTCAAACTAATCTAATTGAAACCAGAATTGGCGGTCTAATTAATTCGATCAACGATCCAATTTTATTTTATTTTTTTCAAGTAACAATTATTTTTAGCCATAATATATATATACGGGTAGGGATTTAGTTATACTAATGTAAAACTAAATTAGTTTTATATATTTTTATCAATATAATTTTACTTATCATGCATGCATATTTTCAAACCTATCCAATATCTTTATTAAATTGATAAAAGAACTTAGAAATTTTTAATCTACGACAAACTTGACATGCATGATCCACATGAATAGAACATGAAATATTGTTAAAATATTAAGCATATTAATTGTATTTTTTTTGTGCATGAAACCATTGTATCTTTAATGTTTGTTTTATAGTCCATGAAAATTAATACTTTTAGTATTCGTGCTTGAAACTCCCTAAAATATTATCTCTAGGATTCAAATTTAAATTCTCTTATTGGGAATATAACGTGTCTTATCATTATATCTAAAACTTATTAATATACCCATAATATCTATATTATATATATTGAAATCATCATATCCTCAAACAAAGAAATTTTAAGTTAAAATTGATTTACTATAACAAACTATACAAAACATGAAATAAACTAAAGCATGACTTAAAATAATATAAAAAATAGTTAAAAAATAAGTGACACAAAAATTACATGAATATTACATCAACTCAATGTACATAAAAGGAATTACTAGGTAATAATAGCTCAGATGCATTAAAACATAATGTGAAATATAGTATAAACATATAGTTTTCTTTGAATTGTGTCATTATAATAAAGTGTGCATATGAAATAAGACATAATTGAAACAGGACATGGAAAGAAAATTTATCATTATGATAAATTATGAAAAATATAATACAACACAAAAAATAACATCAACATGGCTCTTTTACAAACACAAAAAAAATATCAATAAAATGATTATTAACATTTAAATGCATAAACAAATTTGTAATGCTATAAGTACAAAAACACAATACCAACACCATAATGAAAAAATAACATCACGAATACACAAACATACAAAATCAACAAAAATAAATGATTATGTAACACCCCAAACTCGGCCTAGACGTTATGGCCGAATCTGATGATGTCACAGGGTAATGCTTTTCGAAAAATATGTCATCGCTAAATTCTCTTTTCTATTTAACCATTTTTTTTCATTATCTTATGTTAATTTCAAATCGTGACGTTCGTTTACAAAACATTATTCATTTACAAATCATTATTCAATTTCAAAACGTTTTTTTATTGCGGAAGCTTTTAAACAGTTTGCGTATTTGTGGTATTTTTGATAAAACATTAATTTAATTTGAAAACCTGAGTTTCACCTAACACTAGCATATTCCAATCATAAAACCGTATAAAATCCAAATTTAAACCAAAATCCATAAAGGCCATAATTACAGTAAAATACTCCCAAATAAAAGTAAAATCATAAATAGGTAATAAACAGTGTAAAAGAAGTCGTGTGGCCACCACTGAGTCCTCCGCCGCACCGATCTGCCTAAATCTGGGGATTACCCATACAAATTAAACAGAAGGGGTGAGTTTACGTAAACTCAGTGTGTAATCCCCATACAAATGAACAGACAGTAAACAAATAATCACAGTCTGGGCTTAAGTCCTTTCAGTATCAGTATCAGTCCAGTTTGGTCCTAAGCCCATCTCAATACAAAAGCAATCATGCAGTAAGGCTTTAGCCCATCACAATATCAGTAGCAGTAACATATATACAATCGCAAAAATCCTACCCATCCAGCCTGTACACACCATCTCCGTCCAACCCTACACTCTATGTGGGGATATAATCAATCCACCCATCCCTACACTCCAAGTAGTACCGAATGCGGCACTAGACAGTAGTTTGCTGCTTAACTACTAGTAAATTAGGTTCGAGGCCTTTCAGTACACTTCCTTCGAACATTATAATCCCCCAACCCAATGTAATGCAATATAAAGATATGACATGCTATAACATAATATCATGCATGTAAACAAGGCATATAGTATCAAATCAGTGGGACATCATCAGGCTTAATCATATCAGTCATACAATCATCTTAGTCAATTAGGGGTCTAGGTAGACTTACCGACTCTACAATAGGTTCATAGTCGACTTGGGTGACCCGTGCAACCTTATTAGTCAAATAGTGAAAATGGGCCTACAAGCCCATGATGTTCGCCCGTGTGGCCCACATGACTCAATTTGGCCTTGGCCTCGTGATCCATTTTAATGTAACCCATACTAGTTAATTATTCGTATGTGTTTCTACTATTTACTCATATGATCCTTAACAGTTTTCTACTTGAGTCACTATTACTAAATTATTTGTATCTTAAGCTACAGAATTCCGAATTCAAATCCGCAAATTTTCCCTGAAGCCAAACTCACATATCTTCTTACCATAAAATTTTCAAAATTATTGGTTTATCCAATAAGTATAGTTTATTCTTTAAAGTTTCCCCTATTCTACTGTTTTATAGTTTCGACCTTTCTGCACTAAAAATTAATTATCTTCTCGTACAGAATTCGGATGATGTTCTCGTTTGTTTCTCTTGAAAGTAGACTCATTCAAGATTTGAAACATATAAATTCTAACCCATAATTATTTTTATAAAATTTTTAATAATTTTCAAAATTCACGATAGGGGATTTCAAAATCATTCTGACCCTGTCTCACTAAAATTCAAATATCTCATAATATGAAATTCTTTTACATACTTCGTTTCTTCTATGAGAAACTAGACTCAAATATATTTAATCACATATTTTTTTTCATCCTCTAATTCGATTTTCAAAATTTATGGTGATTTTTCAAATTTAGCCTACTGCTGTTGTCCAAACAATAAGCAATTTTGGCTTTTCGCCGAATCCCTTATTTTTGTGTTTCGGATACACACCTGGTCTTGTTTGACGCTAAAACTGTCCCCGACCACTCCAAAACCTATAATTAAACAAATAACACCATAATCAGTCTTACCTCACGATTAATCAAAATCCTGAAACCAAAATGCTTACTCATAAAACGATGAACCCTTACTGCGAAAACTTCAAATTGGTACGTTTACGAAAATCACGATGAGAGCCTTAATCCTCGTAAAATGCTGCTGCCAACACCCCAGAATTAGACTATTGAACACACAATAATCTCTTAAAATGATACCCAACAACTTACTGAACTTGTACAAGTGCTGCTTAACGCTACGAAATTAAGAGGAAAGAATGGTTTAGGGGGAACAAGGGAATTTCGGCTGTAGAGGAAAGAAAAGAAAAGATAATCGAGTAAGAAGCAAAGAAGAAAAAAATTTGGTAGAGACGGGGGATAGAAAATGTTAGAAAGATGGAGAGAAAAATGACTCTCTTTTTTTCGAAAAAGGAAAAAGTGATCAGAGTTTGGATATTCTCCCCCATAATCCCCTAATTCACTCCTACAATCGCTCCTTCACTTCCCACTACACATCCACCACTCAGAAACCCAATTCAGCACAACTCTTGCCGAAATTAGGAGAAAAAATACAACCTTTGTCGTCCCAAAGATTCGAACTCATGACCTCCCTCGCACCAACACTCCACTTATCCACCAGACCAGTAGACCCATTCTGTTAATTCTTTGCCAACTATTACTTAAAATTCTACTGACCAAATATAGGGCTTATTCATAAAAATACCAGAATTTGCCCAAGTCCTGGCTTGAACTTGGGACCTCCCAAACACTCTCAGAACATACAACCACTAAAGCTGACAGATGTTTGTGTCACACATTCACAATACCCAAAATTAAAATTTTTGGGCGTTACAATTCTACCCCTAAAGAAAATTTCATCCTCGAAATTTACCTGATCAAAACAGATGAGGACACTACTGACACACCGCATCCTCAGGGTCTCATGTGGCCTCCTTTGTGTTTTGATTACGCCATAGAACCTTTACCAGTGGAATGGATTTCCTTTTCAGAACCATAATGTCGCGATATAGAATCTGAACTGGCTCCTCCTCAAAGGTCAGATTTGGCCTAACCTCGATCTCTTCAACAAGAATAATATACCTGGGATCAAAGAAGTAGCGCCTCAACATAGAGACGTGGAACACGTCGTGAATCTGATTCAATTCTGGAGGTAACTCCAACTGGTAGGCAACTGGTCCTACACGTTTCAGTATACGGTAAGGCCCAATAAACCTAAGGCTCAACTTACACTTACGACCAAACCCCTATATGTTCTTCCATGGCGAGACCTTGAGAAAAATAAAATATCCCATAAAATACTCATTCTTTCGAAGCTTTAGATTGACGTGGGACTTCTGCCTATCAAATGTGCCTTTCAATCGGTCCCGAATCAGTCTAACTTTATCCTCAGTATCAGAAACTAGTTCAGGGCCCAGAACACGCCGCTCGCCCAACTCAGTCCAACGCCTCGTAAGGTGTCATTTGAATGCTAGACTTATAGTTGTTTTTATAAGCAAACTCTGCTAGCGGCAAGTAATCCTCCCAATTTCCTCGAAAATCAATCACACAACTTCTCAACATAACCTCTAGTATCTAAATCATCCTCTCTGACTGACCGTCAGTTTGAGGATGGAACGCAGTACTGAAGTCTAACCTTGTATCCAGAGCTTCATGTAACTTCCTCTAAAATCAGGACACAAAATGAGGATCCCTATCAGAGGTGATTGAAATCAGTACTCCATGCAGTCTTTATCTCAGAAATATAAAGCTTCGCTAGCTTGTGCAAAGAATAATCAGTACGAACTGGTATAGAGCGGGCGGACTTGGTCAATCGATCCACGATGACCCATATTGAATCTCTGTTAGTGGGTGTTAGAGGCAACCCATTAACGAAATCCATAGTTACGCGCTCCCATTTCCAAAGAGGAATCTTAACCAGCTGCAGCAAACTCGAAGGTAACTGACGCTTAGCCTTATCCTGCTGGCAAGTCAGATATCTGCCTATAAAATAAGTAACCTCACGTTTCAACCCTGCTACCAATATAACTCACGGAGGTCTCAGTACATTTTATTTCCGCCAGGATGCATAGCATAAGAGCAACTATGCGCCTCTTGCAGTATAGACTGTCTCAATTCAATATCTTTCGGTGCACAGATTCTCTCACGAAAATAGAGTACCCCTTCGCTATTCAGTCCAAAATCCTCGGTATTCCCACTCTCAACCTGTCAAAAATGAAGTCCCAATGACTCATCCTCTTTCTGCTTACCCCTAATCTGTTCTATCCACATCGATTTAACTTGTAAATCAGCCAACAGACTACCATCATCAAATAAACTTAAGCGAACAAATATCACCCTCAAATCAGTCATAGCCCTACAGCTCAGTGCATCAACCACCACATTGGCCTTACCAAGGTGGTACTTAATGGTACAGTCATAGTCTTTAAGTAGCTCAATCCTTCTGCGCTACCTAAAATTAAACTCCTTCTGAGTGAGGAGATACTTGAGGCTCTTATGATTAATGTAGATAATACACTTCTCACCATACAAATAATGCCTCCAGATTTTCAGTGCGAATACCACAGCGGCTAACTCCAAGTCATGCGTCAGATAATTCACCTCATGGGTCTTAAGCAGAGGAGATGCATAGGCTACCACCTTACCATCCTGCATCAACACACATCCCAAACCGACATGTAATACAGCAAAATAAACAGTAAACTCATTTCCAGGCTCCGACTATATCAGAACAGGGGCATCAGTTAGTATAGTCTTAAGCTTCTCAAAGCTTTCTTGTTGTGCATCAATCCAGTTAAATGGCACACCCTTACGTAGCAACTTAGTCAAGGGTGCTGCAATCAATGAAAAACCCTCTACAAATCATCAATAGTATCCCGCCAGTCCTAGAAAATTACGGTTCTCAGACACGTTCCTAGGTTGCTTTCACTCCAACACAGCCTCAATCTTTCAAGAATCAACTTGAATCCCCTTAGACGAAACTACACGACCACGAAATGTCTCCTCACGCAGCCAGAACTCGCACTTACTAAACTTAGCATAGAGTTGTTTTTCCCTCAAAATTTGAAGAACGACTCGAAGGTGCTCATCATGCTCATCCGCAGTCCTCGAGTAAACCAGTATGTCGTTGATGAATACCACCACAAACCGATCCAGATAAGGTTGAAACACTCGATTCATTAATGCATTAGTTAGTCCGAATGGCATCACTAGGAACTCATAGTGACCATAACGAGTCCTAAACACTGTCTTACGAATATCAGCCTCCTTAAACCTTAATTGATGATATCCAAATCGAAGGTCAATCATAGAGAAAACTGAAGCTCCTCGAAACTGGTCAAACCGATCATCTATCCTCGGTAGGGGGTACTTATTCTTAATGGTCAATTTATTCAATTGCTTGTAGTCGATGTACATATGCATGCATCCATCCTTTTTCTTTACAAATAGAACCGGTGCTCCTCACGGAGACACACTAGGGCATATGAACCCACGATCTAAAAGCTCTTGAATCTGAGCCTGAAGCTCCACAAGCTCCTTCAGTGCCATTCTATAGGGAGCGATGGACATCGGAGCTGTACCAGGAAGGAGCTCTATCCCAAACTCCACTTCACGATTCAGAGGTAAACTCGATAGCTCATCAGGAAAGACGCCCGAAACATCCTTTACCATTCTAATATCCTTAACTTTAGAGTCCCTAAAATCTCAAACACTTACATAGGCCAAGAATGCCTCACATCCCTTACTAACCAACTTTTCCACCACCAGTGCAAAGATCATATTAGACAAGTAGTTCCGACGTTCTCCGATCATGACTACCTCTATATCCTCCTCAATGATTTTTGCCTTCTCAACCAAGGAAAAAAGATCTTGCTCCCTCTGCAGGGCTATCAGAACTCTCAAATTATCTCTAAAGTCATCCTCAAAGCAGACACATTACTTATACTCAAATGCCACCATACCTCGTGCATAGCGGCTCAGTCTCAGAAACTCGACCTCGTACTCAACCACTGATCGATCCCCTTGTGTAAGTTTTAGAAACTCCCTTCTATGTGCATCCACAAAACTAGCTCCGTCATATTTACCCTAGAAGGTGGCCCTAAAGAACTCCCAGGTCAGACGTTCGGGCTGAGTGCCCTCCTTAATAGTCAGGCACCACTAAAGAGCCTCACCCCGCAGCAGCGAGACTGCACCCTTTAATTTCTGCTTAGGGGTGCAATCTAGATCACCATGATCCTCTCCGTGGCCTCAATCCAGTACTCAGCCACACTAGGGGCGACCCCAATGACACCCCTGAAGAGCTCAATCCATTGGACCGAAGTCGTTTCGTAACTGACCCTCGACCCCCAAATCCAGTATTAGGCCCAGCGACTCTCTCCAAAATCCTTAGCATAGCCTAAGACAATGCATCGTCTCCAGCCATGCAATCTTGAGACCCAATCTCAGTAGCAGGCTACACTAGCATCTCACTCATATCTAAATTTGGCTGATTACCAAATGACGAAGTCCCAGCTCGAGCACCTCTACGGCCTCTACCACGGCCTCTTATACCTCGTCCGTGAGTACCTCTGGTTCTCATTGTCTAATTACATTTTATCAGTATTAACAGTTTTATGCATCAGTTTATAGTTCCAGTATTTATTAACAGATATTTTATGAAAACAGTATCAGAAGTGTAAAGTTTGTTTCATACATCTCAGTGTCAATCAATGTCTATCAGTTTTACTACAGTCTCAATATACACTATTTTAAGTGTTTTCAGTATAGTCTATTTATAGTAGTCTCAGTATATACTACCTATAGCAGTTTCAAGATATACTATCAAAGAAAGTTTTAGTTTCAGTTTAAACAATTCACAGTTTTAGAAAACTAATTGGATCGGCGCCGGAGACTCGGTGTACCACACTTTCATTAAAAATATTTAGAAATCAGTTCTCAGAAATCACGTCTTAAAAACTCACATCCACAATCGAGTTTTGTAACCTGGCTCTGATACTACTAAATGTAACACCACAAACCCGGCCTAGACGTTATAGCCGAATATGACGATGTCACAGGGTAGTGCTTTTCGAAAAATATGTCGTCAATAGATTCTCTTTTCTATTTTACCATTTTTTTCATTATGTTATGTTAATTTCAAATCGTGTCGTTCGTTTCAAAAACATTATTCATTTACAAATCGTTATTCAATTTCAAAATGTTTTTTTATTGCAGAACCTTTTAAACAGTTTGCGTATTCGTAGTATTTTTGATAAAACATTAATTTCATTTGAAAACCCTAGTTTTACCTAACACTAGTAGATTTAAATCATAAAACCATATAAAATTTAAATTTAAACCAAAATCCGTAAAGGCCATAATTACAACAAAATACTCCTAAATAAAAGTAAAATCATAAATAGGTGATAAACAGTGTAAAAGAAGTCGTGTAGCCACCACTGAGTCCTCCATTGCACCGATTCGCCTAAATCTAAGGATTACCTGTACAGATTAAACAAAAGGTGTGAGTTTATGTAAACTCAGTATGTAATTCCCATACAAATGAACAGACAGTAAACAAATAATTACAGTCTAGGCTTAAGTCCGTTTCAGCATCAGTATCAGTCTAGTTTGGGCCTAAGCCCATCTCAGTACAAAAGCAGTCATGCTGTAGGGCCTTAGCCCATCACAGTATCAGTATCAGTAACAGATATACAATCGCAAAAATCCTACCCATCCAGCCTGTACACATCTCTATCCAACCCTACACTTCATGTGGGGATATAAACAACCCACCCATCCCTACACTCCAAATAGTACCGAATGCGGTACTAGACAGTAGTTTGCAGCTGAGCTGCCAGTAAATTAGGCTCGAGGCCTTTAAACAGGGCCTGTAAACAGGGCATACAGTATCAAATCAGTGAGACATTATCAGGTTTAATCATATCAGTCATAAAGCCATTTCAGTCAATTAGGGGTCTAGGTAAACTTACCGACCCTACAGTAGGTTCACAGTCAACTTGGGCGACCCGTGCAACATTATCAGTCAAACAGTGAAAATGGGCCTACAAGCCCATAATGTTCACCCGTGTGGCCCACATGACCCAAATTGGCCTTGTCCTTGTGATCAATTTTAATGTAACCCGTGCTAGTTAATTATTCATATGTGTTTCCACTATTTACTCATATGATCCTTCAAAGCTGTCTACTTGAGTCACTATTACTAAATTATTTGTATCTCAAGCTACAGAATTCCGAATTAAGATCTGCAAATTTTTTCTGAAACCAAACTCACATATCTTCTTACCATAAAATTTTCAGAATTATTGGTTTATCTAATAAGTACAATTTATTTTTTAAAATTTCCCCTGTTCTGCTATCTAACAGTTTTGACCTTTTTGCACTAAAAATTAATTATCTTCTCGTACATCATTTGACTAATGTTCTTGTTTGTTTCTCTTGAAATTAGACTATTTCAAGATTTTAAAAATATAAATTCCAACCCATAATTATTTTTATACAATTTTTAATAATTTTCCAAAGTCAAGATAAAGGATTCTGAAATCATTCTGACCCTATCTCACTAAATATCAAATATCTCATAATATGAAATTCTTTTGCTTACTTCATTTCTTCTATGAGAAACTAGATTCAAATATCTTTAATCCCATATTTTTTCATCCTCTAATTCAATTTCCACAATTTATGGTGATTTTTAAAATTTAGCCTACTGTTGTTGTCCAAACAGCAAACAATTTCAGCTTTTCGCTGAATCCTTTATTTTTGTGTTTCGAGTACACACCTTGTTTTTTTTATGCTAAAATAATCCTTGAGCACTCCAAAATCTATAATTGAACAAATAACATCATAATCAGTCTTACCTCGCGATTAGTCAAAATCCCGAAACCAAAATACTTACTCATAAAACGATGAACACTTACCGCAAAAACTTCAAATCGGTAGGTTTACGAAAATCAAAAGGAGAGCCTTAATCCTCATGAAATGTTGCTGCCAATACCCCAAAATTAGACTATTGAACACAATATAATTTCTTAAAATGATACCTAACAACTTACTGAATTTGCACAAGGGCTGCTTAACGCTACGAAATCAAGAGGAAAGAATAGTTTAGAGGGAACAAGGGAATTTCAGCAGTAGAACAAAGAAAAGAAAAGATAATTGAGTAAGAAGCAAAGAAGAAAAAAATTCGGTAAAGATGGGGGAGAGAAAAATGACTTATTTTTCGAAAAAGGAAAAAGTGATCAGATTTTGGATATTCTCCCCCATAATCCCCTAATTCACTCCTAAAATCGCTCCCTCACTTCCCACTACACATCCACCACTCAGAAACCCAGTTTAGCATAACTCTTGCCGAAATTAAGAGCAAAAATACAACCTTTACTGTCTCTAAGATTTGAACCCATGATCTCCCTCACACCAACACCTTACTTATCCACCAAACCAGCAAACCCATTCTATTAATTATTTGTCAACTTTTACTTAAAAGTCTACTGACCAAAGATAGGGCTTATTCATAAAAATACCAAAATTTGCTCAAGTCTTAGCTTAAACTTGGGACCTCTCAAACACTCTCAGAACATATAACTACTAAAGCTAATAGATGTTGGTGTCGCACATTCACAATACCTAAAATTAAAATTTTAGGGCGTTACAGATTGAGAAGTAAAACTTATATAAATTGTAATATTTGAAATATGAAAAGTAAGACCAAATAAGTATTACTTCATTTTGCCAATTGAGTCTTGGTTTGATTTGTATTGGTATTGTTGTTAGTACATGAGGACGTTAAATTCGAGTGCGCTGAAACACATTATTTTCCTATTTATGAGCCGAGAAAAAAGTTATGAATAATTTTAAGTATTATATAAAAATATATATCAGTTTATTTTTATTCTTGAAAAGAAAAAACACACTTGAAATATGTAATTTGTCGTTACCATCGTTACCACTTTTACAACCCTTTTAGCACACAGTTGATTTGGGCAACTTCAGTTGGAATAGCCTTTATTATATTACATACAGAGAGACCACGAATTATTTATTTTATATAAAATTATTTATGCCCAAATCTTAAACACTGCAGTAAGCTTTAAGAGCAGATTTACCACGTCCTTGAACAATCTGGGGGGAGAAAGTTTTCAAAAATTCTTCCAGGTCAAAGGGTTTGAAGAGCATCGGATTTTTGTCATCAACAAGCTCTTTCGGAACCTTTACTAGGTACCCTCCTCTTGGCCTTGCAAACAATCCGATGCTATACCTAGCCTCGTTTCCCTCCATCAGTACGCGGTGATAACAAGAAGACAGTCGACCATTCAACCATATCTGCAACAGTACAAAATTTACTTTCTATCTACCTTGAGCTTTCGTTTAAGTCGATCTATTTATATACAAGTGACTTACGCTGAAGGATTCTCCAAGCATGACTACGAAAGAGTTGGGTAAAGGAATTAAATTCATCCATTCGCCATTTTTGTTTTGGATCTCCAATCCTTGAACCTCATTTAATTGAGACAAAAGAGTCAATATAGTATTATCACAGTGCGGAGGTATCCCAAGGGTCGGCTCGCTGGTGTTTGGCCTTCCGTATTTCATTGCCCTCAGGTGATTATTTGTTGAGTCCGAAAGTTCATCCATGTATTTCTCAAGGCCAAAACTCTCCAAAATCATCCTCAAAATTGTCTTCTCTAATCCTAATGCTAGCTGAGTGAAAGATGCCAGAGTTTTACTGCCAAATACAGAGTAGATAATCAATAAAAGTGTAGTAGTTTAGCTAAAGCGTTTTTTGCAAGTTAGTGGAAGTACCTGAAGTTTATGTTTCCTTGAGGCCACAAAGTGGTTGTGAGGCATTGTTCAATGTTTTCAGCAATATGTGCATCATCAGTGGAGATGCTGTCATACAATCTTGATTGAGACCCATGATAGGCACGAAGGGGTTTGTCGGAAACACAAAGCTGTTTTGTTTGGAAAGGCAAGTCAAATAGCTGTTTCAAGGCCCCTAAAACTGGCTGCCGAAGCTCCAGGAGTTGGTCAAACGAGGCCACAAAACAGCCGTACTCCTCCAATGCTTCCCGGACTTGGAACTTCAACAAATCCCATTCAGGGCTGCTCGGTTTCAGGTTCTGGTTTGAGAAATCTATGACCGGCACCTTAGCCCCAGTTCTTGAGCTCATATCTGTCTTCTTTTTTTCTGATGTAAAGAAAATAATAATCGAAATATCGGAAACTGTGTGTGCTTTGATTTTTTGTATTTCGCGTCTACACAATGCACGACTTTATACATGAGTGGCACCTTTGTTATTACCCACTTGCAAATCAAAATGAATGGTTAAAATAATAATGGAATCGCTACAATTGCAATTTTCTATTCAGAAATTATAGTTTAATATTATAATAAAATTGTAATTTCATCCTTCGAAAAGAATTTATAATCCGATCTTAGCTTCTTCCTGTTTCTACGCAGTTAAAAAGTTTACTATAATTATTATAATTTTATATAGCGAGACCCACATGTCCTAAAATAAAAAAAGTTAAGAATACAATCATTTTATATAGCGTGTCCCTCGTGTTCTACAAAATCAAATAGAAAAATACAATCATGAGATCAAATATATAAAACAAATCAAGTCTTCAATATATATAACATTTATTTCCATGCTTTAATTATACTCTTAATTTCTATATTTTCATACATTTAAAATTCAATCACTTAATTTTAATTCTAAAAATTTAAGCACTCTGCACTTTTAATTTAAAATTTGAAATCTATTTTTATGACAACATTAAATGAATCTCGTTCAATTAAATTATGTGATATTTTTCTAAAAAGTAAATTTGCTCATGTCCCCAAATACTTAAAAACCCAAATAAGTAAATAAATTCACCTTCAAGCCGAAAGTGAAAGTCAATAGGTTTTTTTCTCTCTCTTTGTATGTGTTTAAGTTTTATTTTTCTATGCATAGATCAGCCATGTAAACAATTTTATTCCAAGTCGCCTTAAATTGGTCACGCAAGCACTTTCTTTTTTTAAATCTCACATAATCGGAATTTCCTTTGATAGTATTACCATTTGAACTTTAATTTCAAATAAAAAATATAAAATCAAATTATTGAAATTAAAAGTTGAAGGATTAATTTTCAACACATGCAAAGAGTACAAGGACTACGAGTGCAATTAAACCTAGTTGAATGAAGAATGTAACAACTCTTACCCAACTCGACCGTTAGGTTCAAGCTACAGGATGCTACATTCGTTTCCAGGGCAACTACAAATTTCAATACATTTTAATCATTGTTTTGATAAGAATCACTATGGTACACATTCAATACTTCCAATTAAACAATTTTTTACAAACACATACCTATTCAAATTTCATCCATGCATCAAATTATACCAAACCTTACCAAGTTGAGTTTATAACACATTTACAATCCATGCTCAATTGGCACCACACATAATCAAAACCTAACTCATTCAAGCCATTCACCAATCTTAAACTATCAAATTACCATCTTTCCAAGTTCAAACATATAAGGTTCATGTAAACTTTAAAATCAAAGTTTCAAAACACATAGATATGATCAAATTAGACTTATAGAAGACCATATATGAAACTTACAAACAACATAGCCTTAACCACTAACATTGCATAGGCAATCGCAATTAAGGATGATCATTAGAAAACACAATGACCCTATATACATGCCATAACTTTTGGAACCAAAATGAACATATTTCTGTTGTTTCAATAATAGTGTAACTTCCGAAAAGATCCGACTTTAAGATTTCCATAAGTTGACGATCTACAAGTAAAGAAAACAATGATGGTAAGCATTTAAAATGCTTAGTAAGTTCAAATGAAAAATACAATGCTTACCTTGATCATATATAGGCATGATAGCTACCATAGTATTGGCATACATTTGGCTAAACTTGGCACATAATGTCACAAGCAAGTTAGCTTAATATTCAAATATACACAATAGGGTTAGACATAGTAACATAACCAAAACATCACTGAATTCATATCATGCCATAATAGGTCTATACAATTCATGTACCATAATCATCTACCATTTTCATTTCCTTTCAATTTAAATCACATATCATTATAATATCAAATTTGGTTTGTTATCCTTTTTCCAATTTTAAGATTCATTATCAATACTTCGCCTAATGGAACCTTAGTAAAACAAACTTGGATACACAGGTGAACTACATCACACCAGAGAGCTCGTAGGAGCTTAAACTACACCATATCGAGGCATCTAAGTGCAAAGCTCGTAAGCATCAAATGTTTAAACATTTTCAATCACATCCCTTCACCACACCAAAGTCTCCATAGAGACAAATAATGCTCGATGATCCACAACAAATGCTAGATCTCGATATAACCTCTAATAATCTCTGTACAATCACATATCTTGTACAAGCGTAGATATGACCCTATTGACATGTCAACCGTATCCTAATCTTTTACTAAGTTCACGTGGGTATCAATCATACATATTACATTTTCATATCCTATATCATTCATATTTGTTTATCATACCTTTAAATGGTCACATTTACATTTCCATACCCCGTAGTTATTCATGATTTCACATTTGTACTGTGTACTGTCTCGTAATAATCAATTATCACATTACATTTCAATTCAATTCAATCCATTTACTAGTCTTGTATGCCAAATTCATTAGTATTTCAAATTATGTTCCAACATATATATATCAAAGTAAACACAAGCATACATATAACATAAGATAAGATAGTAAGTTTCATATGAACCTACCTATTCAAAACAGAAGACAAGTAGATTCTTCAAGGACTAATCCACAATTTTAGCATTTCCCATATTAGCTCTACTTTGATCTAATTCTTGATCTATTCAAATATTTCATATACCAAATCAATACCAAACATTATCATAATTTTTCATGAGATGCATGATCCTAAATAAATCTTTTTTTTATTTCTCACATATTTTACATTTTACTCAATTTAGTCCCTAAACTCAAGATAAGCAAAACTTCTAATTTCTAGCTTCAGATTAAAATTTGATTTCACATACTCTCATTAGGTACCTTGTCACAGCCCAAAATAGGGCCTAAGAGTTTTAGGGGTATTCTAAGAATTTTAGCTTTTGAGTGTTCAGAATTCTATGACACGGTATATCAGTAATGTTTTCAATTATTGTTTTTAGAAAATTAAATTAATTTCTAAAACTGAGTTTTAAATACCTTTAATTTTAGAAAAAATGATTGATTTGTAAAAGAGTCAAAATTGTGATTTTTTAAGAAGCAATTAGACCAAAATTTAAAAACCAACCTATTTCTTCTTCCCACCTACAGTTTTTCACGTTAACTCTTCCCCAAAACTAGTATTGACGTCCCTTGATTTTCTCTTGCTATTTCAATCAATTTTGAACTCCAATTCCTAATCCTCTTTGATTTGTATCACCCTTGAACCTTAAACCTTTATAAAATACCAAGAAAAACACCCAAAAAAACCATAGGTCCTACATTTTCAAGCTTTCAGGTCTTTCGGGTTTTCAATCAAACACATAGATTTTCTTCACTAAGATAACGATTCAATTTATTATGAGTTTTTTATGTTATCTAGTATTTAATGGTGAATTTGGGTTTGTGGATAAAAACTTGGTTTAAAAGTGTTTGTCAATTTGTTTTTAACATTATTAGAAGCTTTCTAAAGCATCTTTGAAGATTCGTTAAGGATTTCTCAAGTTTTTTTGAATTTTCGTCATAAAGGTCAAAACTTGTCGAAATATTTTGATACCTTAAAATGTATGGTTTTGTGTTGTTTAAAAGTTGATAATTAGCCGTAGATGAATATGTAGATGAACAAAATTCATTTCGTGTGAAAATATTAAGTGTATACCGAGATATTCAAATCTAAAGTATTCTATGTTGAAAGTTTTGGTTAAAAGATAAGGTAGCTTAGGCTTACGTTTGTGACTGTTTTAATGAAGTTGATGAATGATTGTTGAACGTGTGTTTGTATGGTTTGTCTTGTTAAAGCGTCAGAGTCAATAGGACCTTCAACACGTAGAGATAAAGGTAAAGAAAAACTTGTCTAAGTTTTTGGTTTTCGGCAAAAGCATATATTTTGGTGAGTGTTTTAGAATAGCTGCTCGTAAGCGATTCGTTATGTATTTGGGAATTTAGAGGTAGCCTAAACCGCTTCTCTAAATTCTGAGTGTAAGTGTTCTTTTACCTATACTAAATATGTGATAAATATGTTTGTGAATTGTGATGAAGAGAATTATGATATGATGAAATATGAACATGTTGGATGACTGTTGTGATAGCAAATATCAGGGTATGTTATTCATTTCATGTGATAGTGTGTATAATATGCTAATGATATGATTATGTGGTGAATATGTGCGGATAATCGGTAAGTAATATTTGATGACAGATGGATATTTTGGCCTTGTAACTTAATGAAACCATTGGATATAGTTAGCATGCCATAGGATTGTGAGTACTCACTTATTTATGATTGTGATATAAGGGGCGCTGAGGCCTAAAGACAGTTTTGTAGAGATAAGGGAATGTGAGGCAAGCTCCATTCATAGGGATATGTATGTGTGGTGTGTTGGAGAGTGTTAGCTATATGCTTCACTTATGGGATATGTTCGACTTTACGAGTTTATGTGTGGTGTGTTGGAGATTCGTGTATCCGATGATTGGTGACAGAGTCCACTTCATGTTTCATAATCTCAAGAATCAAATTATCATACATTGTGATTGTATGTGCTTGTAAGTGATTAATACATGTTGGAATATATATATGCCTAAATGTTCATGTAAGTAATGTGCGGAAGAATGTATGGAATATGACTAAATATGTAAATTATGGCACTAAGTTAAAGAAGTTTTGGAAAAATGCTATAAGTTGAATGGTTGACGCATGACAACTTGTTTGCATAGTGGTTATTATGAGCATTCACTAAGCTTGGTAAGCTTACTCACTCATTTTTAATCATTGCAGATAAGTAGTGTTAGCGTGAGCGGTGTAGCCTTCAAGAGAGTGATCCAAGCCGATTATTTAGCTTCTATTAATAGGTGTTCTATGCTTATTTATGTTTGAAGAATAAAGGCAATGTGATAGATTTTATATCGGTTTATTAAGACGTATTGGGGATAATTTGTATATTGCGTATGTTTGGGAAGCTTGTGAACTTGGACATGGTGTTTGGTTTATTGTTTAGACATTTTGATGCATATGTGACTAGGTGGATGAAGCATGATGCTTAGGGACTAAGTTTTAATGATTTAAATGCTCTTATATGTTGCATTTTTATAACATGAAGCAGAGGTATCGATATTAAGGCTTTTAGAACGATACCTCTATATTTTCAAAAGTGCAGGGAGTCAGAATATCAATTTGGTATCGATACCCTAGCCCTAGTATCGAACTCGTGGTGTAATTATCGATACCTTGTTAAAGGTACCGATATTTATCGATGTTTTGAAATTTGGCAAAAAACAGAATGCTAGTTTGGCATCAATTTTCTAGTGGTATCTATACCACTTAAAGGAAATATCGATACCATAGAGGCGATATCGATACCTACGTAACATATTTGGGAAAATTTGCTAAGTGGTCCCAATGCTCGAGATATGTACATTCTATGTTTGTTTTTCGTACGTCAGTATGATTAAACGCTAAATTAAGCTTGCATGACTTGAAAATGACAAAGATGAAGAATTTAGGGACATTAAGGACTGTCTGTGTAAGATTGATTGCTTGCTCAAGGAAGGTATTTTTGTTGATTAAGAGGACACTGTTGTTGAGAAGGAAGTTGATGTTGTAGAAGAAGAAATTGTTGCTAAAGTGAAAGTTGTTGCTAAAGAAGAAAAAGTTGCTGAAAATGAGAAAGAAAAAGAAAAAAAAAGATTTAGTTGAGAAGGTTGTCACCGCACCCAGATCTGTGGGTGCAAATATTGATAATTTGGAGCAAACTAGAGCGAACAGAAAGAAGTTGTTGAGGTCACCAGTGAGGAGCAATGCAATTTATAGGTAATAGTGGTTTACACTAGACCACTCCAAGTGGCCTCTCCTACACAAACAGCAGCCGATGATGCCGGGGCTGAGCCATGAACTGAAGAGTAATCCGAAGACCGCGCAAAGCCCAAAGAAAAGAAAATGAACCTCTCAAAGGATAAAAAACGAAATAATGAGGAGAAGAAAAGGATGAGAAAGAAACATCATGCAGTCACATCAACGGCTGCAGATAACTGAGTTAGTTTGTTTTAAGTTTTAGTTATAGTATTCATGCACTGCATGCAGCTGTAGGTTTTATTTTGATACGTATACATTATCATTGCATTTTCATTGTTATTACACATTCATGTTAGTGCATTGGGGACAATGCAATCTTTAAATTTGGGGGAATGTATATGGGATTTGGAAATACACCCACATTTCAATTTTTTTTAAAGAATGCAAGGTTTATGCGCAATTGTTCGAAAAAAAATTTGACATTCGATGCTTAATTCTTAGATCATGTGAATTGTCAATGAATGAGTTGGATAAATTTGACTGAATGTTGTATCTACAATACTTTGATGAATGATTTAGGTTGTATTAGTAATAAATGACTAGTAGCATTCCTTGAATCTTGAATGGAACTGCCTTTTTCAACTGCCTTTTTCAACTGCGTATATATATAGATAGTTATAAATAAGAGACACATCAAAATGGGTGTATTGTGGAATGTTTAAAAGAGAACACTCCAATACAAGCGTTATAAAAATGAATCTGGCCAAAGGCCGTTGCTGCATAAGTGTGTGTCAGCGTAATTACGTACTCTTTGAGGGTTTGTTGCACCCCATTCTTACTTCTCAAGAACAAGGGTACAATAATGCAACGATATCCCTGATTCCAAAAAAAATATTTTTATAGTATTGTACAATAAATGTTGTATTGGTAGATAGAATTTATGATTTGAAGCATGATGTTGGCCTTGATGATAAGTAATTACTACTGCAAGTCCAAATATAAATTTGTTTATAAACTAAAATTAGACTATTAACTAAACTAATTAAGCTAAACTTTCCTCCTAATGTTGTAAATAATGTAAATGATTTAACAATGATCAACTGATTAATTGAGTGCTAATAAACTAATGAACCTATATCACTATAACAAAACAGGCTTACCATGACACTTTTTTTTTACTTAAGACGACGCAAAAAAGGTTGGCATAGGTGTCACGACACTTCTCCCAACGCTTTCGAAAAGGTTGTGTTTAGTATGGTTGGCGTAGGTGCCGCGACACTTTTGAAAAAGCATTGGCATAGGTCAACATAAGCCAACCTTTATTGAAGGGTTGGCAAAAACCTAATCAAGACCAACCTTTAAAATAGGTTGGGATAAACCCATCTAAGGCAACCTTAAAAAGGTTGGGATAAACCTTGTCTAAGGTAACCTTAAAAAGGTTGGGACACCACTTGTCTAAGGAAACTTTTAAAAATGATTGGGATAGAGCTGTCTAAGGCAACCTTAAAAAGGTTAGGATAGACCTTGTCTAAGACAACCTATAAGAAAAGGTTGGATAGACCTGTTTAAGACAACCTTAAAAAGGTTGGGTTGCACCATGTCTAAGGCAACCTTTAAAAAAGGTTAGGATAGACCTGTGTAAAGCAACCTTAAAAAAGTTGAGATAGACCTTGTCTAAAGTAATTTTAAAAAAAGTTGGGTTAGACCTGTTTTTAATGATTTTTATATTTTCAGAATCGTTGCAGCTTAATCTAGCTAGCTCAAGGACTAATTTGCAAAACTATTAAAGGGTTAGGGTTTTACGATGAATGTGTTCATGTAATTTTTTATGTTTGATGGAAGAAAATGAATCTTTGTTGATAAAGAAACAAGTTTTGTTAAGTGATTTTGGTTGAAAATTTCAATTAGGGATTTATTTGTAAAATGTGAAATTCATTGAGAAATTGTGAAATAATGATTTGTATGAGCTGCCATGGGTTTCGACTAGCTTAGTATGTGGATGAAATTGCATGAATTTCAATTGACGGGCTTAAGAACTAAATTGTAAAAAAGTTAAAATATTAGGGGTTATAGTGTAATTTGTAAAAGTATGTATTTTGGACTGAATTGAATAGAATGAATATTGAATGGATTACATTTTCTTATTTAGATCAAGTTAAGCCTCGTACGGATCTAGATCGAGGGAAAGATAAAGTATCAGATTAGTCGATCCTATTTCGTTGTTTTTGTGATCGAGGTAAGTTCGTATGTTTAAATACATTTTAATGTATTTGATTTAAATGCTATTATGTTACTCATCATATCATGTCGCGACGAAAATCCAACAACGTTACAACGACAATTGAGCCCCGTGTGAACCTTAGGAATATATAAGATACAAATGACATGTCATTAAGGTTACATGTTTTGGGTGCTGGTCCTGAATGTCCTACCGATAGCTGAGTCCCAGTATTGGTTGTGGATACTCGTCAGCTTGTGTGAGCGGCATCGTGTAGCTACATTCCGACCGTCAGCTTGTATGAGTAGACCATTTATGGCTCGAGTGAGCATCTATGTAAAGGAAAGGAAAGGAATGGTTTTGACCATGTGTTTAGCACACTTTTTGTGAGCTTCCGAATATCCGATATTATTCTAAATGGTTCAACGAGCATGAAAAGGGAAAGAACAGTAAGTGTACCAAAAGCTAAGTTAAGAGCTCATGAAAAGGTATGAATGGTTGATGATTCAAAGTATGATTACTCATGACTATGAAAAGAATGATTTAAGTAATGCTATGTTCATGTTCTATACCTTACCATGTGATGATATTGCTAAGTTATGTGTTTAATCACTGACTTGTGTTCTTGATAATGCATAGGCTTGTGTCAAGCTATATTGACTGATCCATGTCTATTTTTATAATTTTGCATGGAAATGGTAAGCTATGTTCATGATTTACGAACTTACTAAGCATTATGTGCTTACGTTGTTGTTCTTTTCTATGTTTTATAGATTATTGGAAGCTCGTCGGAGACCTATCACACTATCTAGCAACTATATCGGTAGATTTTGCTTTTTTGGTCATGGTTATAATGGCAAGAATAGGTGAATTGTGTTTAATGAGATAGTTGTTATGTTTTGCTTGTAAATGTGGTATTATGGTTGGTGAACTTTTGGTATGTTGATACTTTGATGGTTGGTGTTGAAATGGTTAAGTGAATGTATGTTTTCAATGACCAATTTGGTATGTTTGAATGTGATTTGGCATGTTGTCATTGTGGTAAGCTTGGTATGGAAATAGGCTAGAAATGTATGAGTGATTAATGACTAAATTATGTATATGTTTAAGTATGCTTGATTGTTGTGATTGAAGTGCCTTTTGAGCATATTGGTTGTATGGATAAATGACCTATTGAATTGGCCTTATTATGCATGTTTTAGGTATGTTTTGAGGCTTTATTATATGTGCAAATGGCTTGAAGGTATGTGCTTGATTTGGGTGAAAGAAACGACCTGAATTTGGCCTATGTTTTGTCTACACAGCCTAAGACACAGACGTGTGTCTCAACCGTGTGTGACACACGAGCATGCAACATGACCGTGTCTCCCCTATAGGTTTCAAAGGGTTGCAAGTCAGGAATTTACACAGCCTAGCACATGGTCTGACACACGAACATGTGGCTAGGCCGTGTGACCCAAGTTAGAGAGTTACACGGGTACAGACACGGGCTAGGACAAAATTGTGTGTCCCTATTTTGAATGGTACACGACCTAACATACAGGTGTGTGTCTCAGCTGTGTGAAACACACGGCTTGGCCACACAGCCGTGTGACCCCTGCAGTTAGGGGTGAGCAAAATTCAATTTGATTCGAAAAACTCGGTTAAAAATTCAAATTTTGAATTAAATAGTTCAAGTTATTTGAGTTAATCAAGTTATTCGGATCAACTAGAATAAAAATTAAGTTTTTTGGTTTGACTCGAATATGAATTACACAATTCGAATTATCCAAAAATTTGAATAAGAAAAGGCAAAACCATGTCGTTTTGATAAATGTTTACCACTTCTAAAGTTAAAAGTCAAAAGTATTAAGTTAAAAGGCAAAACTATGTTGTTTTGATAAATATTTTACTCATTAAGTTAAAAGGTAAAACAATAATATTTTTTGTAGTTAAATAATCTTGTACTTCGTCTACTAGTTAAATAATCGGTCCATGTAAACGCAACATTGAGTATAAATATTATGATTCGTTAACTCAACTCAACTTAGCTCGAAATTTTTTCACTCGATTCAATTCGATTCGAAAAAATTCAAATTGAGTTCGGTTGCTAAAATATGATTCGTCAACTCGACTAACTCAAATTTTTTTGACTCGATTCGACTTGACTCGATCTAATACTCACACTTACATGCAGTGTGAATTTTCTTAACTTTTTCCTTAAAGTTTCATATGTTCCCAATTTAGTCCCGAATCATTTCTAAAGTGCTTCTAAGGCGTCGATGACTCGAATAAGGGATGATATGCATGTGTTTGGATGAATTATGCTATGATTTATGAAAAGTTTGGAATTGAATGTTTTAAGTTACAATTTTACGGTAATGTTCCGTAACCCTATTTTGACGACATATATGAGTTAGGGGTGTTACATTAGTATTGAAATTTAGATTCTTAGAGGTCTCAGTATCACAATGCCACTGTAGGTGACCTCTATTCTTCTCATTTTAGCACTGTTTTCTTCGATTTTTGGCTGTCCTAAACTTCCTACACCACTCAATCATATCGTTAGTCCCCCATGGAGTGTTTGGCCAATTTGGGTCTCAAAAATGACATAAGACTAACAAAAATAATTTATTAACAACAAAACTAAAAATAAAAAACATATAAAAGATACTTAAATTGCTTGAGAATAAGCTACTTAAATGTAATGGAGAGCCTAATTTGACGTATCAATTTTTGACAGATTAGTGGGTCCGTAGCAAGCATAGATTGTTAGTGATATTCTAAATTCTTTTTGTCACTTCTTAAGTCAAAAAGTGAATAAGAATAAATCTAAAGTATTTTTATCACCTAATGTTCCGGAGGCTTTAGCTTTTAATATTTGCAGGAAGGTGGGATATGGAAGAGTGGATGATCTTGGAATGTACTTTGGACTTCTAATTATTGATAAGAGAGTCAAAGTTAGCACATTTGAGATTGTGGTTAATAAAGTTCGTATTAGACTTAATGGGTGAGAGACAAAGAAGCTATCACTAGCAAGCAAATTTACGTTATTAAAGTCAGTGCTTTTATCTATTCCCAATTACTTTATGACTACAATTCGTATACTTGTCGTTGTATGTGGTGAATTTGATAGGTTGGCCCATAACTTTATTTGGGGCTCCACTTTTGAAATTAGGAAGTCGACTCTTTTGAAATGGGATGATTGTTGTCGTCTGGTAGAGGCTGGGGGCTTAGGAGTAAAAATTTAAGCTGATCAGAACAAGTTACTCCTGTTGTAAATAGGCTTCCAATTAATAACCAAGACCAATGATTTATGGGTTAAGATTGTGAAGAGTAAGTATAAAATTTGTAGGATGTTGCCGAACTCTATTGTAAGGAGTAATTGTTCCTATATATGAAAGTCTTTAATGAAGGTATTTTAGGATGTTTGGATAATGTGTATTGGACTATAGGGGATGGGTCTTTGATAAAATTTTGGTACGATAATTGGATTCGTTAGGTGAGCCCTCTAAGAAATTTTTATTTAGGCTTTAAGCAACCAGATAACACTTTGCAAGTTTGTGATTTGGTCGGTGAGAGTGGTAATTGGGATTGGAGTCGTCTTAGAAGTTTCCTACTAAACCTAATTGTTATGCAAATAGCTTTGGTGTTGCCGCTTGGAGATGGGCTACTAGAAGTTCTTTTTCCATAGCGGAAACCTATAGAGGTATGCATCACTTTAGTTCGACTGATAGTTCTAATGTTTGGAAATTGATTTGGAAATCTAAGGCATCTTAGCAGGTTAGAGTGTTCATTTGGTTACTGTGGAAGAACAAGTTGTTAACTAATGATGAGAGAGTTATGAAACATATGGCTTGTGAGGGCCATTGTCTGAGATGCAGCAATACCCATGAGTCTGAGATACATGTTATTAGGGATTGTTCCTTTTCACAGGCAATTTGGATCTCAATTGTACCACTTTAGGAACAAGTATTCTTTTTCTCCTTACCACTTGATGAATGTATGGAACTTGCAGAACATAGGGGATTGTGGTAGCCATGAGGTAGATTGGGAAAGTTTGTTTCCTATAGTGTGCTAGTTTCTATGTAAAAATAAGAATATGATTGTGTTTTCTGGTAGTCATAACTCTGTCCTACATGTGGTAGATACAAGTATCGGTTGGACGAGAAGTTACTCTCTACTATTGACACCTAGTTTTCATCTGGGACCTATGGTTACCACTATGAAATGGTTAGCTCCAGAAAGTGGTTAGGTTAAGCTCAATATAGATGGTGCATTTTTGCTTAATTCTTACTCGGCTGCAATTGGAGGAGTCATTAA
Organism: Gossypium hirsutum; assembly: GCF_007990345.1. NCBI lineage: Eukaryota > Viridiplantae > Streptophyta > Magnoliopsida > Malvales > Malvaceae > Gossypium > Gossypium hirsutum. The sequence goes on along the minus strand of NC_053447.1, from coordinate 54,259,563 downwards.
AGATGCTGAAGGAAATCAGTTATGTGGTTATTCAACGGTTTTAGGGAAGGACAAAGTGTTCGGGATTGAAGCGAGGTCAATGTTAGAAGAGCTACGCTTATTATGGGATAAGGGATATCGCGAAGTTGAACTTGAATGTGATAATGCCCTTTTGGTGGAAATAATTTTGGCTGAAGAAGCTCTTGATTGTCATTTTATGGAACTACAAGCTATTCATAAGCTGATACAAAGGAACTGGAGGATCCGTATCCGTCATATTCCTAGAGCTCATAACATAGTTGAGGATTTCATGGCCATGCATGTTGCTATAGGTTTCATAGGTATCCAGATGTTTATAGTACCCCCATATTTTGTGTGGGAGCTAATTCAAAAGGATATTATGGGTTTTTGATTTCCTAATTGCTTTTGTAATCGCTTAATGTTTTCGTTCTAAGGAATTACCATATTTATTAAAGGAAAAAAAAAGACACAGGGATATTCTTAGTATTGAAAACCTTACATACTAAACCGATATTCACCAAGGATTGAAACATCTATTTATAATAAATCAAAGATAAAATATAATATTTCAAATATGAATATTTGAGGTAGGTAGTCAAAAAGAAAAAGAAAAAGAAAACAAATATGTAGATCAATAATTTTGCATAATTATTTTTTCATTGAAACGCACAATTGATAAATTTATTATTAGAGTGCTGGTACAATTCATATTGTGATTCAAAAGTGCGAAAGTGTTATTATTGGAGTATTCAAACTTATTATTAGAGTAATTGAAATTTTAATATAATTGTATCCCATGAATTTGGTGTTTGTATCCATGCAATTAATATAATTGTACTAAGTTAATATAACTTTGAATATAAATGGCTTAAATTGATGGCGTCAAATTAATTAGAGTAAAATGAAATTCTATTTACCTCTTATTTATTGTAGCTAGTCTCAATATAAATTATAGAATGCAATTCAATAAAAAATTAAAATAATATAACTTTTACCAAATTTAAAAATATATTAAATTTTATGATACATGATGAATTTTTAAAACTATATACATGTCACAATATATTAGGACATCCAATTCACACACAAAATTTCCTTTTTAGAGGTTTCAGTTCTAAATATTACATACAAAATAACAAGAGATTTTATTATTTTCCATGAAGATTGTTATATTAATACAAATAGTCAAAGGAAGAAATAATAAATGAACAAATCCTTGGATTAAAGAGTACCATTTCATTATGTCGAATACATAATACAAAATTTTGACTAAGGTTTTTGAAATCAGACTAGATTGATCGGTTAGATCAAGAATCAGTTTCAATATTGATCTAAAACGAAAAAAAGAATCAATTGATTCACAAATCGGTAAGAATTACGATTTACAAATTGAGAAATAGATGAAATAATAAAAAATTGATAATTAATATTTAAGAATTTAGGTCGAATATTCAAACAAAAAAAAACTGTTTTAGCCCAAATCATTTAAAAGTCACCATAAACCCTTTAAATTTTCTAAACCCAACCCAAAAATCCAAAATAATAAAGCAAATGAAAAAAATAAAAAGAAAAAAAGAAAAAATTTAAAGGCAATGGGTCGAGTAATAGACAGGGGTGTAACTAGGAGGTTGGCAAGGCCTCGGTTCCCCCTAAAATGGAAAAATTTTCACCGTTTAGAATTTTTAAAAATTTTAAATTAGTAAAGGTAAAATTACAATTTAGCCCCTTAAATTTGATAAAATTTGATTTAATCCTTTAAAAATTATAAAGATACAGGTTATTAAAATGATAAAATTACATTTTTACTATCATAAAAATTACAATTTAATTTTGATCCCTAAATTTTTTTTTTCTAATTTCACCCTAGTAACATATCTTTGCGAAAGGCAAAGTTGCTTCTGCTTCTACCTCTACTTCTGCCCCGCTTCGCCTGTTGATTTTGTTGTACATTGGGATATGAGGGAGAGGAAGAGAGAGACGGGAATAGGATTTTTAATTTATTTTTTATTTTTTTGTAATATAATATGGACATTACACAAAGGAGAAATGAATAGATTATAAATAATAAAATATATGTTACCTGGTTTTTATTTCCCAATAGAGAGGTATTGGACACTTGGAAAGATTATATATAAACTTAGGGTTAGTATTTAGTATACTGATAATTAATGTATTTTTTTATTTTATAAGTAGAATAAAAAAATTGACATATGTCTTTTTTAATATTTATTTTTTAATATTATATTATACATCTATAGGATACTTGTCAACCCCTTGGTCCTGCTTGAGATGTCTAAAAATTTTATTAACAGTGTACCAAATATTTTTTGATAAATTTATAGGAAGATTATTTGGTACATTGGTCAAATATGAGATTTTACCATGTATCCTAAGTTGTAATTAAAAATTATAAAAAAATAAAAAAAACATGTAGTAAAATTTTAACTTTACTTATAGAGTTAAAGATTTCCACCACCTATTTACTAAATAATTACTAAAATTATGTTTTATTCAGTTTCTATTTCCCAACAAGATATAGACATGAATATGAAAAAAAAAGGTTAGATAAAAGATTGTTTCTTTGAATTGAACGTCCATCCACTTAAAAAATAATATTTTATTATATACATATGGTTGAATCAACTTTAAATTAATCAAATTGATTGAAACGAGAATAAGTGGTCTAATTGATTCGATCAATAATCCAATTTTAAAAAATTTTGTTAAGTAACAATTACTTTTAGGCATAATACATTTATGGGTAGAGAGTCAATTATACTAATGTAAAATTAAATTACTTTTATTTATTTTTATATGATTAATATTTTAATGATCCAATTGTTAAATTTATCAATATAATTGTACTTGTAATGCAAATTTTTAAATCTATCCAATATATCTATTAAATTGATAAAAAAAACTTAAAATTTTTTAATTTACGCCAAACTTGACATGTATAATCAACATGAATAGAACATAAAGTTAAAAATAAAAAAATTTATTATAATTATTATAATTATTTTGTGCTTCGTCCTGTTTGATCGTAATTAAAAAGTTTACTATAATTATTATAATTTTATATATCGTGTCCCACATGTTTTAAAAGAAAAGCTGAGTCTTAACTTAATTGATGTCGGGATTATTGTCAATGCAGGAGGATATAAGTTCGAATACGCTAAAACACATTATCCTTCTATTTAAGGGTTGAAAGAGACTATGAAAAATTTTAAACATTATATCGAAAAAATATATATAATAACTTGTAATGAAATTCATGTTAAAGAAAAACTATCATTTTATATAGCGTGTCCCCCTCGTGTCCTACAAAATCAAATAGAAAAATAGAATCATGAGATCAGATACAGCTAAACTCCTCAAATATATAAAACAATTCAAGTCTTCACAATATATATAAAAATTATTTCCATGCTTTAACTATGCTCTCAATTTCTATATCTTTCATCCATTTAAAATCCAGTCACTCAATTTTAATTCTAAAAATTTAAGCACTCTACACTTTTAATTTAAAAATTGAAATCTATTTTATAACAACATTAAACGAATCTCGTTCAATTAAATTATGTGATATTTTTCTCAAAAGTAAATTTGCTCCTGTCGCCAAATGCTTAAAAAACCAAGTAAGTTCACCTTTTAGCCGAAAGTGAAAGTCAATAATTTTTTGTTTTATTTTTCTATCATAGGTCAGCCATGGCAACAATTTTATTTGCTTACATGCCTTTCAACTCGCCTTAAATTGGTCATGCAAGCAAATTTATTTATTTTTTAAATCTCACATAATCTAATTTAATGAATGACATTTGACAATGTTACCAATTGAATTTTAATTTTAAATAAAAAAATCAAATTGTTGAAATTAAAAGTTGAAGGATTAATTTTCAACATAAACAAAGAGTACAAGGACTACTAGCGCAATTGATAAGTAGAAAACAAAACATTTTATATTAACATTTCAAATTAAACCTTTTAATTTCATTTATTTATTTTTCAATTAAATTTGATAAATTAATTTTGGGTAAAATGGTCACCCTATTATGTGTTCCTATTTTGGTCACCTAATTTTAAAAGTTTTCAACTTAGGTATTAACCTTTGAATTTGTTATTGTTTTAGTCACCCGTCGTTATATTGATAATGAAAAACTTTTTTTCTAAGTGGTATACTAACACATTTAGTCCTCAATACTTACATATTCTATCAATTTGATCCTAATTCTAAATAATTCAATAAATTTAACCCTTCACATTTACAAATTCTCTCAATTTAATCCTCAAACTTCTTAATCAAAGCTTTCGACTTTTAGAACAAAGACATTCCACATGTATAAATTTGTAAAATCCAAAAAGGAAAAAGAACTTCTCAAATTGTTCAAATATAACATACTTGTAATACAAATTTATTCTATAAAAATAATTTTTTTATTTATTCCACAAGTATTTATATTACAAGTATGTTATATTAGAGTAAAAAGATTTTTTTATTAAAAAAAACCCTCTTATTTATTGTAGCTAGTCTAAATATATATTATAGAATGGAATTAAATATAAAATATAAAATAATATAACATTTAACAAATTAAAAAATATATTAAATTGTATGATACATGATATTAGGCTTTCCAGTCCACATAAAAAAATTGTTTTTTTAGAGGTTTCAGTTTTAAATAGTATATACAAAATAAAAAGTTATTTTCCATCTTGTTATATTAATACAAATAGTCAAAGCAAGAAACAATAAATGAATAAATTCATGGATTAAAGAGTAGCATTTCATGATGTCAAATACATAATACAAAAGTCTGGCTATGGTTTTTGAAATCGGATTGAATCAACCGATTATATCAGTCTAAAGCAAGAGAAAGAATAAATTGATTCACAAATTGGTAAGGTGCTAATCGAGAAATAGATGGAATAGATTGATTTGCATATTGCCCAAAGAGATGTGGAAACGAAATTTTAAATCGAAAACAAATTTGATTTACATTGAGAGAGACGACAATAAGATTTTTACTTTTTGGTAATTTAATATGGATATTACACAAGGGAGAAATGGATAAGTTACAAGTAATAAAATATAACTTATTTGGTTTTTCCAATAGAGAGGTATTAGAAACTTGAGAAAATTTATATATAAAATTAGGGTTATTGGTAGTATATGTTTTTTATAAGTAGTATTAAAAAATTATTATGTATTTTTTTAACACTATATTATAGTTTTAAAAAATTGTTATGTATTTCTTTTTTTTCATATTATACCATATTGTCATAGGACACTTGTCAACAGCTTGACTACTTGTGGAGTACTATCAGTGTACCAAATATTTTCTCATAAAATTATAACGAAATGTTTTCTTATACAATTATATATAGGATAATTGTTCGGTGCATTGATTTTCAGAATTTTTAACTCCACAAGTGTAGATGAAATTTTTCCATGTCTTTAATTTATAATTAAAAATAAAAAAAATTGTGACAAAATCTTAACTATCATTGTGGAATTAAAGATTTCCATTACCTTTTTATCCAATAATTACCTTTAAATTATTTTTTTTATTTTTCATTTCCCAACTTTAGAGAGACAGAAAAATAGTCCAATATTAGATTGTTTCATTGAAATGAACGTCCATCCATTTAAAAATAATATTTTATTTTACATATATGATTGAATCAACTTTATACTAATTTAATTGGTTGAATCTAAAATTGGTGGTCTAATTAATTCGATCAACTGTTCGATTCTAAAAAAATTTGTCAAGTAACAATTATTTTTAGCTATAATATATTTATGGGGAGGGATCCACTTATAAAAATTTATAAAATTAATTATATATTAGTATAACATTTTATACAATTAATAATTTATTGATCCGATTATTGAATTTATCAAATAATTGTACTTGTCATGCGTGCAAATTTTTAAATCAATCCAATATCTCTATTAAATTGGTAAAAAAATAGAAAATTTTAGTTTACGCCAAACTTGATATGCATGATTCAAATGAATAGAACATGAAATAACGTTAAAATATTAATCATATTAATTGTAATTTTTTTGCATGAAATCATTGTATCTTCAATTTTTGTTTACAGTCCAGAAAGACTAATCTTTTTTATATTTGTGCTTGCTCATCCCTAGAATATTGGCTCTAAGATTTGAACTTAAATTCTCTCATTATGAATACAATATACCTTATCACTCCATCCAAAATTTATTAATTTGTATATAATATTTATACTAATATATATTGAAATGATAAATCCTCAAACAAATAAATCTTAGGTTAAAATTGAATTATTATAACAAATTATACAAAAGAAAAAAACTAAGGCATGACTTTAAAATAATATGAAAAATAGTTAAAAAATAAATAACACAAAAAATACATGACGGTGGCATAAAAACAACCTACATGAAAATATTTACTAAGGATAAAAAAACCATAAAAATTGAGTCGCATTAAAACATAATGTGAAATACAATACAAACATATAATTTTCTTTAAATTGAATCATCATAAGAAAGTGCGTAGAATATCATCTGAAATAAGACATAACTCAAACACAACATGAAAAGAAAATTCATTCTTAATCAATCATTATTGACAAAATATGAAAAATACATCAACATGACACTTTTACAAACACCCAAATTACTAACACGCAAATGAATATACAAATTTATAATACTATAAGTACAAAAACATACCAACACCATAATATAAAAAATAACACACGAATACACAAAAATAATCGATTAAAATGTAAAACTTACATAATTTATAATATTTGACATATAAATAATAAACCAAAAAAGTATTACTTCATTTTGATTCCAACAAACTGGGAAAAAAAAGAACTCGAAATATGTAATTTGTCTTTACCATCATTACCCCTTTTACAACCCTTTTAGGACAGTTGCTTTGGCCAACTTCAATGTTGAGTTGGGATAACCTTTATTATATTGTTCTATATATATATATTACATAGAGAGACCCCGAATTATTTATTTTATATAAAATTGTTTATGCCCAAATCTTATACACTGCAATAAGCTTTAAGAGAAGATTTAGTAGCACCTTGAACAATTTGGGGGGAGTAAAATTTCAAAAATTCTTCCAGATCAACGGGTTTGAAGAGCATCGGATTTTTGTCATCAACAAGCTCTTTGGGAACCTTTACTAGGTACCCTCCTCTTGGCCATGCAAACAATCCGATGCTATACCTAGCCTCGTTTCCTTTCATCATCACGCGATGATAAGCAGAAGACAATCGACCATTCAACCATACCTGCAACTGTACAAAATTTACGTTCTATCTACCATCAGCTTTTGTTTAAGTCAAGCTATTAATAGACAAGTGACTTATGCTGAAGGATTCTCCAAGCATGACTACGAAAGAGTTGGGTGAAGGATTTATATTCATCCATTCGCCATTTTTGTTTAGGATCTCCAATCCTTGAACCTCATTTAATTGACACAAAAGAGTCATTGTAGTATAATCACTGTGCCAAGGGTTGGCTCGCTGGTGTTTGGCCTTCCGTATTTCATGGCCCTTAGGTGGTTATTTGTTGAGTCCACAAGTTCATCCATGTATTTCTCAAGGCCAAAACTCTCCTAAATCATCCTCAAAATTGTCTTCTCTAATCCTGGTGCTAGTTGAGTGAAAGATGCCAGAGTTTTACTGCCAAATACAGAGCAGATGATCAATAAAGGTGTAGTAGTTTTGCTAAAGGGTTTTTTGTAAGTGAATGGATGTACCTGAAGCTTATGTTTCCTTGAGGCGACAAAGTGGTTGTGACGCATTGTTCAATGTTTTCAGCAATATGTGCATCATCAGTGGAGATGCTCTCATACAATCTTGATGGAGACCCATGATAGGCACGAAAGGGTTTATCGGAAACACAAAGCTGTTTTGTTTGTAAAGGCAAGTCAAATAGCTGTTCCAAGGCCTCTAAAACTGGCTACCAAAGCTCCAGGAGTTGGTCAAACGAGGCCTCAAAACAGCCGTACTCCTCCAATGCTTCCCGGACTCGGAACTCCAACAAATCCCATTCAGGGCTGATCGGTTTCAGGTTCTGGTTTGAGAAATCTATGACCGGCACCTTAGCCCCAGTTCTTGAGCTCATATCTGTCTTCCTTTTTATTATTACCAATTTGCAAATCAAAATGAATGGTTAAAATAATTATTATAATTTTTGTCTTTCCATACAGCAGCGGTGCTAGGTAGGAACTGCGCCTTGAATTTCTACAACTGAAATTTTTTATTCAGAAATTATAGTTTAATATTATAATAAAATTGTAATTTCATCCTTCAAAAAAAAATTATAATCCGATCTTAGCTTCTTTTTTTTCGTCCTTCATCCTGCTTGTACGCAATTAAAAAGTTTACTATTATATAAATAATTTATAATTGAATATCGCATATAGTACATTTAATATCTTTGATTAAGTTAACTGTTACAAGTTAATTGACAGCAGACTGAATTAGGAAATAATTAAAAAAATTATTTTTTATATAAAATAAATTATATTAGTAAGGAAGTATTTTGATATTTTATATTATTATATAAAATTAATAAAATTTCATAGAAATCTGAATTTTTAACTTTATCATTTCAATTAAAATTTTATTTATTTTTTATAAATATATTTTTCATATAATTTTTTCATCAGATATGTGATAACCTAATATAAATATAAACCTTTAATTAAGCTCTGTTTTGTTTTTTTTTGTCTGTAACTAGAAATCGGATGATGATAATGATATTAATAATAAAGTTTGCTTCTAGGGACCATTAAGGTTATTTTATATTTACTTGTATTATTTTCTGTCAACTTGCTTACTTATACGATGTTGATGGTTTCATATTTTATTAATGCGAATCAAGAAGGATGAAATCAGAAATAAATCAATAAAAGAAAATAAACAAAATTTAGAGGTTGATGAATTAATTTTATCCCTAAAAATTTAAAGGTGACTTAAATGGTTCCAATCATTACTCTAAAATTGTGTCCTTAAAAAAATATGACGATAATTGGTCTCAGTTGTTCCCTCTTTGGCGAATTTCGTCTTGACGAATATTGTACCAAAATTTATTTAAAAAGTTTAAATATTTTCCTATCAGGCCAAAAATAGGCTACCTATTTTTATGACAGCATTAAATGAATCTCGTTCAATTAAATTAGGTGATGTTTTTCTGAAAAAAAGTAAATTTGCTCATGTTGCCAAATGCTTAAAAAACCAAATAAGTAAACAAACAACTATGCACGCCTTACTCTTTCAATTTAGATATTAAGGTTTGAATTCATTCTTGTTTTGGTTACCTACCATTAAATTGATACTGGAAAGCCATTTTCTAAATAGGATAACACATTTATTCTTCAGTACTTGCATATTCTATCAATTTGATCCAAATTTTAAATAATTCAATAAATTTAACCCTTCACATTTACAAACTCTATCAATTTAATCCTCAAACTTCCTAACCAAAGCTTCCAGCTTTCAGAACAAAAGCATTCCACGCGTATAAATTTGTATCTTTATTGTATAAAAATAAATTTTATGTCATCAATATTTTAATAATTCAATCGTCACTTTTTTTTATATAGATCATGTCTGCCAAGTTTTGAATAAAACTAGAATATTGCACTATATGTTTTTATATAAAACTTTTTGTAATAGTCTGTTTTTCAATGGTGTCGCAAACAGTAATTTTGGAACCTCGTTTTCTGATGATCGAGTCCGTAAATATTATTATTTAATATCTATGAGTCTATTTTAGTATTATATTGAATTTTGGTTCAATAAATTTATTGAATAGATAGTTAATTAAGGTACAATGACTAAATCGTAAAAATTGTAAAAGTTAATCACTATTGATTTTTATTTTTTAAAAGGGCTAAATAAGTGAAAATTGTTAGTTTTGAGCTTAGGGACTAAAATGTACATATTTCAAAATTGACATGAAATTTTGGTAATTACTGTAATTAGAGGATTGTAGAAGGATGAAATTGAGATCGGTTTTGAAATCGAAACTCAAATTTGAAAGTTATGACAATTTTGGTTTTAGGGACTAAATTGAATAAAATGAAAAAGTTGAAGGAATATTTGATAAATAAAAATGAATTGATATATATAGTTATAATATGTTGTTAAAAGATATTTGGATTTGATAATTGATTTAAATTATGATTTAGATCAGGATTTAAACCAATCAAAAATTCACAAAAAAGAGAAAATTGTGGATTAGTCTTTGATAATTTATCGGTTTTTGTTTCTACAAGGTAAGTTCATATGGTGTAATCATGCTTTGATTTTTATGTTTGATTTTTATGTGTCTTATATTTTATGAATGTATATAAGTTTTAGTGATATTTGGATTGTTTACAATTTAGTACTAAATGGTGAGGATGGATTAAATTGAAATGGAATAACATGAACTTACATGAGGGGAGTTAACCCGATGAAACTTTGTAAATGCATTGTACACGTGGTTACAGTTTGATTTTCGATTATTTCGAGATCTAGTATTTGTTGTGGACTCGAAGATACATGTGACACAGGTTTAGCTCGGACGAGTAACCTAATGTCATTTTATTGGTTTAGCTTGGACGAGTAACCTTACATGTATAAACAGCCCTAGCCAGGCTATTTGATGTGTCAATAAAAGGTTTAGCCTAGACAGGTACCTGACACAAATGGATATGTTCAGCTCAGACGAGCATCAATTGTGATTGGTATTAGTGTATTTGAGTTCTTTTACGATATTTCATTAGGTAATTTATAAGATATAAAAGGTGGAAATTGAACAACTTGTAATGTGCCTATTGATCAAAGGTAGTGAAATAGAGGATTTAAAGACAAGTTTTGAATATATTTACAGATCATTGAATTGTGGTTAAGGTGAATATAGAAGATATGAAATATTATGTTTGCATTTGAAATGTTATATGATCAAGTATAAATCAAGCTCACCTTGTTGTGATTGTGTTTTGATATGTTAGGTAAATTGAGTTATATGTATTAATTTGATATATGTACTTGGAATATAAGGTAAGTTAACTATTTGTATACATATGAACTTACTAAGCATTTCGTAATGCTTACCCCGTTGCTTTGCCTTTTTCTTGTAGATTTTGATTTGTGAAACGTGTCAAACGGATCCTCGAGAAGCTCACTCTATCCATCTTCTGGTTCAGTAAACTTTTGATTGCATGAACTTGGTTATATGTGGCATGTACTTAGGAGTGTTAAGTTGTTTGTAATGTTAAGCATGTTTTGAGACATAGTTGATTATGAATACTTATGGTAATGTTAATTTGCTCATGTTTATAGTTTTTGGTATTTTGTTATGCATATATGGATGGGCAATTATAACGAGTTAGATATGCATGAATCAACTTGTGTGTGGAATGGATAAGTGATATGTAATGGTAAAAGTAGATTGAATGGCTTGTCTTGACTCATGTATCCTTGTTATGCATTGGTGCCAAATGTGACATATTGATTTTGTGGATTGATTAGATGATTATATCTTATGTTTTCGCATGGAATTGGTATGTTTTGAACAGGTTTAAATGATGTCAAGTGCATTCTTATGACCTATTTGAAAGGTTGGTTTCAAGAAAGTACCAAATGGCCAAATTTTACCGAAAATAGGTTCCTCGTCCCAGTGCCAATCTTCCCTTCTCACAATTTCGGCCAACAGTTTGTGACATCTCGATATTAAGTGCTCCAATATCGTGACGTGACATACTATTTGACAATGTCACAACATGGAGAAAATCTCATCATAACACCAGCCTGTCATTTTCAAACTTTGCAAATTGGTCTTTATTCGATCTCGGGTTAACTTTAGAGCTTACGTAAGCTCGTATTAAACTCGAGAAAGGTTTAAATTTTTTGATTGACTTATATAATGGTAGATGATTATTTTTTACTCAAATTATCCGTTAAAGGTTTGTAACTATTTCGTTTTGTATTGTAGCATTTACTAGCCCAGCCTCGGCAATCAGGACGGGCTAGGGTGTTACATTAAATGGTATCAAAGCTATGGTTTAGTCAATTCTAGGACCAAAAGTAGTGTGTATCGAGTCTAGAAATACATGTCACAATAACCTGTGATAGCGTGATGCTTTTTGATCCAATCTGATTTTTTTTCATAATATATACAATGTCGGTAGAGTCTAATCACGTTGTACCTATCAAGGTACATAGTAATGTTTCGACTTCCGAATAGGGAGCAAGTCATCATGTACCTATTTCATAATTTCTTGAAAGTGAGGACCATAGTACCTTCTTTCAAATGATGAATGAATGGTTTACTTAGTTAATTCAGGCTAACCCTTTGGCTCCACAACTTCCAACCTTTACCGTGCCTCCTCTGGCATCCCCTCATTCTAAAAGTTCAAATCCAGTAACTGTTAATTGACCCCTAATCTATAAAATTTACAAAAGTGTGGCAGAAGAGTTTCGAGGAAAGAAAGACGATGATCCAACAAGAGTCAAATACTTGCTGGAAATACATAGAGTTCTTGATGAGTTAATTTGTTCTTCTGAAGACTGTCTGAAATGTGATGTATCCTGTCGAAAGAGGAAGATTACTAGTGGTGGATTACTTTGACAACAATTGTCTCGAGAGACAGAGTAACTTAAGATTTCTTCAAGATTAAGTTGAAAAAGAAATACGTCAGTTGACTGTATCTAGAAAAGAAGAAATAGAAATTTATACATTTGAAATAGGGGAATATGACAGTAGCAGAATATGAGCATAAATTTATTCTTTTGAGTAAGTATGCTCGAGAACCCATATCCTTTGAGGCCGAAATGTGTACTCGATCCGAATGGAGTTTTAATGAAGACATTTGTGCCCTAAAAGAAAATGGAATGAAAAAAATAGGCTAAGAATAAAAGTAGAGATACCGAAAAGCGTAGCATGTTTAGATCTTTCCCAAATCCTCCGCCTAAAAGAACTAGAGACTTCAGTAGTCAATCTTTCATTTCTGCAAGGGATCAGAGAAAAGATGTGTCCAGACAAAATTATCTGAAGTTACAAGCTATGTCAGTAGCTGATGCTAGCAGTGTCCAGAACATGAATACACCTAGTTGCAAGCATTGGGACAAGAATCATTTTGGAGAATGTAGATTGAAGAGGGGGTTCTATTTTGAATGTGGCTCAATGAAGCATTTTTTGAAACATTACGCGAATAAAGCTAAGACAGGTTCAAAATAGGCTACCAAACAGTGACAACTTCACAGAGAAGTAGGAAACTAAGACCCGAAAATAATGTTGGAGTGAGTCGCAGTGGACACGGGATGTGACTATGAGATTTGAGGGTTGTGCTCTAGCCAGAGCTATGGCGATATGAGCTAAGGAGGAAGCCATAACACCCAACATCATCATTGATACTTTTTCTCTCTTTGATGTTACTGTATATGCATTGATTAACCTTGGGTCAACACATTTATATATATGCACCACATTGGTAACAACAAAGAACATACAGATAGAATCAACAGAATTTGTTGTTAAAGTAACAAATCCATTGGGACAGTGTGTCTTAGTTAATAATATATGTAAAATTGTCCACTGAAAATAGGAGGCTATAAATTTTCTGTTGATTTGATGTTATTGCCATTTGATGAATTTGATGTTATTCTGGGTATAGATTGGTTAACAGTACATGATGCAGTTGCCAGTTGCAAGCAGAAGCGGATTGTTTTGAGACTTTAGAGCAGTGAATTGATTAGTGTTGAACCTGATAGAAATGATTGTGTCACTAGTATTATATTGGCCTTTCCTACTCATAGATTGATATGAAAGGGTGTTGAAGCTTATCTTGTATACATTTTAGATACCAGAGTGCCAGAATCGAAGATAGAACAAGTTCCAATCGTGCAAGAATTCACTGATGTGTTTCCAAAAGATTTACCCAGGTTACCGCTAGAAAGAGAGATAGAATTTGTGATAGATTTAGTACCAGGGGCTACTCCAATATCTATCGCATCGTATAGAATAACACCAACAGAATTGAAAGATTTAAAATCACAATTATAGGATTTGATTGATTGCGGGTTCATTCGACCAAGTATGTCGTCTTAGGGTGTTCCAGTTTTGTTTATAAAAAAGAAAGACGTGACTTTGAGATTATTTATCGACTATAAACAATTGAATAAAGTGACTATAAAGAAAAAAATACATGTTTCCACAAATTGATGACCTATTTGAACATTTGAAAGGTGCTACCATGTTTCCCGAGATTGATCTTCGATTGGGTTATTACCAATTACTAGTCTAAGAGCATGATGTACCAAAAACTACTTTCAGAACTAGTTACGGACACTATGAATTTCTTTTGATGTCGTTCGATTTGACTAATGCACTTGCTACATTTATAGATCTGATAAACAGGGTTTTTCAACCCCATTTAGACAGATTCGTGGTTTTGTTTATCAATAATATTTTGATATATTCAAAGAATGAGTCTGAACATGATCAACACCTAATAATTGTATTGGAAACTTTGCAAGAAAAACATTTTTTATGCTAAGTTCAGTAAATGTGAGTTCCAGCTCTGATAAGTTGGATTCTTAGGTCACGTGATTTAAACGAAAGGCTTCCGAGTTGATCCAAACAAGATCTCTACAATCTTGAGTTGGAAACCTCCAAAAAGTGTTACTGAAGTGAGAAGTTTCCTAGGTTTAGCCGAATATTATAGAAAATTTTTCAAAAGTTTCTCGATGATTTCTTTACCGTTGACTAAACTGTTACAAAAAGATGTTAGATTCATCTGTACTGAAAAGTGCAAACAAAGTTTTGATCAATTGAAAGATATGCTAACAGAAGCTCCTATGTTAACACAGCTAGAATCAAGGAAAGAGTTTATTGTTTACAGTGATACTTCGCTCAACGGACTAGGTTGTGTTTTGATTTAAAAGGGTAAGGTTATTGCTTATGCTTTTCAACAGTTGAAGCCACATGAGAAAAACTATCCGGCGTATGATCTTGAGTAGGTAGTAGTAGTATTTGCTTTAAAAATATGGCGAAAAAATTTGTGCAGAAAAAAGTGTCACATTTTTACTTACCACAAAAGCTTGAAATACCTAATTATGCAAAAAGATTTAAACTTGAGACATCATAAATGACTTGAATTGCTTAAAGACTACGATCTGATCATTAACTATCATCCGAGAAAAGCTAACATGGTCGTAGATACTTTGAGCCAGAATTATTTTTTTGCTTTAAAAGCATTGAATACTCGACTAACTCTGGAGTGCGACGATACTATTTTGGCCAAATTGAGAGCTAAAATGATGTTTCTACAACAAATCAGGAAATTACAGAAAAATGATTCTGAATTTCAAGAAAAGTGAGAACTGGTTGAAAATGCCTAGACTACTGATTTTAGTATTAGTGATGGTGGCAGTTTGTATTTCCAAAACCGTTTGTGTGTACCGAATTATTCAACATTGAAATGAGATATTTTGTGTGAGGCTTATATTAGGACATATTCAATTCAACGGGGTAGCACGAAAATGTATAATGATATGAAACATATGTATTGGTGGCTGGGAATGAAATGTGAAATCTTCGAGCTTGTAACTAAGTGCTTGGTATGTCAACACGTGAAATTTGAAAAACAGGTTTCGTCAGGTTTACTATAGCCTGTAATGATTCTAGAATGGAAATGAGAACGAGTTACAATAGATTTTGTATAAGGATTGTCGTTGACTCCGAAGACGAAAAATGCAATATGGATGATTGTTGATAGATTAACAAAGTCCACACACTTTATTCCGATCAGAACAAATTACGCACTTGAGAAATTAGTTGAGTTATATATTTCTAAGATTGTGAGATTGCATAGTGTGCCACTGCCAATCATTTTTTATTGAGGCCCGAGGTTTACCTCTAGATTATGGGGAAAATTGCATGAGGCTCTAGGTACGAAACTAAATTTTAGCACTGCGTTTCATCCCTAGAAAGATGGTAAGCCAGAATGAGTACTACAGATTCTGGAAGATATGCTGCGATGTTGTATTATTGAGTTTAAAGGTAGCTAGGAGAAATTTCTTCCTTTAGTTGAGTTCGCTTGTAATAACAACTATCAAGCGAGTATTAAAATGGATTCGTACGAGGCTTTATACAGACACAAATGCAGAACTCCACTATAATGGTCTGAGTTGAGTGAAGAAAAGATCACTGAGACTGATTTGGTATGAGAAACAGAAGAAAAAGTTTGAGTTATTTGGGACTATTTGAAAGTTGCCTTAGACTGTCAAAAATCGTATGCCAACTTAAAAATAAAGGACATCAACTTTCAAACTGGTGATAAGGTGTTTGTGAAGGTTTAGCCTTTGAAGAAAGTTTTGCGGTTCGGCAGAAAGGGAAAACTCAATCCGAGGTTTGTAAGGTCGTATGAAATTCTTGAAAGAATTGATCCAGTGGCTTACATATTAACTTTGCCTCTGGACCATGAAAAGATTTATAATGTTTTTCATGTTTTGATGTTAAAACATTATAAGTCAAATTCGTCTCATGTAATATCTCCCGAGGAAATAGAACTTCAGTCAGATTTATCATATTCAGAGGAACCAATAAATATTTTAACTCGGGAAGTAAAACAAACTCGAAAATAAATGAATATCATTGGTGAAAGTGTTGTGGCATTGACATGGTACCGAGGAAGCTACATGGAAACCTGAGGAAACCATGAAATTTCAATACCATTTGGGAACAGAAATTCTTAAGGGGGAAGAGTTGTAATAGCTCGTTTTTCAATGGTATCAAAAATGGTGATTTTAGAGCCCCATTTTTCGATGATAGAGTTAAGAAATATTATGATTTAATATTTACGAGTCTATTTTAGTATTATATTGAATTTTGGTCCTGTAATTTTATTGAATAAATAGTTAACTAAGGTACAATGACTAAATGTAAAAGTGGTAAAAATTTATCACTATTGATTTTTATTTGTTAAAAGGGATAAATAGTATTGAGCCAATGATAAAAGTGGAAATTAGGCCATTATTAATGGTGGTGGATGGTAGGTGATGATTCTTTTAATTAAAAATATGTTAAATTATAATTGTATTATTATAATGGATAATGTATAAAAATAAGAGAAACAAAAGCTAAAAATTTTATTCTTCTTCATTCATCATATTTTTCTCATAGAAACCAAAGGGGAGATAGGATTTGGCTTCAAAAACTTTTGGTCATTAATTGTTAAGCTTAATTTAGTCATTTTCTTGTAATTTTTATGTTTTTAGATCATGGAAGCTTGATTTAGCTAACTTGGGGACTATTTTGTAAAATTGTTTCAGCTTGTAAAAGTTTCCATTATTTAATCTCAAAGATCTTGGTACTAAATTGATAGATTTTGAAATTAGATATGAAAAAGTTTTATTTTGTAAAGTGAAAATTGTTAGTTTTGAGCATAGGGACTAAAATGTACATATTTCAAAATTGACATGAAATTTTCGTAATTATTGTTATAGAGGGTTGTAGAAGGATGAAATTGAGATCGATTTTAAAATCGAAGCTCAAATTTGGAAGTTATGACAATTTTGGTTTTAAGGACTAAAGTGAATAAAATACAAAAGTTGAAGGAATATATGATAAATAAAAATGAATTGATATATATAGTTATAATATGTTGTTAAAAGATATTTGGATTTGATAATTTATTTAAATCATGATTTTGATCGGGATTTAAACCAATCGAAAATTTACAAAAAAGAGGAAATTGTGGGTTAGTCTTTGACAACTTATTGGTTGTTAATTCTGCAAGGTAAGTTCATATGGTGTAATTATGCTTTGATTCTTATGTGTCTTATATTGTGACAATATATATAAGTTTTAGTGAATTTTGGATTGTTTACAATTTAGTACTAAATGGTGAGAATGGATTAAATTGAAATGAAATAACATGAACTTACATTGATGTAACGCCTCAAATAGTTTAAATCTATTTTTGTGAAATCTGACGTAAATGTGTATTTGCTTCAGTGTCTAAGTGTTCTAGATGTGTTTTTGAGGTTTTGGTTTCAAGTCCCACATTTGGAAATTTTGGTTATTTTTTATCCAAGCCTTATCCCTGTTGGGTGCGCTTATATAATATTATACTGAGCTTGCTAGTTTGAGTGGTAAGTGTAAGAGTATGCCCAAAGAATAATCATGAGATGGTTGTAATAACATACTTGATTTACCATGTTTATTAATATAAGGTGTTGCCATTATTATTTCAGTTTATTTTCTGTGTGTATAAATAAATTGTTTTATAATAATGTCCTGAGAATAATATGATTATTCTTAAAAGATCCTTAGTCAAGTATTATTGTTGAATAGGACAACAATAATGCATTAAGACTAACATGTAGTCGATTGATGATAAAGTGTTGTCATTGATATGAAGTGTCAAAATCAATGCATGAATATGTGTGTTAGAGAACAACATATTGGACTGACCCGCTATGAGTATGTTTCTTGAATTATTATGTCACAATATTACTCATAGTGGTTAATATGTATATGATCCTCTGACTTGAGATCATCATTATCCCAACATCGTGAGTTGTATATTTTGATACAATCAAACGTACACCGTAACTGGTTGTTCTATAAAGGCTGATGTTGTATGTACCACAACCTATGTAGAGGGATATGGTTTATCAATATAGGATAAGCCCCTCCTACATAATGGGAGTAATTTCTTAGGCCACTTGATTGAGTGAGACTAGAAATGCATGGCCATGCTCAAGTAAGTTTATATGAGATGTCATACTTATTTATATATCATAGTCTACTCAAGATATCAAGGAACATGGGATGGACTATGCAAGTGTGACTATTCTATGACTTGTGTCCATTCTAGAGATAAAGGACTTAAGGATTAATGCATGAAAGGTTAATTACAAAAAAGGTTATGTCGAATCATGACTTCTTGTAACTTAGGTAGCAATGATGCATTGCTAGATGCCACTCATTGTTTGTAACATTAGAATCGTTCTAGTATTACTGCTAACGTTACAAGAACCTACAGGGTCACACCCTATGGTTGAAATGAACGGAATAAAACATAGTTGGTATAGTGTTTGGTTGTCACATGAATTAAATTAATTATAGAATTAATTTAATTGGGCAATCAAATATCGAACATATTATATGTACACGGATGTTGTACAAATAATGAGAACATAATTCTATTAATATATGAATTTGGTTCGTATATAAATTTAAATAAATATAGTTTACCGAAATCCTTGTTATAATTAATGTACTTATAATTTTTGGTTAAAAACATTATTATATTTATTTATTTTTAATTATGATTATTATGTTCGGATAAAAATTTGATGGACTATGATTCATTATATATATACCAATTATAAAAGGGTAAGAAAGAGAGTTTTAATAAAAAAAACCCTAAAAAAAATTTGCTTGTGAGGTCAAGCAAAGAATTCTCCAAAAATAGTTTTGGAGATTTCTTCCGTTCATTGTCAAACTGGGTGGATTACGTAGAGGTCAGAATCATAAAAGGTTGCGGCTTGGTTTGATAATAGATCAGAATTCTCATTGCCGATGTATTGCTGTCTACTCAGATGGAAGTTTTGGTAATTTTGAAACCATTATTTCACCCCGATTCGTTCCTCACACATGGATCCATGGGTTGGATCGCCGGAATTATTATTTTTATTAATTTTTGCTGCGCCATGAGGGTACCGTCATTCCAACAGTAAGGATTAGTATGTTGGAGGTCTTGTGTTCAAATCCCGGCATGATCGTGAGTGATATTTTTGTTTCGGTTGGCTGAGAGAGTTTGGATGGGATTGAAAGTCTGAGTGAGTGAGGAGTTGGGATTAATCTAATTTTCTCTCTCTTCCCAAAAACTTTTCTGACGTCAGTTTTGTTCTCCCCTCTTACTGTTGATTTCTTTTTCCTTCTTTGCTAACAAGTTTTCTTTTTGCTCCTCTGAAGTTTTGTCTTATTTTCCCCTTTTTAATTTTAGTGTTTCGAGTTTCTGGTTTTTCATGCGGGTTGGTAAGTCATGGTTGGAGGGTGAATTCTTTTAAGCAGTTTCTCTCTTTTTGACGATATTGTGTTTTCTGTTAAGTATTGAAATTATGGTTTTGGCAGCAGTGAATCGTGAGGTACGGAGTTCTTCCCTTGCGGAATCATAGTCGCCATCGTTCGAAAAACCGGGTAAGTGTTGAACACATGAATCTCACCGTCGCCAGTTTTGTTAGTTCGATTTAATTGAGGATTTAGACTAATTTTGGGAGTTTGTTGTGTCGATTTTAGGTTCTGATGGTCTGGGAGTGTTTTCGCATTGAAATCGAACCAGGTGTGTACTCCTTACACAAAAAATCTAGCTGATGCGAAAGTAAAAAATAGAGTCTACCTACGCAACACTGGTGTGTGGCCGCCCGTGTACTTGGCCGTATGTCTGACAAAGGCATGGTCGTGCGCAAGATACGGCCGTGTGACTGTGTGAGCATGACCGTGTGGGTCACACGAGTTAGGTTAGATTAGGCGTATGATCCACACGGGCATGCCACACGGGTGTGTGGGTGTTGGGTCAGGCCATGTGGGTCACACAAGCAAGGCTATTCTGGGTGTGTGGGCCCACAAAGGGAAGGCTATTCTTGGCGTATGGACCCATACGGGCAAAGCAACACAAACATGTGGGCCCAGAGTTTTGAAATTTTCCTAGGGTCACATAGGTCGTTCCGATCGACTATGGGCCTACCGTAGGGTCGGTAAGGGCTAATCAAACCCTAATTTATGTGCTTTAATATCTTGATAGTTAGATTTGAGTAGAACACTAATAGATACGCATGACTGTTCTGTTTGAGTATATATATGCTATCTGTACATGAGCATGTTAAGCATGTTAACTCTGTTAATTCAGTATTCTGTATCTGTGTTTGGGGTGGGATTTGCATATATGAAGAAAGTGATCTGTACGACGACCTTTCGCCTATATTCTGGCAGCTTGACTGCGTACTATCTGGTTTGTACCGCATCGACACTATATGATGTGTAAGGATGGGTGGGTATTTTAACCCCACATGGTGTGATGGGATGGACGGAGATGGTGTGTAGAGGATGAGGGTAGGATTCTATATGTTTGATTTGTCATCTGATTCTGATATCTGCTATCGTTATGGACTTATGTCCAAATCTGTATTTCACTGTATATGAAATATTGTGTATGTTGCATAACTATCTCTGTTGGGTTACACACTGAGTTTACGAAAACTCACTTTTGTTTGTCTATTATGTTCAGGTAATCCACAAATATAGACGGGTCAGTGCGACAGATGCTCAGCGATGACCACTTGATCGAGAATTTTTTTTTTATTTAATGGTGTTTATTGAAATTGCCGGCTTTCGTGGGAGTTTTGTACTTCTTGGACTCTTCGGACTTTTTGGACTATTTGGTTTAAATTTTTGGGTTGGTTACGTTATGATTTCTAAACTACGATGATTCGACAAAATATTGATTTTATATGAACAAATATTAATTTAGAAAACACGAGGATGGTTTTGATTTAAACTGGTTTTTTTCAAACTTCCACTGTAAAATGATTTGGTTAACCTTAAAGGATAACACGTAACGGTTTCAGTAATAAATATATAAATGAATATTTTTTTAACTTAGATGTTTTATCGAAGCCATCAGTTTCAGGACCCTTCTACGTAACACTCTTGGCTTCAGCCATAACGTCAAGGCCAGGTTTAAGGTGTTTCATTTAGTGGTATCAGGGTCAAGTTACAAAACTCAGACTGTAAATTTTGGGTTTCAAAATTCTGTTTTGAAAAAGAACTAGTTTTCAGATAATTTGGATCATTTTGGGTAAGTATGTGGTACACCGAGTCTCCGGCGTCGATCCTGTAAGTATCTTTGAATTTAGAAAACATTGTAGTTAGTACTTCTTGAACCTGTACTGAGTTAATTAGAGACTAAAACCTCTGAAATACTTCTGAACTTCTAATAATTTAAGCATAAAATATCTGCTACTAAACACTAGAACTGATACATAAAATTTTATAATATAGATGAAATTGAAAATACGATGAGTGCTTGTAGAACTCGCGGTCGTGGTATTTGTGGGTGTAGCGGGCGCCGTAGGGGGGCTTGGGCTGAGACTTCCTCTCTGGGTAGTATGCCGAATTTTGATACAAGTGAAACACCGGTTTCACCTGCTATTGAGACTAGGTCTCAAAGCCATTCGGCTGGGGAAGACGCATTGTCCCAAGCCATCTTGAGAGTTTTAGAGAGGGTCGCTGAACCCCATTCTGGATCTAGTGGCCGTGGGTCGGTAACTGAACGACTCTGGTCCAATGGAGCTGAGTTGTTTTGGGGTGTCATTGAGTCACCCTTACTGTGGCCGAGTATTGGTTGGAGGAGACTGGGAGGATTATGAAGAATATTGACTGCACTTCTGAATAGAAAATGAAGGGTGTAGTTTCTTTGCTTAGCAACGAAGCTTATCAGTGGTGGTTGCCAGTTGAGGAGGGTACTTAACCGGATCGTTTGAACTGGGACTATTTTAAGACTATCTTTCAGGGAAAATATGTGGGCGCAAGCTATGTTGATACTCGTTGGCGTGAGTTCATAAATCTCAGGGAAGGTGATAAGCCTGTGGCCAAATATGAGGTCGAGTTTCTGAGATTGAGCCGCTACGCTCAAGGCATAGTGGCATCCGAGTATGAGAAATGTGTCCGTTCTGAGGACGACTTAAGGGATAGTCTCAGGGTATTTATTGCTCCACAGATGGAGCAAGAGTTTGTAGTTCTTGTGGATAAGGTGAAGATCACCGAGGAGGTTAAGCGCGTAGAGCGCCATAATAGAAATCGTGAGAACTACAAGAATTCAAGGGATTCAGAGCCCTCTAGTTCTGTTCAGAGGCCTAAGAAACGGGCCAGACTTGATGGGCCTGTTAGAGTGAGAGTTCCTATTGCTCTTCCTGGGATTCAGCCTTGTGGTGACTGTAGTAGGCGCCATCCAGGCAAGTGTTGGAGAAGATTAGGGGCCTGTCTGCGATATGGGTCTTTAGAGCATCAGATTAGAAAGTGGTCATATCGTGCTGATTAGATGCAAGCTACGAGATCACATTTTGTTCAGCCTCAGAGGGCAGTATAGTAGCCACCTAGGGGCCGTGGTTCGACTATGGGTGGTAATGGTATGGGCCGAGGACAGAGAGCACCAGGCAAATGTGTTAATCAGATTGAGGCGAAGCTGCTTGCACTGGTTTATGTTGCTTGACGTCGAGAGGACAGAGACGCCCCTGATGTGATCACGGGTACGTTCTTTATTGTTGATGCTCCATATACTGCTTTGATAGATATAGGTTCTACACACTCCTATGTAGCTAATACTGTTTCTAAAAACTTAGGGATTTCAGTTGAGTGTACTTCTAGTGAGATTACTATATTGAGTCTATTAGGGCAATCTGTTCGGGTTAGTAGGCTATATAGAAATGTTCCATTAGAGGTACAAGGAGTTGTGTTTCTGGAAAATTTGATGGAGCTACCGACTAAGAGCTCGACTTAATTCTGGGTATGGACTGGTTAGTTGAGCATCAAGTTAGTTTGGACTGCACGACTAAAAGGGTCATTTTGAGGACCGAGGATGATAAGGAAGTGGTTAAGTTCGGTGAGCATCGAGATTACTTGTCTAATGTGATCTTTGCTCTAGTGGCTGAGAAATTGGTTTGGAAAGGGTGTGAAGCATATTTGGCCTACATCAATGTTTCACTTTCTAGGGACTCTTCTATCAAGGATATCAGAACAGTGTGGGAATTTCTGAATGTTTTTCCTGATGAGTTACCGAGTTTACCTCTGAATCGAGAAGTTGAGTTCGGCATTGAGCTTTTACCGAGTACAACTTCGGAGTCCATCGCTCTATACCGTGTGGCACCGAATGAGTGTATAGAGCTTAGGGCTTAACTTCAAGAGCTTCTAGATCGTGGTTTCACCATCCTAGTGTGTCTCCGTGGGGGGCATTGGTTCTGCTTGTAAAGAAAAAGGATGGTACCATGAGGATGTGCATCGATTACCGGCAGTTGAATAAACTGACTGTGAAGAATAGGTACCCACTTCCGAGGATCGATGACCTATTTGATTAATTTCGCGGGGCTGTGTTATTCTTAAAAATAGATCTTCGATCTAGGTATCATCAGCTTAGGGTTAAAGAAGCTGATATTCATAAGATGGCATTTAGGACTCATTATGGACACTATGGGTTCCTAGTTATGCCCTTTGGTTTGATGAATGCTTCAGTTGTATTCATGGATCTGATAAATCAAGTTTTTTAGCCGTATCTGGATCAGTTTATCGTAGTCTTCATCGACGATATTTTGGTGTACTCTAAGACTGAGGATGAGCATGATAAGCATCTTAGGGTAGTATTTCAGATACTCCGAGAGAAACAGCTCTACACTAAGTCGAGTAAACGTGAGTTCTGGTTGTGAGAGGTAACATTTTTAGGGCATGTAGTTTCTGCTGAGGGGATCCGAGTTGGTCCTAAAATGATTAAGGTTGTGCTTCATTGGAAACAACCTAAGAATGTATCTGAGATCCACAATTTTCTAGGACTTACGGGTTATTATCGTAGGTTTGTCGAGGGGTTCTCACAGCTCCTCTGACTAAGTTTCTATTCAAGAATGTTCCTTTCATCTGTTCTGATACACAACAATCAAGCTTTGAGAAGCTTAAGTCTATTACGACTCAGGCTCCCGTTCTAATACAGCCTGAATCTGGTAGGGATTTTGGGGTGTACAGTGATGCGTTGCACATCAATTAGGGATGTGTACTGATGCAAGATGGTAAGGTTGTGGGTTATGGGTCCCGACAGCTTATGTCACACAAGGGGAATTATCCAAAGCATGATTTCAAGTTAGGTGTGGTGGTGTTTGCATTAAAGATTTGGAGGTACTATCTGTATGGTGAAAGGTGTATCATCTACACCGATCACAAGAGCCTCAAGTACCTCTTTACTCAAAAGGAGTTGAACCTTAGGCAGCATCGATGGATTGAGCTTGTAGCAGCCCATTTTTTAGTGGTGTAAGACATAGTGGTTCGAGGCCACCAAATCTGGCAAGTAAGTTCTTAAATATTATTATTTAATATTTACGAGTCAAACATGATTTTAAAAAGGTTTTTGAATTAGTAATTTCTATTTTATAATTATTTCTTAAGTCAAGTGGTTTTAGAAAGTGAGGCATTGGGACCTCGTTTCTATAAATCGAGCCATAGATATTTTTATAAATATTTACGAAGTGTCATTAAGGTAGTATTAAAGTTTCATTGAAAAATTTTAACGTTTCGATAGTTAATTTATTAAAAATGACTAAACTGAAAAAGGTGCAAAACTTGTTACTTAAAATATTTAAGTGGTTTAATGGCTTGATTAATAAATAAACCTAAATCTAAAGGATGGGGCGGCATAAGAGAAAAATAATAATAAAATAAAGCCATTCAATGGCAAAATTGTATTTTTGGTGAAATTAAAAATAAAACAAATTGAATTTAGAGGTTTTTAGACATTTTCTTCTTCTTATTTCGGTTAAAAATAGACATACGAGAGATCTTATGCTGGTTCTTCATATTTTGCTTCATGTGAGTTCAATTCTTACCCGTTTCTTGTAATTTTTATGTTTTTTAGATTGTTACAATTAGGTCCAACTAAATCTTACCTTAGTTTTTTATTTTATTAAAAATTTTGGAAGTTTCCATTGATAAATATATATGATTTTAGTTATTAAATGATGAATTTGAGATGTTAATTGACATTTAAAAGTATTTTGTTAAGGAATTTTGATCAAATTATCAATTAGGGACTAAATTGAAAAGATGAAAATTTTATGGAAAAATTCTAAACTTTGTGAAGTACATGGGCTGCTATTGATATGTATGAAAATCGGCTAGGCATGAATAAGGATTAAATTGCATGAATTTCATTTTTCGAGCCTAGGGACTAAATTATAATTAATTAAAAGTATAGGGGTAAAATAGTAATTTTCTTAAAGATATGTGCTGGATTAAATTGAATATGAATCATATTAAATTGAGCTAAATTCATTCGTATAGATCCAGATAGAACAAATACGGAGTTAGATCGAGGCAAAGAAAATGTATCGGATTAGTAGGCTTCGTATCACGAAAACTTATCAAGGTAAGTTCACGTAACTAAATTGTATATTTAAATGTTTTAAATTGAATATTGACATATTGTTGTGTGTGACTTGTAGCCATGTATAATTATGATCACATATCCGATAAGTACTGAGTCCCGTTTGAACCTTAGAAATTTGAAGGATACAAATGACATGTCATTAAGGTTCTCGATATAGTTGTGATCCTGCATGTGTTGCGGACACACCACAACTCTCTTGAGCTTCCCATTACTAGGCTCTTATGAGCTTCTTGATGAACAACTCTCTTGAGCTTCCCGATATTTGGCTTGCAAAAGCTTCCCAATATACGGCTCGTATGAGCTTTCCATTACTTAGCTCACATGAGCTTCCCGTTATATGGCTCGTAAGAGCTTCCTGTTTATATGCTTGTATAAGCATACAAGTACATGAATTGATGGATTACAGATTTGTACACTTCGTGTGTACTACCCGTGTATCCAACGATATTTTAAATGGTTCAACAGAAAAGTTCAAATATGAAACAATATGAGTTCGAAATGAACGATTGCGAATATATACTTGAAATGCATGTAAAGGATATTACATGATTTATTGAAATACGATATAGATAATACATGCATGTGAATCTTACCTAGTGATTATGTATATTCATGTTTATTGGTTATGGAAAGTGTTACAAGGTTAACAAGTTGAGGATATGTGTTTAGGCTTTTGGCCAAATTGGTTTGGTTACGTTAGCATGCTTACCTTAAATTTCATTGAATGGTAAGTTAATTTCCATGTTATACGAACTTACTAAGAATTAAATGCTTACTCTGTGTTATTTTCCGTGTCTTTTAGAAATTTGGAAGCTTATTTTGGTTGGAAGCCGTTCGGAGCAACCTCACACTATCCAACGGCCTTTTCAGTATATTTAGTAAATTAATTATGGTTATAATGGCATGTATAGGTTAATTTGGCCATTGATGACATATAAATGTTTTGTTGGAACTAGTCATTTGAATGACTTGTGATAGACATATTTTAATGTGTATATAAGTAGTTTTATCATGTTTGAAATGTGAGTTTGATTATGATTATATATACATTTGGTTATCTAGATAAATATGAATATTTGGTGGACGTGTCTTTAAATTGTCGTTTGAGGTGCCTAAGGGCACATTGGTTGTATGTGGTAATATGTCATGTTTAAGACATGATTTTGGCTTGTTTTGATTGATTTGTTGTGGCTTGTTGATATCCATAAATGTTGATTTAGGTTGATGACAAATTGGGTGAGAAATATGGCTTGGAAAATTGTCTATTTTTGTCAACATGAGTAGAGACACGGGCGTGTGTCTCAACCGTGTGTGACACATAGCCAGATGACACAGCCGTGTGTCTCCTGTACTTTAAATTTGTAAAAACTAGAATGCTCACACGGCCTAGCACACGGGCGTATGGCTTGGCCATGTGACCCAAGTTAGAGAGCTCCCAAGTTTGGACACCGGCTAGGACACGGTCGTGTGTCCTTATTTCGAATGCCCATACGACCTGAGACACGAGCTTATCTTTTAACCGTGTGAGCCACATGACCTGACCACAGGAGCGTGTGTCACCTACACCTTTGAAAAATTTAAATGTTTTCTAAAAAATTATTTGAATTCCCGATTTAGTCCCGACTTATTTCTAATGGGTATTTCGAGCCTTGAGGGCTCGCATAAGGGGCAAGATGATTCATTTTGATTGGTTTCTAATATGAAATGTCTGTTAATTAATCAATAAATTCTACTAATGCTCTATAGCCCTTTTTTGACAATGTATACGGGTTAGGGGTGTTACAGAGCTACTCAAAGATTATGATTGCATGATAAAGTATCATCCCAGTAAGACCAATGTGGTGGCCGATGCTCTCAGTCATAGAGTGATGACTGATTTGAGAGTGATGTTCACTCGTCTTAGTCTACTCAATGGTGGGGGTTGTTAGTTAATTTGCAGGTTAAGCCAACTTGGATTGGTCCAATTCGAGATAAGTAGTTAGGGGATGATTCTCTGGGTTTTTCAGTTGTTTTAGGTTGAGAATGGCGGTACTTCTAATTTTGGACTGAATAAGGATGGAGTTCTGTGTTTCCTAGGATGAGTTTGTGTATCGAACGATTCTGATCTGAGACAGTCAATTTTGAGGGAAACGCATAGTAGCCCTCATGCTATGCATCCCAGTGGCAATAAGATGTATCGAGATCTCTGCAAACTGTACTGGTGGCCGGGATTGAAACAAGAGGTAACAAATTTGTTTCTCGTTGTCTGATGTGTCAACAAGTTAAGGCTGAGCATCGGTTGCCTTCGGGTTTGCTACAACCTGTTAAATTTCCCTTATGGAAATGAGAACGAATGACAATGGACTTCGTTAGTGGGTTGCCCTTGACACCTACTAAAAAGGATTTTGTTTGGGTTATCTTGGATCGATTGACCAAGTCTGCCCATTTTATTCTAGTCCGGACAGACTTCTCTGTAAAAGTTAGCGAATCTCTACGTCTCTGAGATTGTAAGACTGCATGGGATTCTTATTTCGATAATTTCTGATAGGGATCCTCGCTTCACTTCTCGGTTCTGGAAGAAACTTCACGAAGATTTGGCTTTAGGATTGGACTTCAGTACTGTGTTCCATCCTCAGACCAATGGTCAGTCTAAGAGGGTGATCCAAATACTAGAGGATATGCTTCAAAGCTGTGTAATTGATTTCTGAGGTAGTTGGAAGGATTTTCTGCCGTTAGCTGAGTTCGCCTATAACAATAGTTTCCAGTCTAGCATTCAGATGGCACCTTATGAGGCTTTGTATGGTCGTAAGTGTCGTACTTCGCTATGTTGGACTGAGTTGGGTTAGTGACGAATTTTGGGTCTTGAGTTGGTTTTCGAAACTGAAGATAAGGTTAGATTGATTCGAGATCATCTGAAGACTACTTCTAATAGACAGAAGTCCTATGCAGATTTGAAAAGGAGGGATATTGAGTACTCTATGGGTGATTTCATATACCTTGAGGTATCGTCATGGAAGAAGATTCTACGGTTCTATCATAAGGGCAAGTTAAACCCTGGGTGCATTGGGACGTATCGAATTCTGAAGTTTGTGGGACCGGTTGCTTATCAGTTAGAGTTACCTCTAGAGTTGGACTATATCCATTATGTGTTTAACGTCTTGATGTTGAGGCGGTACTGGTCTGATCCATCTCATGTTGTCTCTGTTGAGGAGATCAAGTTTAGACCGGACCTGACTTTTAAGAAGGAGCTGGTTCAGATTTTGGATCGAGATATTAAGGTTATGATGAGGAAGTCCATTCTATTAGTTAAGGTTCTATGGCAGAATCATGATTCTGAGGAAGTCACGTGGGAACTTGAGGACTCGATACGTTAGCAGTATCTTTATTTGGTCGGATCAGGTAAATTTCGAGACAAAAATTTCTTTTAGGAGGTAAAGTTGTAACGCCCCGAATAATTTAAGTCTTTTTTTGTGAAATCTGACGTAAATGTGTATCTACTTTAGTGGCTAAGTGTTCTGGATGTGTGTTTGTGGTCTTGGGTTCAAGTCTCACATTTGGAAATTTTGGTTATATTTTATCCAAGCCTTATCCCTATTGGGTGGGCTTATATAATATTGTTTGTAAACTTGTATTATAATGAGCCTGTTGGTTCAAGTGGTAAGGAGTTAGTATGTTGGAGGTCCTGTGTTTGAATCCCGGCATGACCGTGGGTGATATTTTTGTTTCGGTTGGCTGAAAGAATTTGGATGGGACTAAAAGTCTGAGTGAGTGGGTAGTTGAGATTTAGTTGTTAGTGGGCAGTTGAGATTTATCTGATTTTCTCTCTCTTTCCAAAAACTTTTCTGACATCAGTTTTGTTCTCCCCCTTTTTTAGTTGATTTCATTTTCTCTCTCTACGAACAATTTTTCTTTTTGCTCTATGAAGTTCTACCTTATTCCCCTTTTCAATTTTGGTGTTTTGAGTTTTTGGTTTTTCATACGGGTTGGTAAGTCGTGGTTGGAGGGTGAATTCTTTTAAGCTATTTCTCTTTTTTTTGACGATATTATCTTTTCCATTAAGTACTAAAATTATGGTTTTGGAAGCAGTGGATCGTGAGGTACGGAGTTATTCTCTTGCAAAATTGTAGTCAGTATCATTCGGGGAATTGGGTAAGTGTTGAACACTTGAATCTCATTATTGTTGGTTTCGTTAGTTCGGTTTAATTGAGGATTTAGACTGATTTTGAGAGTTTGTTATGTTGATTTTAGGTTATAGTAGTTTGGGGAGTGTTTTCGCATCAAAATCGAACCAAGTGTGTACTCCTAACACGAAAAATCAAGCTTCAGTGAAAGCCGAAAATGTAGTCTATCGAGGCCACATGGGTGTGTGGCCGGCCGTGTGCGAGACACAGCTTTGTGTCTGACGAAGGCGTGGCCGTGGGCAAGACACGACTGTGTGACAGTGTGAGCGAGATCGTGTGGGCCACACGGGCTAGGCCAGATTGGGCGCGTGGGTGTTGGTTTAGGCTTTGTGGGCCATACGAACAAGGCTATTCTCGGCGTGTGGGCCCACACGGGTATGTGGGCCTAGAGTTTTGAAATTCCCCTAGGGTTATACAGGTCATTCCGATCGACTGTGGGTCTACCGTAAGGTCGGTAAGGGCTAATCAAACTCTAATTCATGTGCTCTGATATCTTGATAGTCAGATTTGAGTAGAACACTAATAGATACGCATGACTGTTCTGTTTGAGTATATATATATGCTATCTGTACACGAGCATGCTAAGCATGTTAACTCTGTTAGTTCGATATTCTGTATCTGTGTTTGGGGTGGGATTTGCATATGTCGAGGAAGTGATCTATACGGCAACCTTTCGCCTATATTCTGATAGCTTGACTGCGTACTATCTGGTTTGTGCCGTATCGACACTATATGGTGTGTAAGGATGAGTGGGTGTCTTAACCCCACATGGTGTGATGGGATGGACAGAGATGGTGTGTAGAGGATGGGGGTAGAATTCTATATGTTTGATTTGTCATCTGATTCTAATATCTGCTACCATTATGGACTTAGGTCCACGTCTGTATCTGACTGTATATAAAATATTGTATATGTTGCATGACTATCTCTATTAGGTTACACACTGAGTTTACGAAAACTTACATCTATTTGTCTGTTCTGTTCAGGTAATCGACAGACATAAGCGGGTCGGTGCGAGGAAGCTTAGCAATGACCATTTGACGGGGAATTGTTTTTATTATTTAATGGTTTTTACTGAAATTGCTGACTTTCGTGGGAGTTTTGTAATTCTTGGGCTCTTTGGACTTTTTGGACTGTTTCATATAAATTTTTGGTTTGGTTGCGTTATGATTTTTAAACTGTGACGATTCGACAAAATATCTGTTTTACACGAACAAATATTAATTTTGAAAACACAAGCATGGTTTTGATTTAAACGGATTTTTTTCAAAATTTCGCTGCAAAATGATTTGGTTAACCTTAAAGGGTAACACGTAATGGTTTTAGTAATAAATATATAAATGAATATGTTTTTTTACCTAGACGTTTTATCGAAGTCATCGGTTTCGAGACCCTTTTTCGTAACACGGTTTGAGATGGCTTTTTGGAAAATCAATCGACTTGCGATGACTTTTTGGCCATAACGTCTAGACTGGGTTTAAGGTTTTACAATTGATACAAGCACGGATGGGGTGATATTTATTAAATTCCATTCACCGAAGCTTTTTGGAAAATCAATCAACTGGCAATGACTTTTTGGATAGGATCCAGACATTTTGGGTTTAAATGTCTTCATAACATTCAAAGATCTATCTCTTAGCTTCAAAATGCATTTTGAATCACTTGATTTTGTGTTTGGAAGCTCAAGTGACAACTGTTTTAGCGAAAACTACGAAAGAGAATTTCTAGATGGGATTATTACAAAAATTACGAGTTTCGGGCTTTTAATTTGATTTTAATTAATATTGGATTCGATTTTTAGGCTTAATTTTTATTATATATGATCCCAATATTGTATTTATTATATTTTATTGTTTTATTTTTTATTTATTCATCAACAATAAAGTTTAGTTCTACTAAAACCACTTATTGTTTAGATTAATTACATTTTCATTATACTTGGGAGTTTTATTTGGCTGTAATTAGCTAGCCTATATAAAGGTCTCTTCATTGTTCATTAAATGCATTGATTCATTCATTAATAAAGTTTTCAACTATTGGAGTTAATTTCTTCTGTGCAAGATTTCTTTCTTGTAATTTTTAGAAGCAATTTTTCTTCTCGATTTTCTTCAAAGCCATAACTTTTTATAAATAAATATATTATAACACTTTTATAACATGTAAATTATTTTTATAACAAACTTTTTGGTCATAACTTCAGAAAGTTTTTAGGATTTAAATATCATTTTTTGTTATAACTTTATAAAATACACAGATTATTTTTATAATATTTTAAGATTTATATTATAAGAATTTTTTGTCATAACCATCCCAAACACTCATACGTATTCATGCTTATAATATAATTTTTTTATAACTTGTATAAACATAAATTTTTAAAATTGGATTTGGGTATCATTACATATGTAATTACTCCAATTCTTACCCTCTCCCTAGGAATTGGAAAGTGTAATTGAGGTGCTCTAATTACACCTAATTTAGTGGGACCTACCAATTATAATAGTTTCTCAAACATGTCACCATTGTGTAATTACAAATAATTAGACTCAAATCCAATTATTAGGTGGCTTTCCAAACACTTCCTAAATGTCTTTCACTAATGGAGTGTAATTATATTGTAATTTCCTATGTCATTTTTTGTAGTATAAATTATAATTACACAAGTACAAAATTTTAATGTCTAAAAAATTAATTATTATAAAATTATCCTATATAATGTGCTAATCCCAGAAGTATTCAACAATACGATTACGAATAAAATTCGTAAGAAAAATAAACATCTTATGTAATTTTATCTAATTACTCTACTATTCTATATTTTTAGGTTATTATCTCTCTTATGTTAAACACATATTTTATCATTAATTTATCATTGACTACGTATAAATAATTAATAATAAATACTATGTAATTTACTGTAAACAATTTATAATATATACTATGTAATTAATTAATTATATAACATGTCAAAATTTATAGAAGATTATCTCTTGTCAATAAAATTTTCAAATTATTTAAACGAAATTATTAAAATAACATACAATTATATTTTAAAAACAAAAAGTAATATTAAAATTAAAATAATATTATTATTGCATAAAACTCATGGAGTTCCTTAATTTAAGTACAAAAGAATTATCCTTAATTATTCTCTTTATATATAATTATTGGGTAAATTACATTTAAGGTCATTAAATTATTAGTAAGTTTACATTTTGGTCACTCAACTTCAAAAAGTTATAAAATGGTCACCAACTTATTTGAAAGCTTTCATTTAAGTTATTAAACTATTCAAAAGTTTTTATTAAAGTTATTAGATTTTAAAGTTCTTTTTAAAGCCCGTCTAGCAAGCTTCAAGTGATGATTCAACCATTAATATGGTGGATCAGTACCCATCGACAAGTAGAAGAGCATAACTTAGGTCCAAGTTGATTTGACGATCAATGTATAAGATTAGAGAAAAAATATGTTTGGATTTTGGTTCACATACTCGTAATGTTCAAAGTTGTTTTACGAGAAGAAAAATTGAATTGTAGAAAAGAAGGGGAATGTGAGATTTCAGTTAGTATAGGTGGTGCAAGTAGAGGTCATATATCAACAGTTTTAACAACTTGATAACTTAAATAAAAGCTTTTAAATAGTAACATTTGGGTGTAGTTTAACCAAAATTTTCAATTAAGCTAAAAAACAGTTAATTATGCGGGTTTTGAACAAAAACAGTGAGTTGGGCTAGCTTCATTTGTTCATTTATTGGGTTTTGCATATGACCTAAGTTCTCATTTGGGCTCATATAGAAAGCGATATTTTGGAATACAAATAGAAGCCTTTTTTTTAAAGAAAATACAAGTATAAGCTCTTTGAATATGAAACAGAAAATCAGAATGAAATCAGGTTGAAGAAACACCAAAAAGAAGGCTTCAGATAGCAGATTATGCATAAAGTCAAATCACCAAGCCAAAGCGAAAACCAAATTTGAAAAGAAGATCGATTTTTTTTTTTAAATCAATACCTTAAAATGTATAACGTAGATCTTGGTATAACATACGTTTGACTCAAAACATCTCCATCTAATCCCTTTTGTTGCCACCGTCACTTCCACTAGTTTTTCTTTTATTCATACTAACATTCTTTCTAAAATGTTTGCTCCTCTTTACCTTTCTTTTAGTCCTAAATCTAACTTATTCCTGTTTTCTGTAAGCCTCTCCGCTACCGTCGAATCTGCCCTTCATCATAACGTTTGAGTCTCGTGATGACTTGATTTCTCTAGCCTTTAATGGCTCCGTCTATCTAGTTTTCACAGGAATTCATTTTGTTTGGGATTCCATTGCAAATGTTGTTTTAAGTTTGAGTGTACACTGCCATGGGAGCAAATCGTTTTATAAAGACTCGTCGCATCAAGAGATTATCCCTTAATGGTTGAGAGTGCCAAGTTTATGCCCTATGTGCAAACGGTTGTACCAAGGTCTCTTCTTTGCTTCGTAATGTAAGTTTTCTTTTTCTCTTCATAAAATGATAGGTTTTGTTCTCCTTCGAGACTATGTCTTGTACGAGACTTAGAGTCTCAATTACTATATCTGATTTTTGTTGTTAGATTTGTGGCCTTGCCTCTATTTGTATGGAATAATGGGTTTTTTTTTCTTGTCAAAAAAATTCTGTCTAAAATATCAAGATTAAATATCATGTCCTTCATTGTTTACTCGTCAAGGTTTTTCAAGCCCGATTAGTTAATAACAATGTTTTTTATTTAATTTTAATTTAATCATATATTTCGAAGATTAGTATGTTTTAATTTTACCATGTAAATATTTTTAGTCTTCGTGAACTCAATGATTGGAACAAAGTTTACTACTTAAAAAGAAAAGCAATTGAACTTAATTTGATGTATGAGCAAATGTACATGAATCTAACCCTAATTGACAAACATTAAAATAACAAGGCATGGATATTTTTAAAACATTTTCAAGAAAATTACATGACATCCATATGACGTAACATGTTCTTAAGAAATGCGATAATTGCAAACCATTTCATTGCAATATAATGCATGTTAGGAAATTAAAAAAGTATATTGCTTTGCATCATTCTGAATTACATTTTATTTTGAATTATTAATGCAAAATATGCTGATGATTGATTAAAGCCTTCAGATTTGCTTAACTTCAATATTTTGTTGTATATTTGGATTAAAGAGTTCTAAAAGTTTATAAAGAAAAGAAAAGAAAAGAAAATGGTGATTGTGACAGAAATGATTGCTATTTCTAATATTATATAAAAAATTATTTATTAGGCGGCTGCAATACCATCTCATCTTTACCTTATCTATTTGAATATATTTTGTTGACATTCTATATTTGACAGACTTTAGTTAATTTGGACACTTATTTGTTATATTGAAAATTGATGATTAAGTATTCTAATTTTATAATTTAATTTTTAGTTAATG
Source organism: Gossypium hirsutum (assembly GCF_007990345.1). Classification (NCBI taxonomy): domain Eukaryota; kingdom Viridiplantae; phylum Streptophyta; class Magnoliopsida; order Malvales; family Malvaceae; genus Gossypium; species Gossypium hirsutum. Next base: position 54,223,741 of record NC_053447.1, on the reverse strand, counting down.
TTCTAATTTAATAAATGTTATTTATTTAATAAATTAAAATATTATAAGTAATGTTGACATGTGAAATTAATAAGCAAGAGTTCAAGTTGGTGATGGTATTGTATTTTGTGATGAAAGGAAAGTTGGGAGAGACTGAGTGAGTGATTAAGGGAGGAAGTTTTAAGTGTTTGGTTGTGTGTTCTATGATCTATTTAGTGCTATGAGAGAGTTTATATATAGGAAACAAGGGGTGCCACATGTCTCGAGCTCACTAGCGGCAAGGTCACATTTTATTTCTTTGCAATGGCGGGCTTCAGATTCATGATGCGATGTCTTGGGACAATTGAGTATTGAATGGGCTCAATGTTCCATGTGTTCTTAACTGAGGCTCACCGTGGGGTGTCTTGATATCTAGGGTCCGATTGGTATGAAGTTCGCCTATCACAGACGTGAGGATAGCACGAAGTTCACTTGGTAGGGGCACGTGTTGAACTAAGTAACTCAATTGGTATCATGTTTGCATATTATTTCCTTTAAGCTTTGGTTGGGCCTTCAAGTCATGAGGCACCTAGGTATCTTCATTATTATTTACATGCCTTATACTAACACCTTTCTTGAGTCTTGCAAGTACTTACTCTTAGCAACTGAGGCGTCCCCCTCTGTGAATGGCTCTCTGTGAAAGTTGGGGACAAAACTATTGGAAAAATTGTATTTTTTTGAAAACTTTGAGGCATATTCTCAATTGATAAAGGTTGAGAGTTGAATAATAAAATTATAGTTTTATGTTCTACTCCATGAGACCTTTACAACGGTATATCATATGCTCAAAATGGTTGAGTGATGAATGAGAAATTGATGATCAAAGTAAGCTACTTGTGAATATTTGTTGAGCAAAAGAAAAGCTTAGATCTCACATTGGTTAAATACCAAGTATGAGACGTGTTTACATATGAGAACCCACATAAAAAGTGATTGAATGACTAAGCTTGAAACCTTGCCTCGCGCGTAGGGGATGCAAATCCAAACCCATCAGGGTTAGGGTGCACCCGCACGATGTGGGCAACGTGAAATGTTTGGACTGGTCAGGCCTAAAATGGGACTACAAATATTTTAAGCCCAACACGAAATTTACTTTTTCTCAGCCAATATATACAAAATAAGATTTTAGAAAAAAAGACATATATCCTAATTTATTTGATTTCAATTAATTTGATTTGATTTTAATCAAATTGATTTAATTTCTCCTTTAAATGCAAATTTTGTATATTTAATTATGGATATTTCCAAAATTCCTCCATATTGAATGCCTATAAATACCTAAGAATTCTTCAAAAATTTTTACACTGAAATACTCTCTAAAATCAAATTTATTTTGCTCTCGAAAATTCTTCTTTTTTCCTCTCAATATTTTCCAACGTTCCGGTGATAGAAAAATGCAAGGTTTGTTCGTTGATCTATACAAAGGTGCTACTGCTTTGATCATCATGTTGTTGTATCCTGAGAGACAGTCAATCAACGTTTCTCCAAGTATAGTAGAAGATGCCACATCTGTCTTAAGGAAACCCTGTAAAACATGTCTCAACATCTAGTAAAACTCGTTTCTTTTTTTCAATTTCTGGTTATCATAATCTTATTTATTGGTTTTTCGCATTTGATATTTTAAATATAAATTATTCATTTTATTTTATTTTATATAAATATTGGTTTATTTATATTTATATTTTTTTCGCTAACGTGTTTTGTCTAACAATCTTAAGAAAAAATTTAGTATTTTGAAATTCTCTAATCCGAGACGAACGAGACACCAAGGCAGAAAGAGAAAAAAAATATTGATGTATTTTATATGAGAATAAAAATCAAAATTGAATAAAATCTATTTCGGGATTTATTCCCACCGTTTAACAGATTTTACTCCATTTTTTATTTTGTTTCCAAACGAGAATTAAAATTAAATAAGATTTGTTTAATAAATTTTATTTCATTTTTTATGTTATTTCCAAAATGAGTATTAAAATTAAATAAAATCTATTTCAAAATTTATTCTCGTCGTTTAACAATTTTATTCCAGTTTTATATTTAGTTGCCAAACGAGAAATTAAATAAAATAAAATATATTTCGGGATTTATTCCCGCCATTTAACAGATTTTATTCAATTTTTATTTTGCTCCCAAATTAGAATTAAATTGACTAATTTTTTCGGGATTTATTCCTACCATTTAACAGATTTTATTCGATCTTGATTTTGTTTCCAAACGAATACTTAATCAAATAATTTTGTTTTGGGATTTATTCCTACCGTTTAATAAATTTTATTTTGATTTTGTTTCCAAACAAGATTTAATTAAATAATTTTGTTTCAGGATTTAATCATGTCGTTTAACAGACTTGATTTTGATTATGTTTCAGAATTTAATTATGTCGTTTAACAAATCAAAGGGAATATTTCTATTTCTGGTGGCCTTAATTGTGGCTTTAAATTGTGAAAGCTTAAATTGTAGCTTCAAAATTGTGACACCAAAGAAAAAGAAATTTATCAATGATGAATTAAAAAGACAATATGAGAATGCATGTATAGGATTGCTTTTTTTGAAAGACTTGGTATTTAAGCGTGTCGAGTACACCACCTCTCTTTTAGGGTTACCTACCTGGTGCATTGTTTTATTGTTATTTTTTATTAGACCGTATAAATTTTTGTTTCGGGTTTTTATTATATTCTTGCCGTCTAACAAAAGTTTTTAATTCTTCTACTTCTGGTTTTTGTTTCTAAAATTTTAACAAAAAATGGAAACTCCCACAAATGTTGTGAAAGATATGGACTTATGTGCTGTGATTTCTGAAGTCAACATGATTGACTCAAATCTAAGTGAATGGTGGCTTGATACTGGTGCCACACGTCATATTTGCTGTGAAAAAGACTCTTTTTCTAAGTTGGAACCTTGTGAAAATGGGGAGAAGCTCTATATGGGCAATGCTGCAACTTCCAAGATCAAAGGGAAGGGTATTGTGGTCTTGAAGATGGCTTCTGGCAAAGAACTCAAGTTTCAAAATGTGTTGTATGTGCCTTACATACGAAAGAACTGTCTTTCTAGGACACTCCTAAGTGTACATGGCTTTAAGATGGTGTTTGAATCCCAGAAGCTAGTTTTGTCTAAGGGGGGAATGCTTGTGGGAAGGGGATATGTATTAAATGAAATGTGAAAACTTAAATGTAATCTCTGTAAAAGAAAAATCCATGAATAAGAATGTTACTTCTTCATCAGTTTATATGCTTGAGTCATTTAGAGCTTATTTCAAATTGTTGAAAGAAATACCGAACCACTTGATCTAATACATAACGATGTTTGTGACTTAAAGTTTGTTCAAACGAAAGGAGAGAATAAATATTTTATTACCTTCATTGACAACAATATAAAATATTGCTACGTGTATTTGCTTAAGAGCAAAGACAAAGCTATAAAGAAATTTATTCTCTATAAGCAGAAAGTTGAAAACCAACTTAATAAAAAGATTAAGATGGTGAGAAGTGATTGTGGTGGTGAATATGTTGAACCATTTGGTGAATACTGTGCACAACATGGTATTATTCATGAAGTGACACCACCATACTCTCTTCAATCAAATGGAGTAGCCAAATGAAAAATCAGACTCAAAAGGAAATGATGAACACCTTACTAAAAAGCTATGGGTTATCACAGGAAATGTGGGGGGAAACTTCTCTATCAACTAATTACCTTTTAAATAAGTGCCTTGCAAGAAAAAGGACACGACACCATATGAGTTATGGAAAGGTAGAAAACCATCCACACCCACTTTAAAATGTGAGGGTGTCTTACTAACGTAATGGATAAGGGCAAGCCGAGACATATGCGTCGTCAAAACAATATCGTTAGACAACTAATCTCAAATAGAGTTATCTCTATTGATTTTGTAAAATCAAAAGATAAAATTGCAGATCCACTAACTAAAAGCTTAAATCGAGATCATGTTGATAAAACATCGAAAGGAATGAGACCAAAGCCCGTGAAAATAAAAGGCGCTATGTGAAGGAAAACCCTACCTAGTTGACTGGAGATCCCAAGATCTAGGTTCAAAGGGACAACCTAATTGTATAGAACTTGTGAGGTCATTGTGGGGGTTCTTATCCCAAGTCCGTTCCTATGATGTAAACAGTGACTAAAAATGGGATAGGTTAACTAATGCCTTTAATGACCATTGTGTATTTCGGTGAGTTGAGCAACATAAGTCACCTATGTAAGAGTGAAGTGGAGCTGCTTCGAGGAGACTATTGGGGCATAGTTCTCTTAAAATTTTGTAGAACCAGGAGATGTACACAGCTATATGAACATACGCATGAGAAATAAAACCTTGCCAGTGAGGTATATCATCGTGTAACAGCCCGATTTTTAGTGATGTCAGAAAAAGTGGTTCGAGACCACCAAATCTGGAAAATAAGCTCGTAAATTTTTATTATTTAATATTTACAAGCCAAATGTGATTTTTAAAAGATTTTTGAATTAGTAATTTGTATTTTATAAGGCTTTATTAGGTTAAGTGATTTAGAAAAGAGGTATCGATATCTCAGTCCTATAAACCGAGCCGTAAATATTTTTATAAATATTTACGAAGTGTCATTAAGGTAGTATTAAAGTTTTGTTAGAAAATTTTAACATTTTGGTAGTTAATTAATTAAAAATGACTAAATTGAAAAAGGTGCAAAACTTGCCAATTAAAGAAATAGCGATTAAATAGCCTAAATAGTACATAAAGGAGGACTAAAAGGGAAATTGGACACACATGGGATGATTGAGGCGGCATAAGAATAGAAAAATGAAGAAATTGATGTGAAATAAGGGCAAAATTGTAAATTTTGCCAAATTTAATGAAATAAAAGATAAATTGAAGTTTTAGACATTTTCATCATTAGTTTTCAGTTTTAGAATAGCCATTGATGAGGGATTATCTAATTTTTCAATATTTCCTACATGTAAGTTTACTTCTTGCTCTTTCCTTGAAATTTTTATGTTTTGGGACTTTTACAATTAAGTCCAACTAACCATTTCATTAGTTTTTGATTTTGTTGAAAGTTTTGGAAGATACAATTGATAATTTTATATTATTTTAGTTATTAGATGATGAAATTTAGATGTTGATGGATATTTAAAGGTATTTTATTCAAGGATTTTGGATGAAATCATGATTTAGGGATGAAATTGAAAAGTTGTTGAATTCATAGAAAATTTCTAAAATTTCATGGAATTCATGGGTTTCTATTGATATATATATACCAAAATATCTAGGCTTGGGATAATGATTAAATTGCATGAATTTCATTTTGCAAGCCTAGGGACGAAATCATCCTTAATTAAAAGTATAGAGGCAAAAGGTAATTTTTCCTAAGATGTGACTTGGATTGAATTGAATGTAAATTGTATTAAATTGATGTTAAATTTACTCGTATAGATCCGGATAGATTAAAAACAGAGTTAGACCATGAAAAAGAAAAAGTATCGGATTAGTAGTTTACAGGTCACGAACAATTGTCGAGGCAAGTTCGTGTAACTTAATTGTGTATATTTTATAAGCTTATATTGAGTGTTGAATATGTAAATTGTGCAAATGTCATATATGTTTATGTAATTAATCTTGTAACTGAAAATCCTTGATAAATAAATAAGTCCTGTTTGGATAATGAGATTCAATGGATACAGGGTTCTGTTTCCCGAAATAGTAGTGTTCCTGCATATGTTGCGGACGTACCGTAGCTCGAAAGAGTGTCCCATTACAAGCCCTCTCAAGCTTCCCATTATAGTGTTCTTACGAGCTTCCCGTTAAATGCTCTTCGGAGAATCCCGATCAGTTGTGACCCTACATGTGTTGTGGGCACACCGCAGCTCTTATGAGCGTCCATTATATGGCTCTTCGTGAGCTTCCCGATTAAAGGCTCTTTGTGACCTTCCCGTTAGTGCTCACTTGAACTATCTATTATATGGTTATCCGGTGCATCCCGTTAATTCCACTTCGGAGCTATCTGTTAATTGCACTTTAAAGCTACCCGTTATAGGCTCTTCTTGAGCTTCCTGTTATATTACCCGGATAAGTTTCCCGTTACAAGGCTTAATTAGTTTCCCGTTATAGTGCTTGAGAGAGAGCTTTCTGTTTAAGTGCTCATAGAAGCACTCTCGGATATGAATTGATGGATTTATAGTATTGTACACTTCAGGTGTACTACCCAAGTATCCATCGAGATTTCAAATGATTCAACGGGTAAAATTCTAACATGAGAACATGTGAAATCAAAATGAACCTATTATCTGTATATGCATGAAATACATGGAAACTCGGTACCTGATGAGCTCATCCTTGTTTTTGTTATTCACATGAAATACATGACTAACATGTTTGTTGAGGTTATATGTGTTAGGCTAATTGCCAAATTGTTTTGGATGTATTATGCATGTTTATTATATAAGTAAATAAATGGTAAGTTAATTTCCCATTATACGAAATTGCTAAGCATTAAGTGCTTACTTTGTCTTATTTTCTCTGTTTTATAGTACTCGGAGGCTCGTAAAGTTGGAAGCTGGTCGGAGCTACATCACACTATCCTCCTGACTTTTCGGTATATATATAAATGGTAAACTAATTTTGGTAATAATGGCATGTATAGGTTAAATGTTATCATTGATAGAAATTTAATGTTTGTTGAAATTAGCCATTGGAATGACAATGATATGTTTTGATATGTAAATAGTCTTAATATGCTTGATGAGTATGTTTAAAGGGTTGAATGAGGAAAATCATATAAGTATATTGGATATTATTTTATGATAGTGTATTTGGTAAAACATGTTTATAAGTATTAGGCTATCTTGGTAAGTTGGACATTTGATCATAGGTATTAATATGTCATGAATTAGACTTGCATTTGGCTAGGTTTAAATGTCTTGAATTGGCTTTTGAATGTGTTTAAATGTTTATATAGGTGGAAGGTGAAATTGGGTGAAGAAGAAGGCTTGGAAATGGCGTTATTTTGTCCACACGAGTAGAGACACGGGCATGTGTCTCAAGTGTGTGTGACACACGGCTAGCACATGAGCGTGTGTTTTGACCGTGTGTCCCCTACATCTTAAAGTTTTAAAACAAAATGCTCAAAATTGAACACACTGCCTGGCACACGAGCGTATGGCTTGGCCGTGTGACCCCTGCACTTAAATGTATTACAAGTCAGAGAGTTACACGGGCTGGGGACACGACCGTGTGCCCTACTTCAAATACCACACGACCTGAAACAGGGGTGTGTCACTTGGTCGTGTGAGCCACAAGGGCGTGTGTCCCCTACACCTTGGAAAATTTTCAAATTTCACAAAAAATTCTTTGAGTTTCCAATTTAGTCCCGACTTGTTTCTAATGTATGTTTTGAGCCTCGAGGGCTCATGTAAGGGACGATATGATAAATTTATGACTACTTTCTGATATGAATGTGAAGTAATATGAAATATTTGATTCTGATTGGTAAATCCTGATAATGCTCCTAAACCCTGTTCCGGTGACGGATACAGGTTAGGGGTGTTACATTTGTTGGTTTAAAAGCTACGGTTTAGTCGATTCTCAGACTAATGTAGCATGTATGAGTCTAGCTATACATTCCATTATATAACCTATAATAGTGTGATATCTCTTGACCATTTCAAATATGTTTTTCATATAGTAATGTCATCCAACCGAGCTGAATCTGAGGAAGTTGAGAGCCAAGCTCTAGCTTTAGTTCAAATAGTTGCATCAAGTAGTAGAAGGCATGTATCTGATGGCAGAGGTGAGGAGGCTAAAGAAGTCTTCTTTCAAATTTCGAATGAATACTGAATATATGAGAACAAATCTTGCTGTACAACAACCTCCCCCTCATGCTTCTCAATCGGTTCTCGATATACCACAAGGTACTAAACTTGTTAGATTTGGTAAGCCTTCGGTAGATAAAATCAGTAAATATGGGCCAGAAGAATTCAGAGCAACAGCCGAAGATGATTTAAAAAAGGTTGAATTTTGGTTAGAAAACACTATCAGGGTTTTAGATGAATTGTCGTGTACACTGGCTGAATGTCTAAAGTGTGTTGTATCATTCTTAAAAGATTTAGCTTATCAGTGGTGGAATACTTTAATTTCTGTTGTGCCAAAAGAATAGGTTACATGAAAATTTTTCCAAACATAATTCAAAAAGAAGTATATTAGCCAGAGATTTCTTGATCAGAAAAAGAAAGAATTTTTAGAGCTCAAACAGGGGAATATGATTGTATCTGAGTATGAACGAGAATTTGTTCGGCTAAGTAAATCCAGAGAGTGTATCCTGACTGAAGTTGTCATTTGTAAACAGTTTGAAGAGGGATTAAATGAAGACATCAAGTTGTTAGTTGGGATTTAGGAATTAGAAGAATTTATTGTACTGGTCGACCGAGCACATAAAACTGAAGAACTAAATAAAGAAAAGATGCAGGTAGAGATGGAAGCCTCGACTTCAAGTAAAAGATTTATGGGCAAGCCACAATCGTCGACTTCAAAGAAATCAAAGAAATATCATGATCGTTCTGTCACATCTACGGGGTATTTTGGTAAAGACCGAAGTATTCAACTTTCTAATCTGAGATCTCCGTCTCCGTCCTTAACAAGTGTAGGAAGTCTTGGAAGTCCTAAACCATGATACAAACATTGCAATAAATTACATTTTGGTGAATGTCACATGAGAAGTGGAGCTTACTTTAGGTGCGGTTCTTTTGACCACTATCTCGGAGGTTGCCCGAAAAGACCTGAAAAAGATACAGTTCAGACTTCAAGACCGAGCAACCTCTCCTCTAGAGGTAGACCACCTCGTCACCCCGACAATGTTAGTGGTAGCCGAGGTGCAAAAAAAGATTCAACAGTTAAATCTGAAGCACGAGCACCGGCAAGGACATATACTATTCGTGCAAGAGAGGGTGACTCTGCACCAGACGTCATTCTGGTACTTTTTCTCTTCTTGATACTGATATTACTGCATTGATTGATCTTGGTTCAACACATTCATACATATGCACAAACTTAGTGTCTGTTAAAAATTTATATGTTGAGTCCACTGAATTCGTGGTTAAAGTTTCAAATCCCCTAGGTCAATATGTGATGGTAAATAAAGTTTGTAAAAATTGTTTGTTAATGGTACGAGGTTATTGTTTCTTGGCTAATTTGATGTTGTTGTCATCTGATGAATTTGATGTAACTCTGGGTATGGAATAGTTAACTCAGTCTGATGTAGTGGTAAATTGTAAACAGAAGTACATTGTGTTAAAATGTCAGAATGGTGAATTTCTCCGTGTTGAATCTGATAAACTAGATGGGTTATTTAATATGATCTTAGATATACCAGCACAGAAATATATCATAAAAGGGTATGATGCCTATCTTGCATATGTGTTGGACGCTAAAGCATCTGAGTCGAAAATTAAACCAGTGTCGGTTGTTTGTGAGTATTCTGATGTGTTTTCGGAAGAATTACCTATATTACCGCCGGTCAGAGAAGTAGAATTTTCTATAGATCTTATTCAAGGGACAACACCGATATCTATAGCGCTCTATAGAATGGCTCCGACAAAATTACAAGAGTTGAAAGTACAGTTTCAAGAATTGACTAATAGAGGTTTTGCTCAACTTAGCTCATCACCTTGGGGTGCATCGGTTTTATTTGTTAAAAAGAAAGATGGATCGTTGAGGTTATGTATTGATTACAGGCAGCTCAACAAAGTTACAATAAAGATTAAGTATCCACTGCCTCGTATTGATGACTTGTTTTACCAGTTGAAAGGTGCCACTATATTCTCGAAGATACATCTTTGTTCTGGTTATTATCAATTACGGGCGAAAGAGTCAGATGTGCCAAAGATAGCTTTTAGAACCAGGTATGGGCATTATGAATTTCTTGTGATGTCGTTCGGTTTTACGAATGCACCTGCATTATTTATGGATCTGATGAATAGAATTTTCAGACCGTATCTAGACAGATTTGTGGTGGTATTTGTTGGCGATATTCTGGTATACTCTCAAGATGAAAATGAACATACTGACCATCTGAGAATTTTGCTACAAACCATGCGTGAGAAACAACTATATGCCAAATTTAGTAAATGTGAATTTTGGCTTCGGAAAGTTGGTTTTCTTGGACATATAGTAATTGCTGAAGGCATCAGAGTTGACCTGAATAAAATTTTAGCAATTGTTAACTGGAAACCACCGAAGACTGTGTCTGAAGTCAAAAGTTTTCTGAGATTAGTTGGATATTATAGGAGGTTTGTAAAAGGGTTCTCGATGATAGCCTCCCCGATGACACGCTTGTTGCAGAAAGATGTGAAATTTGAGTGGTCTGATAAATGTCAGCAGGGTTTTCACAGGTTTAAAGCCTTGTTGACTGAAGCAGTCATACTAGTTCAGCCTGAATCGGGTAAAGAATTTGTAATTTATAGTGACAGCCCATTAAACGGTTTAGGCTATATCCTGATGTAAGAAGGTAAAGTAATAGCCTATGCTTCTGGACAGCTAAAACCACACGAAATGAACTACCCGATACATGATCTACAATTGGCAGCCATTGTGTTTGCGTTGAAAATTTGGCGACACTCTCTGTTTGATGAAAAATGTCATATATTCACCGATCATAAAAGTTTGAAGTATCTGATATCGCAAAAAGACTAGAATCTGAGACAACGCAGGTGGCTTGAGTTATTAAAAGATTATGAGCTGATTATTGATTATCATCCGGGAAAAGTGGAAACACGAAAATTTATGTGTTTTTACATGCCCTTTTTAACCTAAAATCATGCTATTTCGGTTAAATTCTTTTCGAAAAATAATTAAATATTATAAAATAATTAAATTATGTTAAAAATATGAACATGATGAATTTTAATTAATTTTATAATTAATTTTGATTAATTTTGACTATTTTCGACAGATTCGCACAAAGGGCGAAAATTGGCTCGGCAGACAATACTCGAAGAATAAAACCAAGAAGAAATTTGAAGCATCGAGGAAAATTTATTTCCAGCCTAAGATGGTCTAAAAATGTATGTTAATTCATAATATAATTAATTTTAATTTATTCCTAATTTAATTTGGGCTAAATAAATTATTATTAATTAATTATGAAAAAAATGGTCCAGTTGAACTGCATTGGTTGAACCGAATCTAGTGAATCAAACCGGCCACGAATTGGGCTGCCCAGAACCGTCCATATGCTGACCCATATCAGCATTTTAGCTGACTAAATAAGCTTGCAAAGAAGCCCTTGAAGAATTTTCAACCTTGAATTCAAACCCCTCTAAAAATTGTGGCTTTATGGATTTGGCCCAGGCTATTTTTAGCAAAGTTGAATCTCTCAACTTTGCCATGTGTGTGCCCAGCCAAGGGGGGTCTCTTTGGCTGATGGAATTTTCTATTTTTATCAGCCACAGTCAGCTATAAAAGCCACCCCTTGCTAATCATTCAACTCATCCCTCACACTCTCATTCTCTTTTCTCCTCTCTCACTTTATCTCAACTTTTCCTTCCCATTTTCCCTTTTGTTCAAGTGCCGATTTCTTCTCTTGGGAAAGAGGTCCTCATCAGCCATTGTTGAGCAGCAATTAAAGTGTTCATAAGCCACCTTGATAGCTAAGGACAATGGAAAACGAAGAACGGAGAAATCAGTCAAGCCACGGAGAAACACCGGATTTGCTTCTTGTTCCCTATCTCTTTAAGTTTCGTTGTTGTTTTAACAAACATGTTTATGAATATTTATGCTATTGAAATGGTTATTTTAATCAATCTAGCTTGAATTTAATCCGTGTTGGGTTGATTATATTTTGCCTACTTGAATTATTGAAATTGTGTTTTTGCTGTTATAGGCCTCGATAAGATGCTTGATTAAGAAAAATCATGCCTAAGTTATTCTTGCAATATTAATTGTTAGATAAATAATGAATTAATTATTAAATCATATTGAAATTGTAATTAGTCGACACAATACTTAATCATTGCATGTTTATTCTTCTAAGGTAGCTGAAGTTAATTTAGCATTGTATTTGGCGATACATATGCCTTGCATAACTTGCAAGATTATTGTGATTAAACTGTTTCAAGGTAGAAATACTCAGTTACCTCACTTGATCTTTTATATGCTTCTGAAGATTGATTAATCGCTTGGATTGACATTGAAAAATGTTCAAGAGATTGATTAATTTAATAAGTATGTATGAGCCATAGTTAGCAAATTACCGAGTTGCCGTGAATTTGTTCTTAGCAGTATAAACATAAGTTTAATAATTCTAAGTTAAAGGAATGTAATTAATCCAACACAATTATATCATCTTGATTAAACCTTATTTGATATCGTGCATTAGAACCTTTTATTTTTAATTTTTTACGTAGTTTTTAACCCTTAGTTTTTAATCATCTTTAAACCAAAATATTTTCCATCACCAAAGTGTTTTAACATTAATTTCACAAATATTCCTTTTTATAGTCCCTATGGGTACGATAACTCGACATTTACTTGTCACTTTATTACTTGTTGCGATTGTGTACACTTGCACATTTTCATCATTCCAAAAACCCAATGTGGTTGCGGATGCTTTGAGCAGAAAATATCTATTTGCTTTATGAGCAATGAATACCCGGTTGTCATTGTCAGATGATGGTTCAATCATAGCTAAGTTAGAAGTCAGACCGACATTTCTGCAGCAGATTTGTGAAGCTCAGAAGAGTGATGATGAATTACAAGCTAAACGGGTATAATGTGAATCAATTTCCGATTCAGAATTCCATATATGGGTCTGATGGTTGTCTATTATTCAAAGGCAGAATATGTGTACCGAAGAATTCATAAATTGTACAGAAGATTTTGAACGAAGCTCATAATGGTATTATGTCTGTTCATCCAGCGAGTAATAAAATGTATAATGATTTGAAAAAGATGTATTGGTGGTCGGGAATGAAACATGACATTTCTAAATTTGTATCTAGGTGTTTGGTTGGCCAGCAAGTTAAAGCTAAACATTAGGTGCCTTTAGGATTATACAGCCAGTTAAAATACCGGAATGGAAATGGGAAAGAGTTACCATGGATTTTGTATGGGGATTACCCCTATATCCAAAAATGAAAGATGTCATTTGGGTAATTGTCGACAGATTGACGAAGTCTGCCCACTTTATTCCGGTACATATGGATTTCTCTTTAGACAAATTAGTTGAGTTATATATTTCTGATATTGTTAGATTACATGGGGTACCAGTCTCCATTATTTCCAATAGAGATCCCCGGTTTACATCCCAATTCTGGAACAAGTTACAAGAAGCTATGGGTACACAGTTACATTTCAAGACTGCATTTCATCCTTAGACTGATGGACAATCTAAAAGTGTGATTCAAATTCTTGAAGGCAATTAGGAAAAATATTTGTCGTTAGTTGAATTCGCATATAATAATAATTATCAGTCAAGTATAAAGATGACACTGTATGAAGCTTTGTATGGACGCAAATATAGAACTCCATTGTATTGGACTGAGCTCAGTGAGAAAAAGATACATGGAGTTGATTTGATTCGAGAAATTAAAAAAAAAGTGAAAGTGATCCGAGATAGCTTAAAAGCAACTTCTGATCGACAGAAATCCTATGCAGATCTTAAAAGAAAAGAAATAGAATTTCAAGTTGGCGACAAGATATTCTTGAAAGTTTCACTTTGGAAGAAAGTTCTTCGGTTCGGCCCTAAATGCAAATTGAGTCCACTGTTTATTGGGCAGTATGAAATCACTGAAAGAATCAGACCTGTTGCGTACCGATTAGAACTACCACCAGAACTCGAGAGAATTCATAATGTTTTCCACGTGTCTATATTATGACGATATTGGTCAAATCCTTCACATGTTATCTCTCTGAAAAAGGTTGAGATCCAGCCTGACATAACCTACAGTGAGGAACCGGTTAGAATTCTAACATGAGAGACAAAAGAGTTAAGAAATAAAAAGGTAGCTCAAGCGAAAGTTCTCTAGCAACGACACAGGATAGAAGAAGCTGTAACACCCCTAACCCGAGTCCATCGCCAAATTAGGGTTACGAGGCACTACCGATCAATACACATCATTATACAATTATTTCACATACATTTATCAATCATTACCATATCGTAGCTATTCAATCCCTATTATCATCAACCAAATATATGATTATTTTCCATACCAAAGTATACCAAATTTATATGCCACAACCATTCATTCATCTATAATCATCATCTCAATTTCAATATTCAATATCATGCTAATATTATACCAAATTCATAATAAAATTTCGCACCAACTTACTCAAAATGACTATTTCTCATTAGGCTATATATACATAAAAACATACCAATTCTCAACACCAAGTATATATCAAAATCAAACCATAATCACATTTTATATCATGCCATATCACATGGCAAGATTTACACCTCTCAAAACAAATCCCAAGTTCTCTAGTCTATACATGCCATACTTTAGTAAATACATTTCAAAAAGGTACCAAAATAGATGTCCGATAGTGTGATTGAGTCGCTGACGATCCTCAGATCCGAGATAGCTTTATAACTCTGTAAAATAGAGAAAACTTCACACAGTAAGCTTAGAGCTTAGTAAGTTCATAATATAATACATTTAACTCATCATTTAAAATGCTATATGACATATTTGCTAACACATAGTTCAATTCATATCACTACTCAATCTCATTCATAACTATTACTCATTTCATATCATTTCTTTTAGCTCACATGCAAGTATATTTATTTCTACTCATTCCAACTTATTCAACCATGTTAATTCATTCTCATACTCTTGCTTGTATCAAATACACAATATAATCAACCGCATAGGTTTTGTACATACCTGTACCATCTCGTACTTATTTATTACATTTACCACTTCAACGTTCAATGTACTAATTCGTTCGGTCATCTTTTAACGTTCGAGGAAATCGCACACTTAGTGCCAACAAATTTCGTCAAAGCTATAAAATATCGCACACTTAGTGTGTAACACCTCTTACCCGTATTCGATGCCGGAATAGGGTACGAGGCATTATTAAAACACATACACTTGTAT
Source organism: Gossypium hirsutum (assembly GCF_007990345.1). NCBI lineage: Eukaryota > Viridiplantae > Streptophyta > Magnoliopsida > Malvales > Malvaceae > Gossypium > Gossypium hirsutum. Next base: position 54,208,633 of record NC_053447.1, on the reverse strand, counting down.
ACGTAATAAACCGATTTACAAAATTTCATCCAAATTAAAACTTTTTAATTTATTAACGTGCTTTTATAATTTTTTACAACCTATCCTCGAAATATTATATTCATAAATAATAGAGCCTATAAGACTCGATACAAACTCATTCATATACTCAATTTCTCCATTAAATTATTTCAACCTTGAATAATTCACATTATGCTAAAATCAACACTAATAACAATCATAAATCTCTTCATATTAATTTCACATATTACTACATTACATATCTCGAGCATATGCCAAAAATTCGTATGCACAACCATCAACAAACTCATTTCTCCTTTAGTCGACTAGTAAATTAGTCTTAATATTCATATCAACCATTAAATCTTACCATTTTATAACATCTCATAACCAAATGATTCTAATAACAAGATATTTTATAATCATCCTTATGACTACAGATATTTCACAAAGCATGATTATCACCCAGCATTATCTATGTACCAAAATGACTAATTCACAAGTAATAACAATTCAATGTTTTATTTCAGTTCCATTCAATTCATAACTCTTCGTGTTCACAATTCAAATTAATTTCTCAATCCAATTTGCATTTCAATACTACAATAATTCTTTTAATTCAAATCATATCTATAATAGTTCTCATTCAACTCACAAACAATTTAATATCGATATTTATTTTATGTTTATTACTAAACATATTATTCAAATTTCAACAATTTCTATTAATAAATTCAATACCGAAACGAATCTACTATTCAATTCGGCGTCTATCGATTATAAATGAACATATGGCCAATTATACATGAATCATTCGTATATTTTATTTTTCCTCCTCCTCATCTCCATTCCACATCCTTAGTGTACATAACACTTTTAGAAATAACATTCTCTATAGTTCCACTATCCATTCAACTTCAAATAAGTTGTCTAGTCGAGTTACAGTCACTAAATTATTTTTATCCAGAGCTACAAAGTTCCAAATTAAGTTCCGTTAATTTTCCCCAAAACTAGACTCACATATCTTCTTACCATAAAATTTTGAGAATTTTTGGCTTGGCCAATTACTACAGTTTATTCTTTATAGTCACCCCTGTTTCACTACTCAACATCACTGACCTCTCTTCACTAAAAATGAATTATCTCATTGTACAGATTTTGGATGATATTTTCGTTTGTTTTTTTTTAAATAGACTCATTAATAATTCTAAGAATATAAATTATAACTAATAATTATTTTTTTACAATTTTTAATGATTTTTTCAATTCAGAACAGGGGATTTCGAAATTATTCCGACCCTGCCTCACTAAAAATTCAAATATCTCAAAATATACAACTTTTTTGCTTGCTCTGTTTCTTTTATATGAAAGTAAACTCATTAAGATTTAATTCCATATCTCATTCAATCATAAAATCAATTTCTACAATTTTTGGTGATTTTTCAAACTAATGTCACTGTCACTGTCCAAATCTGTTCTGTTTCAAATTCACTCATTCACATAACACTATAACAATTTATTTTGTAAGCACGGTACAAAACTTCATCACTCCAGTGACTCTTTGGAAACTCATCGCATTTTAATCACATATTAATATTTGTTTGCAATTTCTCATATTGAACATGTTGGTATAATAGCGAATATTTGGTGGTTTGCACATAGTACCACTCGATTAACTATTATCATTCGATACACGTAGTAACCTTCACATAGTACTACACACGTGAGCAAACTTTTCGGTTCACGTAGTAGCCTGCACATAGTACTAAACCCGTGACCATTAATATCCAACACATGTAGTAGCCTGCACATAGTACTACACACGTGATCGAAGCTATCCGGTACGCATACTAGCCTGCACATAGTACTACACATGCGACCTTTCGTTCTGGTACACGTAGTAGCCTACACATAGTACTACACACGTGACCATCACTTTCACTTTCACATAGTGGCCTACACACAGTCCATGCCACATATGTAAGCATTTCTGTCACTTCATTCGTATCCTTTTTTATTCCGAATATTCAATCGGAAAATTTCTAACTAATCAAAGTCAATTCCTTGTCTTTCTTGACTTATAATAACACTTTAACTTATTTTACACTCACATTATTCAATCCAGTCCAGAAAACACATTTTAGAAAATTTACATTTTTACCCCTAAAGTTTCACAAAATTACAATTTTGCCCCTAGGCTCGAAAATTAAATTTTATTCCTTTTAATTATGTTTTATGACATGTTGAACAATTTTTCCTTCTATAGAAACATCAAATTCTTGCTCTAAAGTGCATTTATGAACAATAATAATTTTTAACAATTATACTGTTTCACTTGTTTTCGCTGAAAATCGTTTAGCAAAAATCGTTTAACATAATTCTAAGCTTCATATTCCATCATAAAACATAAAAATTCACACTTTTCATCTATGGGTAATTTTCCAAACATAAATTCTAGCTCGAACTAATGAGAGAATTAACTTAAGTTAGTTACAGGGATTCTAAAAATATAAAGAACAAGAAAAACGGGGCTAGAACGGACTTACCATGAAGCTTGGAAGATGAAAAAACCCTAGCCATGGTGTTCCCTTGTTACATTCAGCCATGGAGAAAAGAATTGAAGAAGATGATAGGTTATTTCATATTATTTTGTCTTTATTCATTAATTAAGGCATTTTACCAAAATGCCCTTAAATAGCTTACTTACTAACCATGTCTATTTTTGTCCATAACATAAGACCTCCAATTTAAAATTTCATAGCAATTTGAAACCTCTATCTTCTAGAACTCAACTTTTACACTTTTTTACAATTTAGTCCTTGTGGCTAAATTGAGTGCCCAAACGTCGAAATTTCTGAACGAAATTTTCACGAAATCATTCCGTGAAATTGTAGACCATAAAAATATAATAAGAAATAATTTTTTTCTCATCAAATTTGTGGTCCCGAAACCACAGTTCCGACTAGGCCTAAAATCGGGCCAAATTGGCCTTGGCAACGTGATCCGTTTTTAATATAACAAGTGCTAGTTATTTATTCATATATGTTTTCACTATTAACTTATATATGTTCCTTCAAAGCTATCTACTTGAGTCACTATTATTAAATTATTTATATCTTGAGCTACAGAATTCTGAATTAAGATCCGCTTGATGTTTTTGAAACTAGACTCAAATGCATTTCTACCACAAAATTTTTATAATTTTTGATTCAGCCAATAAGTACAGTAAAATCTTCAAACTTACCCCTGTTCTGCTATCTAGTAGCTTCGTCCCTTCTTTGCTAAAAATTAATTATCTCTTAGTACAAAATTTGGACGATGTTTTCATTTGTTTCTATTGAAAATAGACTTATTAATAATTTAAACATGTAAATTTTAACCCCTAATTATTTTTCTCCAATTTTTGATGATTTTCTAAAGTCAGGACAAGGGAACCTGAATTCAATCTGACCTTATCTCACAAAGTTTATTATACCTCAAGATTTACGACTCCATTACTTACACCGTTTCTTCTATGAGAAACTACAACCAATAAGCTTTAATTCCATATATTTTTCATCCTCCAATTAGATTTCCACAATTTATGGCAATTTTTCAAAGTTAGCCTACTGCTGCTGTCCAAACAGCAAGCAATTTCGGCTTTTCAACGAATCCATCTTTTTTGCGTTTCGGGTACACACCTAGTTTTGTTTTATGCTAAAATAGTCCTCGAGCACTCCAAAGCCTATAATCAAGATACTCAACATCAATTTAATGGATTTAAAAGCGAATTGACAACCAAGAACGAACAGAAACCCAACTTACCACCAACGATAACCCTCCGTTTAACTATTGTTAAGACGAGAACACTGAATTCACCAGTCTGAGCCTCTCCCTACGTCTAAATCGCAAAGAAAAAACATTACCACTTCAATCGTTAAGAGATTCATGACAGAAATGAAGAGAAACATTTACCGAAACTAAGCGAGAACTAATCGCGTGCGAAAACGAAGGAAAATAAATGGATTAGGGAAAATCAAGAAGAAGAAAAAGAAAAAGATGGAAAAACTCAGAGAATTTCGGCAAGAGGGAAGGGAGAAGAATAGATGGTAGAATTTCTTTTGGAAAAGAGAGTCAAAATTCGATTATGAGAAAAAAATAAAATAAAATCCCGATAACCCCCAAAATCCCTTAATCTTCTCCCCTAATTCCCGCTACAAATCCACTACTCAGAATCCCCCTATTACACAACTCTATCCCAAAATCTAAGCAAAAAATAATACCCTTGCCTGCATAGGGATTCAAACACAAGACCTCCACCATATTAACACACTATTTAACCACCAGACCAGCAAACCCATCCTAATGTAATTTACCCAACAATCAAATAAAAGCCTACTAAATAAGAGTAAGGCCTAATTCATTCAAAATACCAAAATTTTCCCAAGCGAAAGCTTGAACTTGGGACCTCCCAAACACTCCCAGAACACGTAACCACTAAATCTGACAAATATTTGTGTCATATTTTCACAATAATGAAATTAGAAATTTTGAGGCGTTACAGTGCTAGGTTGTGTGACAAGTCGTGTAACACACTGTTTTGAGCCACATGGTCGTGTCCTAGGGTCGTATTCGTCATTCGAATTGGACTTAGGCGTACCGTAGGGTTCGTATGATCTAAATTAGGCTATATAACTTGTTATCTGATGATTCGGTGATGAATAACCTGTTATCTGTACGTATGTATGATAGGTTTTAACCCAAGTAAGTATGATATGTTAGTGTGTAATGTGCTCTTGTTTAAGGTGTGCGATTTATCCAGGTATGGTTCGTATTCTGTTAAGTTTGATGGTACGTCTATGCGTTACTTTATTGATTAAAAGTATGTGATATCTGAATATGTTGAATTGTTTAGTATTGATTCTGATTTATAACTATGCATGTGACTTCATGACAAATCCGATATGGTCTGTTGAGGTTTGATAAATCTGTAGTACAAAGCTTGGACTCCCATGCCTTTTGATTCTATTATTGTATGATAGTTGACCTACATGCTTATCAATCTGATTCTGTATTTGCATGACATAACACATTGCATAGGGTTTGGGATAATGTAAAAGTAGATAGTTCTAGCAATTTAATGATCTGCACTAATTGGTGGGCTATCCACAATATCTATTCTGACAGCTCGGCTGCAACATAGTGGCTTCACCACATTTGCTTTATATCTGATAGTTTAACTGCAATGTGATACACCATCATTGCTGGGCAATTCGGGGTGGCGGGTCATGATTGTCGGGCCACCCGGGGTGACCTATTTGGTGTGTTTTGGTTGGATGAGTTTAGGGGAAACTCTACTTTGGTGTATAGCAGAGTTGGGTGGGATGTTTTCTGAAAAATCAGCATTCTGTTTTTCTGAAGAATACTGCATTGGCATACTCATACATCCTCTGTTCTATTATACAATTATTATGGAAATCTCTGTGATCTTCCGTTTTGTTTTGCTCTAGTTAAATGGTAGTTTTGAATTACTTGCGCCACTTTGATTTGTATATTGTGTTTTGTTTGTTCTTCATTTCATTTGGGTTATTCACTGGGAGTTATAACTCACCCTTCTTTTTGTTCTCGATTGTTCAAGTAACCCTCTGACTTAGGACCGGGCGACATATGAGAGCTCAGATTGTTTTTGCAAGTATGAAAATGTGATGATTTTCGTAATTATATTTATTTGAACTTTGGGTTTATAATCTGTTTCTGAACTCATTTTTGGGTTGTTATTAATTCATCGGTAATGAATATTCTCAACCGTAAAATTGCAAAATCACTCAAGTCGACAAAATGAATTTTGGTTTTCAAAAATTAAAACTCTGAAAAGATTTTCCGCTACTAATCAAGTTTTTTTTGAAGGTTTTCTAAATACTTACTGAAATCAATTTTTCAATGTGTTGGTGTAACACCTCCAGATTTGGTCTCAACTTTCTAGGTCGGGTTTGGGGTGTTAAAAATCGAATATATTTGTTCAAGTTAAATTAAAAAATAATAATTTTGGTATTTTTTTATTTGGTTTAATGACAGATTTGGCCACGAACATTTACATGTTTTGTCAAAATGATCCTAATTGTATTTTTCATTTTTTTTTGCTATCCATCTTCTTCTTTTTCAAAATGTTTTTTGTTAACAAATTTGATGAAAATACCATTAAAAAAGTTAACGGGATGATGTAGAATTTCGTATGTGAAATATTTTTAATGAGATATAATTTATTACTTAGATAATACAATAAAATAATTACATGTGAAAAATAATAAAATAATAAATAATTCATGAAGTTAAAAAAATAACTCTTACTTTAAAGAAAGTAAATGTAATTATCTAAATAAAAGTTTCAAAATGAATGCACACATTCAATATTTTCAGTTTGATTTATTAATTATCTTTTTGAAACATTTCAGTAGACAAATGTAGGCATTCATTTTGAAAACTTTTTTTAGATAATTACGTTTATTTTATTTAAATTAAGAGTTATTTTCTTAAATTTCATGTATTATTTATTTATTTTATTACTTTTCACATGTAATCATCTTATTGAGTTACCTAAGTAATAAATTACATCTTATTAAAAATATTTCACACCATCACCGTTAATTTTTTTAATGGTACTTTCATCAAATCTATTAGAAAAAAGCAAATTGAAAAAAAAAAGGGTTGGGGTGGTGTTTGAGGGAAGGGATAGTTTGAGGGTTTTTTACTAAAATAGGCTAAAAAAAAATTTGTACTGAAATAGGTTGTCAGAAAGATTATTTACGAAAATGGGTTACTTTTTGCATTGGTGCCTATCTCAAAGGCGCTAATGAATAAAAAAACTATTTTTTTAATGGCGCCTATCTAATAGGCGCCAATGTATATTTTATATTAATTTTTTATTATAAAATATAATTAAAATTTTTCCCGGGTTAGTATATGACCCGTATAATACATAGTTCAGAGGTGCCAATGGTGGTGCCTATCTGAGAGGCGCCATTAGTGGTGCCATGTTAAGAGGCGCCAATGGTCTGATTTTTCCCTATATATACCCCCCAAACACAGACATAATTTTTATTAGAGAAACGAAAGAAATAAGAAGGAAGGCAGAAGAAAAAAAGAAAGGAAAAGAAAAAAAAGGATAAGGTATTTTGGTTTATTTCTTTTTAAATAGAATGTAAAGTCTTGTTAGTAATTTTATTATTTGAAAGTTATTTTGTTAGGTTATTAATTTTGTTAGCTTCTGAATGAAAAATTTTGCATTAAAAATTTTATGTAATTTTTTTACATTTCGAAACTGTTTTAAGAAATTTGAAATTCTTTTTAACAGATCTAGTATTGAAGATGGAGAATCAGTTATTTGTATGCGTTTATTTCGATGGAGAAATTTTGACAAAAACCGTGGGATGTATATTTGAATGTCGCAAACAAGTAGCAATGAGATTTAATAGAAATATCTCGTTTGATGATATGAAGGAAAAAATTAGTGAAAAAACTTATAGACGTTGTGGGAGAAGGATATCATAAGTTTTCTACAAGTTTTCAGTTTCAACAGATCCAATAAAATTTACCGAAATGAAACTTGTAGATGATAAAGACGTGGAGACAATGGTCGCTCTTTATTGTGGGACTCATAGTAACAAAAATGCACCGATTCAGTTATTTGTTGAGTTAGCTGGTGTAGAGGCAACTGAAGATCCCACTCCATTAGGTGAAGAAGATGGAGTTCAAGTGCCGTGTATGGTGGTTCCGGTATCGTATGTTGATAGTCAATCAACTATACACGGGATCGATATTGATCTTAATGCTGCAGCCGAGACTAATGTGGTTGGTGATGATGTATACTATAGTAGTGATCCTGTTGATTACGAAGTGGATAGTGAGAGTGATCCCAACGTGTACAAGGTCCCGGATGATATTGACGACGAAGGCGTGAATGAGGATGAAAACGTTAATGCTTCTTCAGTCGGAAATCAGATTCGTCGTATTGTGATACACAATAATCCTAGGGCACACATGTCTCAGATAGACCCCGATGCGGCACGGGCATCCGAGTTTCCGTAGTACCCTGAAATACTACCTACTAACCGAATGGGCGTATATTCTGATCCAAAGGAGTTGTGCGTGGGCCAGAGATTTGAAAGTAAGGAAGAATGCATATTTTCCATTAAACTATATAGCATGAATATATCAGTAAATTACAAAGTCATCGAGTCTAAACCAACATTATATATTGGAGAGTGTTCGAGGTCGATAGAAGGCTGCAATTGGCGGATACGAGCTGTATTTATCCAGAAGTCGCAGATGTGGGAGATACGAAAATTGGTTGGGCCTCACACATACACTTCAACACGTATGACAGAATATCATCGAAAACTTGACTCCAAAACTATCTGTACGTGCATCATGCCAATGGTGAAAGACATGCCGACCATTAAAGTTTCGGTATTGATTACCAAAATACAAGCACGATTCCAGTATCGAGTATCATACTGGAAGGCATGGATAGCTCAGATGGCAATGGAGTAATTGTACAGAGATTTCGATGCATCGTACAATGAGTTACAGGGATGGATAGTAGCTATGAGGGAACACGTGTCAGGGACTATAATTGAGTTGTAGATACGATCTTATTACGGACTAGATGACCAACTACAATCGAGAAAAAGAATTTTCCATCAGATGTTCTGGACGTTTGATCAATGTGTGCGCGCATTTCCCCACTGCAAACCGTTTGTGCAAGTAGATGGAACCTGGCTATATGGAAAATACACACAGATCCTACTTCTTGCTGTTGCTCAAGACGGCAACAGGAACGTGCTTCCGATAGCATTTGCCATCGTCGATAAGGAGAACATGGAATTGTGGGAGTTCTTTCTTACCAACCTGCGGAGGTATGTTATTAGCAACGATAATATTTGCATCATCTCCGATAGAGGGAAAGGATTAATTGCAGCCATTAGGCGTTCCGATGTACCATGGAGATCTGTTTACTGCATCCGGCACATCACGGCTAACTTCTAACGAGATTATAAGAATGCACACTAGAAGAGACAAGTTGTGAGAATGGGTAAAGAATTACCTTATCTTTTGAATATAAGTTTTAATGTTTTAGAGCAATACTATAACTTAAATTTTCTTAATACATATGCAGCGCACGAGCTAAAGCCACACATTTTTCGCCAAAGAATGGCCCGACTTGAGAGTGACATGGAGGGTCAAACCAACATATCTTTCCGGCAGTGGTTGGGTACCATGGAGCCGTGGCAATGGGCTCAAAGTTTTGATGAGGGTTTTCGTTATGGTCAAATGACCACAAACTTGGTGGAGGGGATCAACGTTGTGTTATTAAAAACACGAAATCTTCCAATTTCATCTGTCTTCTCGGCTACGTTCTACAGGTTGGCTACCTTGATGCCAAGAATGGGTCAGCAAAAAGTGAACCAAATAGAGGCCGGACACGTCTTTGTCGAAGATATTAGGGATGCAATGGTTGCAAACCATCAGATGGTGAGGTCGATGACAATAGAAGTATATTCACGACATAATGAAACATTTCGAGTTATAGAGACCATCGATCGTCGACTCGGTATACCACCTAAGTCCTACGGAGTTGATCTCCGAAACAAACGGTGCGATTGCAGGAGGTTTCAAACACTTCATTATCCATGTACACATTATCCATGTACACATGTCGTGGCAGCTTGTGCTAAAGTTAGGCTCAATGTAGAACAATTTATCGATGAAGTGTACACCATCGAACGCACGTTGAGTGTTTGGGAAAACGAGTTCCCCGTGCTTCCTGACCTATCTACTTGGGAGGTACCTTCGACGACCTTCGAGCTTGTCCCAGACAAAAGGTTGCGTAGGAACCCGAAAGGTCGTCTGCAATCATCTAGAATCCATAACGAAATGGACATTAGGGAGAAATCTGACGGGAAGCTGTGTGGCGTATGCAGATTAGCCGGTCATAATTGGAGTAAATGCCCACTACGAAACTACCATGTTGGACAATCGTCTCAATCGGGTAGAAATTGATATGTACTTCATTACATAAATACTAATCCAAAACTATAAATACAAAATTAATTATAAAATAATTACAATATTCATACAATATTACAATATTCATACAAAATACTAATCCAAAACTATAAATACAAAATTAATTATAAAATAATTACAATATTCATACAAAAAATTAGAATATTCATACAAAATACTAATCCAAACTATAAACACTAAATATAAATAATTTATAATTAATAATTAATAACAAAAAATTCACAATATCTTAATTAAACTCTTTAAATTATAAACAAATTTATTTACTAAAATAATACATTACCTTTCTTCTTTTTCTTCTCTTCTTCTCCTTTCTCTCTTTTTTTTTTCTCTACCGTTCATTGCATGCTTGGGGACCATTTACTTATAGGCTAAAAATTATGGTGTTGAAGGGACAACACCATGCTGCTCTTGCAGCCGTGTAGCGGTGGGCAGAAGGCCACCATTGGCGCCTCCCTATGAGGTATTTTTAATGGCGCCTCTCTATGAGGCACATTCATTGGCGCCTACCTGACAGGTGCCACCCGACCCGACCCGACCCGACCCGTTGACCATATTTTGACCAGTATTTTTATTTAAAATTTTTTTAAAAAAATAAAAAAAATTTTAATAGTTTTTTATTCACTGATGCCTCTGAGATAGGCACCAATGAAAAAAGTAACTCATTTTCTTAAATAATCTTTTTGACATCCTATTTCAGTACAAAATTTTTTTTGGCCTATTTACTTAAAAAACCTGATAGTTTGATATTCAATTTATTCGAATTATTCAAATTCGAAAACTTAACTCAATTCAAACTCTGAAATTCGAAAAGGAATCTGAGTTAACTTGATTAATTTAATTAACTCAATTCAAATAATTCAAAATTCGATTTTTTTATTGTTTAAATCAAATTAAATTTTACTCCTTAAATTTCACCCAACATAAAAACGTCCTACATTTGCTGCCCAATTAAATATTTAACTACCAACACTTAAAATTTCCAACTCAACAAATAACTTTGACTATCTTAAAAGAATTGTTATACTGAATGTTATAACAAAACATAGAACAACAGTGTAACAGTTACAAAGTTTGTAAATTTTAAAAATCAATTCAGATGTATTAGCAAATGTACATGCAATCTAATGCTAATTGTCAATATCTCCCTACTCATCATTAAAATAACATGGCCTTTATATTTTTGTAACATTGTCACGAAAATTATATGACATCCATATGATATAACATTTTGTTGTCTAATTAGATTAAATTAAAAAAAAATTATAAAGAAAAGAAAAAAAGTGATTGTGACAGTATGGTTGGCATTTCTTCTAATGTTATATACCACATTATTATTTATTAGGTGCCTGCAATACCATCTCATCTTTAGCTTATCTATTTCAATATATTTTGCTGACATTGGTTTTAACTAATTTGGAAACTTATCTGCTATATTGAAATTTAATGATTAAATAATTAATTTCGTTAATGAGTTTTTGATTCAATGACAGATTTTAGAATTTTCGCATTTGAAAATATATTCTAATTATATATATGTTGCTATAGTTCTACTTGTGTCTTGAGAAGAGTATTCTAATTTTATAATTTGGTTTCGATGTAATTTTCTAATTTGATAAATATTATTTATTTAATCGATAAATTCTTTTATGAGTAATATAAAATTTTAATATCACCTTTCAAGGTTTCAACCAATTAAATATAATTTGCTTGCTAATCGCTGAATTTATGGTAAGATCTCCTTCACATCCAAACTTACTAATTACATTTATGAATATATAACAGTTGTGATTAACAAAGTTGCAATTATGAAAAGAAAATGAAAATAATAATTTTTTTTCTTAACCAAACAAATAAATAATTACTAAATATTTAATGGGGAAAGAAATTAAAACTTCTAAATTTGCTTAAAGCTACACAATCAAAGCAACAGGTTTGACGCAAAGACGGTTTAACATCTGAAAAACCCTTAAAACCCCCAAAACCAAACCAAAACACATTAACACGATCACTCATAGTATACTACATAACTCCATATCACAACTTCAATCCGAACCCCAAAATCCCCTCGCCCAGCCCTACTCAGAATGGCCACCATTGATTTCACCGGCTTCTTCGGAGTCATCACCGCCAAAACTACCCTCATACCCTCCATCATTTCTGCCATATGCAGGGCTAATCCCCCGAGATTGAGCTTCCACCAGCGCTTCAGTGAATTCCCTCATAGCTTCCTCCACTAATTCCTTCATTGTTTCCTCGTCAAGATCCTCGCCGATGTGAACGTTATCACCGTCTTCTTCATTGACTATGCCCAGCAAACCATCAGCCACTTCTGCCATGGCTTTATACTCCGAAAGCACTCTCTTCTTCTCTTCTAGTTCGATTCCAACAGCTATTAGACATGCTTCCATGCATGCTTTCTCCTCTCTCATCTTTTCCAGATCAGCTTTCATACGCTCAAGTGCATCCTGTATTAAAAGGGAAAATAGAGGTTCAAATTAATTGAGACAAGTAAAAGCTAGGTAGCTTTTTTACTAGAATAATTATCTGAAACCGAAATAAAGGAAATCATAGCATATTATGAGAAAGAGAAAGGATTGCCAAAAATGGCACATTAATGCATAAAATCTAAAGGAATTGAGAGGTGGCAACTTTATAAGAGAAAGAATCATACCATATTATGAGAGAAAGAAAGAATCACAAAACAGAGATAAAAGTGGATGAATGATAATGAGAAGGATGGATTTTGGGAGACAAATTTATAAGCAGCTACTCTGAGCTAAGAGACCCCTGCCGCCGAGTACTGACAAAATAAATAATAAATACAAAATAGAGGCGACCGTCAACGCAGTTGGCAACTTGGCGGTTGGTCCTTACTAATATTTTATTTTGTACGCATGCGCGAGACAAAAGTTATTACGTCTGTACCCAAAATATATATATTACATAAAAAAAATGTAGACTAAATTATCAAGCGTTTAAAATTCATTTATCACATGGGTTTAAGTTTTAGTGTAATTGAATTTTTATTGATTTGTTATAAATTGTAAAAATAAAAAATAAACACCTCCATTATAATATATCTTATTTTGTATATAAAAGAGTATTTTAATAATTTATCAATTAATTTGGTATCTAATTAACTTACGACAGTAACATAATTAAGAGTTTATAAGTATAGATATAATACGCATATATAGAGATTAGTTTTAATTGCGTGTGCTACACACATGATATTATAAAATTATAAATAATAAATTAATTTAATACTTTTTAAAAATATAATTAAAATCAATTTCATAATAATATTTTAATATAAAACTTAAATTTAAACTTAAAATAACAAAAAAAATTAAATCTTAATATTAATAAAAAAAGTAATATATATAAGTTAATTGCACTAGACATCTCTAAATTAGCACCTAAATTTCAAAATGCACTAATTGAGTCCACAAACTATTATGACAGCTAATTTTATATGGAACACTTGATCTGGATTTCATAGCAAATGAATCTCAAAGTTTCCAAAGATGAATTTTGTACTTATTTCAATTTTTTAATTTTAATTTTGTGATTAATTTGAATTTTGATTTGGTTTTATGGATTAAATTGAATATTTGACATTATGGAGGACTGATTGTAGGATTTACCCGTTTTAGGAATTTAGGAGTTCTTTTAGGATTGACGTGAAAACAAAGAAAAGAAAAGGGATGCGGCGTGGATGGTATATAAGATTTTGATGGGGTTTGGAATTGATAAAATATTTAAAATAATTAGGAGTTTTTTATTATATTATATTATATTACATTGTGATAATTTAGATTTTTAATTACATAAATTATAGTTGACCAAAACTATAGTTTAACTTAGTTTACGACTCTAATACTTTTGCCTATAAATTGAGATTTGGTGATCGATAAGTATAAAGGGGAATGAGGAGGGAGAAATACATTAAATAAGGAGAGTTATCTTAATTTAGTTATTTGAAGAAGTCTTCAATTCGCATTTGTAAAACAGTTTCCTTTTAATTGTTGTTAGCAGTGGCAAAGTTTGGAGGTTAGTAAAACTGAAAAATATTTGAAAAATTTTCATTTGGGAGTCATTATAATTTATAAATCTTTAAATTAGTAATGGTAAAATTGCACTTTAATTTTCTTAAAAATGATAAAATTTTGAAGATATAGATAATTAAAATAATATTATTATATTTTTTACTATCGTAAATATATATAATTTAATTTTGACCTTGAAATTATTGACTTCATCCCTACTGTTAGAACATAAACGAACAAAAAAGCTAAATGCAAAGTCAGAAAAATTCTAATATTAAAGGTAAATTTTCAAACTTTTCTAATATTTTGCATTTATTTTTACAAGTTTTGTGCTTATTTTTACGAGCAAAGTTGTTTTAGCGAAGTTGAGGCGATTGTAGGATGGAAACATGGGGCCAAGATTTGTCCCCTAAATGTTTGGTCAGGATGTGATATTCTTGATGAAGTTTTACTTTATGCGTCTAACGAATCTTCCTTTAGTGGTTTTGGTGTGTGATGTTCTTTATAGCGTGTTTGGTTCAGTGTAATAGGTATTCCATTATGCCCCGATTACGCACATATTACATTACCGACCTATTCCGGCGTTTGGTTCACTGTAATCGGTATTACACGCCTATTACATTACCGACCTATTCCCTAAATTCTCTACTTTTCTATTCCCTTCCCAAATCGATGATTAGCCCTATTACGTCTGTCTTCCCAAATCAGTCTCTGTTTTACCCTCCCTCCCAAATCGACCTCCACCCTCTCCTTTTTCTGTCCTCGTTGGTTTCTCCTCCCTTTTCTTTAACAATTCTCTCTCTCGGTCTCTTTTTTCATTTTTTCCCTGTCATTTGTTGTGGTTTTTGATCTCTCTCGGGCTCTTTTTTCATTTTTTTCCTGTCATTTTTTGTGGTTTTTGAAATCCACTGCTTCACTGGAGACTGATTTTGAGGTATGAATCTTGAACTTTTCATTTCTTTGTCTGTCTTTGCCTTGGATTGTGGCTGCTTTCATTGTGCTGCTGCTGATTTTGGTACAATATGATACTGTTGTGAATTTCTTATTTTGGTTGGTTTTTAGGTGTTTGATTTGTGATAGACTGAACTAGGTTTGCCTTTATCATATCAAGTATAAGCATGTACAATAGTTTTGTATTGTAAATAACATTGCAAAACACAAAAGAAGTTGCTTGTTTAACACAGAGTATCCGATGGTTTTAATGTTTTGGTCATAAAAATATTTGTTTGCATAGACATGATTTCTACCAGAAAAAATCAGACCCTACTTTGGATTCTTTGAAAATTGAATGATATAATTTCAGTTGAAGACAAGAAATTTTTTGCCTGAATAAAACTCTATTTCTTGTTGTTTTCAGTAGTTAAATAATAATAAAGAGGAAAACAACAGCGGGACGAGAAATTAGTGCATTCCATTGTTTGAAATTGAGTTAGAATTGTCTTCTAATGGCTGAGACTGATCTAATTTGCTTTCCGTCACCTGATCAAAAGAGAAAAATTCTCTAAGGGACAAGGTTTTAGTAACATAAAAGGAGAAAGAATGTTAAAAGTCCTGGCATGCATAGTCATATATCATTTAAGTTTCATCTTAGACCCTAAAGAATGTTAGGTCCTCTGACATGCTAAATTATTTCCATTTGATCAACTAGCATAGATGAATATGCAAAGAAGCTTTCTGCTTTTATGCTAAATTATTTCCATTTGTCACCATGTGCATGGTTTATGCTAATATCTTTTATCTTTTAAGTATAATTTAAATCTAGGGCCTTAACGTAAGGTAAAGTTCCCAATTATTTGAGTAGTTTTGTTGCTGCTTCTGTTGTAATTTAAAAATATGATTTCCAAAGGCAAGTATTAATATGACCATGGTCCTCTCCTGCTCTTGAATTGAAGAAATACAAGAAAAAGGAAAGTTTCTTGTGTGATTGTTAAGCATCCAACCTAAAACCAATTGCCAATAGGCGAGGGGCTCAACTTGGATATAAGGTCACAAGAAACACGAGATTTATTAGATGTGATATAATACCAAATAACACTCCCCTTTATGTGTTTCTCAACAAGGGCTTATACGTGGACAACCTCACAAAGGGTGGTTGACCCTACATGGGGTTAGGCAGGAAGAATAGATTACACCTTGGGTCTAATACCATGTTAAATAAGGTGATGATAGTCCTAAAAGCTTAAGCATATAGGAAATGGTCCAACCATTATATTTAAGTTTCAACAATGATGAACATAATTCTTAAAAAAATGAAGCAAATTTAGTTTTTATTGATGTGATTACCGAATAGAAAATCTTATTATTGCCATTGCTCTCTCTTCTTCATCCCTGAATAGAAAAGGATTGGACCTGCTAGTGATGAAAATTGTTCTTCTAAACATGAAAATAATCATTATGGCATCCACTTGGTTATTTTTCCTTTGGCATTCCTCTAGACATAGGTGAAGAAATCATGGAGTGGGATGCATTATGTTAAACAATTCAATTATAATTTGACATATGTTTTGAAGTCTGACTTATGAGGACAGAGCAGAGCAGATTCTTAGAGTAACCTTTGGGTATATGCTCATGAGGATTTGTGTTGAAATATTGCATTCTTTAAGTTTTTTGTTTTGTTTCTCCCATAGAGCTCTCTAATTGAATGATAGCTTGGCTTTGGCTGCAAAATGAATCAAGCTATGGATAGGCACGTTTAATATTAAAGAGGTTTGCACAAAAAGCAAATCCTATCAAGTCTATTTCATTTACTGTTAAATTAATTAAATACTATATCAAAGGGATCTTAAATTTCATCAATCTTTAGCCTTAGCGCATGAGTGTTTTGTTACTTTAAGTCAATGACAAGGTGTCCCCATATAAACACATGAACTAATCTAGGGCAGCAAAAGAAGAAAAACAAAATGTAATTGACCATAAAACCTGTTTAGATCTCCTTCGATGTCTCATCTTTTTCAAATGCAGCTGAAATTTCTTGTCAATATTTACATCATCTTCCTCTTTTCTATTCTGCAGATAGAGCCAATCCCAAGTGGAAATCTGCCTCCTGGTTTTGATCCTGTTGAAGGTTGCAAGCTTATCAGAAAGGAAAAGGTATTATTTTCAAGATTTTCCCTTTTCTTTTTTTTCCCTTTATGAAGCTGAGTGTGCACTACAATTTTAAAGCACAAGTTTGAATGAATTGCTTCTTGTTGTTAGTGAGTAGAAGATGAAACTGGAAATTGTTGCATTTGTTTTGATATTGTTCTTGATTTGTTCTGGTTCCTGCTTGTTTTGGGGATTATTAATTGCAAATATAGTAGGATATAGCTCTGTTATGATTTAGATTTTGAAATCAAATGCTGTAAACGAGTTACTTCAGGTATTATTTATATTCAATTAAGGGTTAATTATGTTGTTTTCTATTAAAGACTCAAATAATTACTGAATTATTTTACAAGGATTTTTATATATTAATAAGCTCTCTATTTTTAAATTATGTAAAAACAATCAAATTTCAATTTCGATGCTTATATAATGTTCAAATTTAAGATTAAATCTTTATATTTTAATTTTTAATATAATTTGGTACACCAATATTAGCCTAGATACTTTAACCGATTAAAATGCTAACGTTAATTTTTAAACTAGATAATAATATTAAATTTTTTTTGTTTAATTCGAATTCATTATAATATTATTTTTATATAATTATGAAGTGAATTTTTTTTAATTTCAAAATATCACATTAACAAATTTTAACTATAATTACAAATACAATACTACATTTTAATAATTAATTATAATTAACTATAATTAACGAATTTTAACTATCGAAAAAAGTGTAATTGTTTTTTCTTTCACAATCATAATTGCAAATACAATACTACATTTTAATAATTATTTGTAGATGTAAATGAGATTAAATTTACAAAAAACGGTTATATATATTTATACGAAATGAAATTTAAATTTAAAATGTTATAAAAGTTTTAAAACTTCAATTTCATTATTAAACCAATTCCTCATTCTTTATTTTATTTGTTTTATTTTATATATTGAGCTTTTGATTCATGATATTGAACTTAATTATAATTTTATAAAGTGTTCACCTTTTGATTCATGATATTAAAAATAGGAATTAATATAATTTTTTTTTCTTAAGATAATTATGTCAGGTGTTCCACAATCAAATGCTTCTTCTCAAGCTTCTCGAGGAACCAAAAGAAAATGGGTTCCAGAAGAAGATGCAACATTGGTTTCCTGCATGGTGGACTTGCACAATGTTGGAACATTTAATGCTGATACCGGGTTCAAAGCCGGTTATTTAAACGAGTTGGAAAAAATGCTAGAAAAGGCTTTACCAAATGAAATGTTGAAGGCGAAACCTAATATTGAATCGAGGATTAGGTTACTAAAAAGGGAGTGGTCAATCGTCTATGACATGCTTAATGGCCAAAACAATAGCGGTTTTGGTTGGGACGAGCATAGGCAGCTCGTTGTTGCTGAAGATGCGGTTTGGGACTCCTATTTAAAGGTAAAATGTATTTCAAGTCTTTATTATCTTATTTTTACCAAACTTATAACTAATATGATTTCCTCATTTTTTTTAGAGTCATAAAGAAGCCGCTCAATTCAGACATCGTACTTTCCCTTACTACAACCAGCTTACTGCCATATACACAAGAGATCGAGCGACTGGGAAAAATGCTCAAACAGCTGCTGATGTTCTTGAAGAAATAAACGCTGAGGATGTACCTACTACAGATATGAATGAAGAGAGAAACTCATTCTATGACTGCGAAGCTGACGTCTCTTTGGATGACATGGATGTTTCTGCTACGGAGCCGCGAGGAGATAGAGACCAAGGGGGTTCCTCATCTTCAAACAAGAAGAAGAAGAAATCTGATGCTCATGATAATATGTCTTCTTCATTTAATGAGGCTGCCACTTTATTGGCCAAAAACATGCGGGCCATTGGCGATCAAATCAGTAAGAGTATTGCCTCCGATGTGGTAGTTCAGCAGAAGTCAGAAGAATTCTAGATCATCCAAGAGAAAGCTACAAATTTATATTCAACCTTATGGGAAATTGAAGGTTTAACCAACGATGAGCGTTATCGAGCTTTGAGTAAAATTTCAGATCATCCAACTCAAATGCTCGTTTTCTTTAGTTTACCTTCTGCTGCGCGATTGGAATGGGTCAGAAGATTTCTTTCTGACCATTAAAAATCAATGTTCAAACTTTTTGATGTTGTAAAACTATATAACATATGGATTATGATGTAGAATTTTATTTTCATCTAACCTTTTCTTAATATAAGTTAATTATGTTTATGCAGAATATAATTCTCAAGTTATATTATGATTTTAGTAAATTCATATAAGAATATTTATTATTAAGAATTTTATGAACTTATATATCATTATTAAATTATATTTAATATTAATTATTTTAAATTATATAAATTCATATAAGAAAATTTATTATCAAGAATTTTATGAAATTATATATCATTATTAAATTATATTTAATATTAATTATTTTAAATTATATAAATTCATATAAGAAAATTTATTACCAAGAATTTTATGAAATTATATATTATTATTAAATTATATTTAATAATAATTATATTAAATTATACAAATTCATATAAGAAAAATTATTACTAATAATTATTTTAAATTTGATTAAATCATATATTTTAATTAAAATATATTTAATAATAATTATTTCAAATTATATTTTATACTATCATATATTATGATTTTAGTAAATTCATATAAGAATATTGATTATTAAGAATTTTATTAAATCATATATTTTAATTAAAATATATTTAATAATAATTATCTTAAATTATATTTCATAGTATCATATATTATGATTTGAGTAAATTCATATAAGAATATTGATTATTAAGAATTTTATTAAATTATATATTTTAATTAAAATATATTTAATAATAATTATGTTAAAATATGATTAAATTATTTATTACTAATATTAATAATCTTATTAAAATTTAATAACAATAAGAATAATCATTTATCTAAACAAATTTCTGTTAAGGGTATTTTAGTCATTTTAGTTTTTTTTCCTTATGCTATTACACCTCCATTCTATTCAACCAAACACAAGAATACTATTACGCCTCTATTCCATTACATTCAACCAAACAATTGATTTGCTATTACGCCTCTATTCCATTACGCCTCTATTCCAATACAGCGAACCAAATGTGCTGTTAATGTTTATCTATCTATTACTTAGAGGTGATCATGGGTTGGGCTACTCGGCCCGGCTCGACAGTTCGCTCGAAAAATAGAAGAGTTCAGGTAAAAATATAGACTCGAAATATGAGATTGGGCAAAAAACGAGGCCCGTTTATAAAACGGGTTGGGCCTTGGATAAAACTTTTTTAGCCCGGCCTGGCCCGAATTATTTATTAAATATATATATTTTATTTTTAATCAAATATATATTTTTTATATATATTTAATATGGGTCGAGCCAGACCGGACTCGAGCTTAGTAATTTTCTTTCAGGCCGGACTTAGACAAATTTTTAAACCTATATTTCGGGTCGAACTGAGCTCGAGCCTAAAACCGGACCTAAAATTTTGTCTGAACCCGACCCGAATCCGGCCTAGCCCAAGATCACCTCTAGAGTATTTCTTTTCATATAATGAATTGGTGCAACATTTTTTTTTCTGACTTTTTAAAGTCGTTTTACCACGTCACTACATCATGGACAAACACGTGGAATTTTTGAACAGGCGTGACCATGTCAACATTGTCATTACTTTCATCCTTTGGTTAATTTTCACGATTTAAAGGAGGTGTAAAAAGTTCAAAAGAATTGAACTGATCTTTTAGAAAGATTTGAGAGCTTATTAGGTACAATAAGCCTAAAACAAATAAAAACTTTATTATTAAAAAAATTATTTATTTAATTTTAGTTTAGTAATTAAATTAACATTAAAATGTATTTTCGTCATTTCAAATTTTTTTATAAACTTTTACTTATATATATTATAAATAAATTGTAGATAAAAATATTATTTTAAATCTAAAATATTTTCTTTAAATTATATATAAATAATCCAACTAATTTAGTTGTATATGCCCTTTTTTTTGAATTATGGTTAGGTTTTTTTTTAAATTAGGGAAATAGATCGTTTTTAGGTAGAGAAAATGAAAGCACGCCTAGCTAGACGCAATTTCCCCCAATGGTAAAAAAACTTAAATGCCAACGGTTCAAAATTTTTTTCTATAAATACCACCCAATTTTACCTTTTTCTCTCTCAAATCTTTTTATTCTCTCAACTCTTTAAATTCTCTTAATTTTCTCAAGCTCTTATTCTAAACTTTTCGATATTCTCGTTTAAAAATATTAGTTTTTTTTAATTATTTTGTATTTTATTCGTTCAGATTAAGTTTTCACAAATGGCAACCTCTCTAATTCATTTCGACAAGAAGCATATTTCTGCTGCTCAAGTAATAAGGGTAAGACGAAATTTTAAATTTTGGTATTTTCAATTAAGTTAAATTTTTTTAAATATTTTTAAATAATTTTTTTGTCGTTATAAATAGGCGGATGTTCTTGTTTTGGAGAGGACCATATATAATTTGGCAATGCCTTCGATCACCGAACTTCGTGGTTACTTGCAAGAGGCGGGATTCTTACATACATCTTGTATGCTCGATGGCTGGAAACTCGATCCTACACTCATCAGCGCCTTGGTAGAAAGATGGAGGCCCGAAATACACACTTTTCATCTTCCATGCGACGAGTGTACAATCACACTCGAAAACGTAGCATTACAACTCAGTCTGTCGGTGGATGGGTCAATCGTCACAAGATCAATAATCGTTCCCGGTAAGGAAAACCATTGTGTGACATTATTCGGCAAGGTCTCGAACTCATTCAAAGGTGGTTGGGTACGAATGAAGTGGTTGGAGACCAATTTTAAGAAGCTTCCTCCGCACGCGATCGACGTTGTCAAAGAAAAATACGCCCAATATTCATCCTAAGGTTAATTGGGGCCTTTTAGTGCTCGATAAATCTTAAATTTTGGTGCATGTAAGGTGGCTACTACACCTAGTGTACTTTAAAGAATGCAGAAAACTAAGTTGGAGATCAGCTGTGTTGGTCACGATGTACCAAGAGTTGTGCTGGGCGACAGAACCGGATAAGATATCAATTGATGGTTGCCTGCTTCTGCTGTAGCCATAGGCCTAGTAGTGACTATCATTTCTACATCTTTGAGTGAGCGACCCATACATGTTCCTATTGGTGACATGGTAATTTGTTAATAAGTACGTAGTTTGTATAGTAATTGTTTTTATTTATTATATGTTTGAACTAACATATCATTTGTACAGGTGGAACCATGAGCCGAGTTACGTGGGACTACTTCATTAGCTGGAAGTTATTAGGTTGCTATTAGATCAACGCTCAGAATTCGAGGTTAGTTACTTATTCTTTAGAACCTATTTAATTATGCAATGTTTTGTAAAATAAAATTTTGTACATAATGAAATTTACAATTGTGCACTTTAGTTTTAATGGATGTCATATGCCATATGCCGACACCGATATCATATCTTGCATCCCACTAAAATTGTTGGCCAATCGATGAATGTGGGGCTCGAGTGTGCTATTGATAGTGTACGCGACAGTGGAAATGTACGAATTGGATCAGGTGATGTGGCAGCCAGGGTAGAGGCAACAAATTTCATCGCCACCACGACACATGGATGAGTTGCACAAGGTGGACCTTCGAGGGAAGAACGACGGGGACTGGAATAAGACTCACAAGGACTACATTGATGTTTAAGGTCATAGGATAGAATTCTTGCCCATTCGAGAACCATTTTTTTCAGCAGACACGATGGTCTGTTTAGAGTACATGTCGTGGTTCAAAATTACCGACAAGTTGTATCTGCTATCAATGGAGGCGAGGAGTTTTAGAAGAGGCAACGATAACCACCCATTAATAAAGGGTCAGCCACAGTCACATGAGGGTTCATCATCGATTTCGATCGAAGAAGCGTCTTATGTCTACGTAATATCCTGATCAGTTAACTCGACTTATTCCTGTTCATTTCATTAACCCCATGTTTTTTCACAAGCATAGTACTATAAAGCGCCGCACCTGTCTGGTTCTTCTATTTTCGCAGGTACATATTTTGGGGCATCGACGTCGCTCGCATTCTACACCCCTACGCCGACTTTGATAATGTCACATATACCGAGCTAGATGTTTCCACATGTACCTTTAACGATGACAACAACGATGCCGTCACTGATCCAGCAATCAATGCCAATTTTAATGCCCGAGTCAATGACGACGTATACGAGTTTTGGGACACCATACACTTACACACCT
The DNA here is from genome assembly GCF_007990345.1 of Gossypium hirsutum. Classification (NCBI taxonomy): domain Eukaryota; kingdom Viridiplantae; phylum Streptophyta; class Magnoliopsida; order Malvales; family Malvaceae; genus Gossypium; species Gossypium hirsutum. The sequence continues at coordinate 54,185,143 of NC_053447.1, read as the reverse complement.
ATAGTGTCTCAGACACCTACCATATCATTATTCTATTGAGGTGTGTCATCTGTACAACCATCTTCTATTAAAGTGGAGGATACAAGATGGGAGGCTAGGACAACATCGCACTCGAGTATAAAGGAAGGCGATGAAGACCAAGACAAAGACAAAGATGATGGCAACGATGGCGACAAGGGTAGGGGTGGAGACAAACATAATGATGACGATGGTGACGAACTAGTTTATGAGCCCCCGATAATAGTTGTATGCATAGATCATCCTTGCAATCGTCACCCATCGTTGTACGTCATACATTCTTCCCGACAACGTTGATGATGTATTTTTTAACTTATCTATCGCGATGTAAATATAGATGACATCAAAAAAGAAACCAAAAATTTTGATTGCAACTAATATTTGTGTTTTACATTCTAACATAAGTTGTACATAAGTTAATAAGAAAGAACAAATTTTGTACCCAAGAATAATGAAGTTATTGTAATAAACTTTATACCCTCTAAAAATATATAAGACTGGTGGCGTTGAGGCCCTAATATACCCCTCAACATAGAACATGTCGCCTTTGTATGCCCTAAGTTTCTAAAATACCCGCATAATCTCTATTGATCGTCCATCTCTCGAACATACATATTATTCCTTATTTGGGTAGAATTCGAGTGACCTTTCAGGACGCGACGTAGGTCCCTATTTGGTGTAAAATCAAACGACGCGTTAAAGATTGGTGGTCACATACTTTCATCTGAGACGAGTGGGAATTCAGGACTCTATACACTATGCATGCGTTTTAGTCTATATACATCATTGATGTAAGGCGTGCCAAAGACCGATGAATGTCTACCCATAGAAGTTTCGGGGACATCGTAGTAGGATCTTTGTAACAAGCCAACGAACCCACCACACAACCATGTAGTAGGACTTTCTACTTTAGCTTCAGTTTCAACATTAGCTGCAACAGTGGCTAAAGATGGGCCAAATCCATTAGCCTCAACAAACTCGACGTACAACTCCATTACAGTATTTTTTTTTAAATGTGTGATAATATGACCTCCTTGACCTAGAGCTCACCATTCACATCAAATAGGCCATACCTGTAGGGTTCAATGGAAGTAAGATATCTACATTGCAACCTCGAATTTCTTCCCCAAGTCGATCCCTCGACTTTCTTCCTAATTCTAGTCCGTAGCTCACACAATTAAATGGTAGGATTGAAAGTCAATTCCATGGACTAGGGCCCTAGAAATACCAACCCGACCTCTATACTACAGATTTGACTGTTGTAGTAAATAACGGATCTAACTCGTTGACTCATTTCAATATTGATCACAAATTGGATTAACAAAGGCAAAAAAATAAATATAGGGTTTTCCAAAAAAGTACACACAAAGCTTGCAACTCAATTATTCGATGTTTGATATTAATTTGTTGTGTGTCTAAATTATGAAAATTACATCCCTTTAATAGGAAAAAAGGACAACGAGAGAGAAAATACGTTATTCGAAATTCATTTATGAATACACTCCATACACTATGCATGCATTTTAGTCTATATACATCATTGATGTAAGGCGTGCCAAAGACCGATGAATGTCTACCCATAGAAGTTTCGGGGACATCGTAGTAGGATCTTTGTAACAAGCCAACGAACCCACCACACAACCATGTAGTAGGACTTTCTACTTTAGCTTCAGTTTCAACATTAGCTGCAACAGTGGCTAAAGATGGGCCAAATCCATTAGCCTCAACAAACTCGACGTACAACTCCATTACAGTATTTTTTTTAAATGTGTGATAATATGACCTCCTTGACCTAGAGCTCACCATTCACATCAAATAGGCCATACCTGTAGGGTTCAATGGAAGTAAGATATCTACATTGCAACCTCGAATTTCTTCCCCAAGTCGATCCCTCGACTTTCTTCCTAATTCTAGTCCGTAGCTCACACAATTAAATGGTAGGATTGAAAGTCAATTCCATGGACTAGGGCCCTAGAAATACCAACCCGACCTCTATACTACAGATTTGACTGTTGTAGTAAATAGCGGATCTAACTCGTTGACTCATTTCAATATTGATCACAAATTGGATTAACAAAGGCAAAAAAATAAATATAGGGTTTTCCAAAAAAGTACACACAAAGCTTGCAACTCAATTATTCGATGTTTGATATTAATTTGTTATGTGTCTAAATTATGAAAATTACATCCCTTTAATAGGAAAAAAGGACAACGAGAGAGAAAATACATTATTCGAAATTCGTTTATGAATACACCCATTAGTTGAATAATGATGATGAAATGCAAAGTATTATTCGAAAACACATTCCTGAAGATATATAATTTCATCAAAACCATGCTCCCAAAGGTATTCTACGCCTCATAACGTGCATCAATTATATGATTTCTTTAACATTTTTCTTCTGCTGCAGGTTAAAAGTACCTAACCCATTGTATTTTTTAGTCAATTGTAAGCCCATTTTGAATATATTCGTCGAACACGCTAGCCCTTTAATAGAATGTCATGTAAATGAAACCATTTGTTTTCTTTTAAGACTCCAAGTAGCAGTTGGCGTTTAAGTTGTTCAAATTTACCTTATAATAGCATGCAACAAAGTACTGGTGTAATAGCTCCAAATTCATGTCAACTATTCATTTTTTATGTTATTCGTAGATATATAACATGTTTGGTTTTACATCAAATATTGAAGTGAATTTATTTCATTAAACAACCCTTTTATAATTTATTTTTATGAACTTAATTGTTTTAATCAATTAATTATCAGAATCACTTACATGTAATTAGGGATATCCAGATTCTAATCATTAATCACAAGTCTATTTGATACTAGTGCTTATTATTTTATCAATGAATTATATTTGTATATAATTTTCATACTAACTTTTCTTCTTTTATCAATGAATTATATTTGTATATAATTTAAAATTTCCATAGTGAGACATTCTTGTTGAATTGAAAATATATATATATGGAATTGACACATTAATAAATTATATCAAACAACAATAGCAAACAACAACCAAACTCTTTTTTATTCATTAATTTTACCAACCCAACTATGCTATATAATTTTGAACAAATCAAGAGAAAATTAAAAATTGAAAAAAAAAACCCCTGAACATTTCAAAATTTCTAGGCTTTACTTGAATTCTATATTTTTACTCCATGAAGAAGCAGTTAATATGGTGAAATATAATAATATTTTATCTTTGTCATCAAACTATTTTCGCTAAATAAAATGCCATGGGAACTTGTATTGTGTTTTGGTGTTGATTAAATACTATCGAATAATTGAAGTTATTTAAGTAGTATTAATATCAAACATCCAAAAAAATAAATATAGGGTTTTCCAAAAAAGTACACACAATGCCATGGTGTCATTTTTTTAGTTTATATAGGTCTTAATACTACTTAAATAACTTCAATTACCGCTAACAAAAGATTTCATTTCTATATCACAAATCATTTTACTCTGCAATAATCCAATGGATGACTTTTCTAAAACACCAGTCCTTGAGCAAACTTTTTTGAGACCACGGTGTGATTAAAGCTTACTTGAGGGAACATGGGTATGGAAATTTACAGCTATCGATGGAAGAATCGTTGGCACTAGTCCACTGTCGTTGCCACCGCGAGGACTATAAAGGACTTTTGACAAGAAAAAAGGGGATCCAAATTTTGCACAATTTGAGAAGGAACGAACCACATTTTGTAATCCTTCCATTTTTTTCTCAACCTATAATCCGTCCATTGTTGATTTTGAATTGCCCAAAACCCTAAATTCATTTTTCTAATAGTGAAGAGGATGAAGAAAGGGAAAAATAGGAAAATCAAATCTCCTTGATAAGAAATTAAATAGATGTTGAATTGTTCAAAACACTAAATCATTTTTTTTAACAGTGAAGATAATAAAGAATGGAAAAAAATCAAGAAAATCAAATCTCCTTGATGAGAAATTAAATAGATGTTGAATTGCCTAAAATCCTAAATCTTTTTTTTTTCTAACAGTGAAGATGATGAAGAAAAGGAAAAAAAATCAAGAAAATCAAATCTTCCTGATGAGTAATTGAATAACCCAAAATCTGACATGGAGATTGTTTTTTTCTTTTAAATTTGAGTTGGAAAAAGTTGTTGATATGGTATAAAATAATTGGATAGGATTATATATGAGGTGGTGGGAATGGTCCATGAAATAATTTCTCGGTTTGTTAAAAATGTGCCCATATTGTTGTAAACATGTAATTGTTTTCTATGTATTTGAACAATGAATAAATAAATAAAGTTAATTTCACATTTCACAGTTATATCTTTTGTTTTTTCTTTCATGTTTTGTATACATAACAAAACTGTGACAAAAATAAATATTAGCTCATTGATTGTCTAAGTTCAAACTGATGATAAGTGGCACTGTAATAACGTTTACATTGCGAGAAATACAACTTAGTTCAATAGATAATCTAAACGAGTATATAATTTCGTAAAAGAATCAAAGTGAGCATTTGATTCAAATACTTAGAATGATTATTATGTTGTCTACAATTCCAATTGGGAAGATGACTAGTCTTGGCTATCAAAGCAGTTAACTCTACGGGTAGAGACATAAATGTATTCATTGAAAGAATGATACATTGGACTGGACCCAAAATGAATTAATTTTGAATTCGTTTGTCAATTAATTCACTTGTGGTATTCATAATGTGATTTACCAAAATCCTGAGTTAGTCATTGACCATACATATGTAACTCATGTGCTTCGATATAAGTGGAGGCTTATGCTCTAAATATGATTGAACTCATAGTCAGTATGTTAGGTGCATGACTTGTGTACCGCATGGCTTTACTAGTAACATTGGAATTCATAGCTCGATTGAAGAGTTAACGAAATTCTCTCATTGGCATTGTTTGGATCGATAAATATGGAACACAGCCACGGGTTGTTTGTTCTTAAACAAGCAATTTATCACAGTTATTTGTTAATAGTGATCATATTAATCATTAAGAAGACACATTGGTGACAATGAGATAAAATATGATTGTATTTAATGAACAGATTTAACTCAAATGAATTAAGGATATCATATGAGGGCAACACACACATGATGAGGTAATTGGACAAAGTAGTTAGATGAATTGCTTTCGTAAAGAGTATACAATAAGGAGTTTTGAATCATGGTACTTCTTATGGACTGACTCCATGATTAAGTAAATTGTGAAATATCAGAATGATGCTTTTGGATATGATTGTAATTACTCGAGTCTAATTGTATGTGTTCAATTGGCCCCTCCATTATCTCAACAAAAGCTCGATTGAACTGCATTTGAATCATAAGAAATTTCTACGACTTTGTAAATAATTTAATTGAGTCGATTTATTCAATGTAGAATTAAATTAGGCAGTCGTGAGAATTTTTCAACTAGAGAATTTGATTAAAGAATTTTTTTGAAAAATTAATTTGAAAAATCTAAGTGATTTTTGGAAAAATTGATTTTGATTAAGTAAAATCAAATTAATTAAAATTAATATGATATTTTTAAAAATTAATTTTCAAGTCAGATAATTGGCCCAATGGGTAATTAAACTTGAAATATTAGACCTAAGATCGAAATTTGGGCCTAAGAACCCAAAATCGAGATCGAGACTCAACAATTGGTCAAATTGAGCCTGGTATGTGAAACGGAGCTGACAGTCCAACAAGTGGAAGGGCCGAGCCGGTCAAGTCGTCATTGGCCCAGACTGAATCGAAAACAGCTGAACTGGCTCGAGGTGTCGTGAGGGTGTGACACCTACGATGGCACCAATGGACACGACTGTGTTGTCAACAATGACGATGGCATTCCGATGGCTGGCGAATGGTTCTTTAGTGGTTGAGCAGTGAAAGAATTACACTCCTACTAAGAATCTACCAGATAATCTGATTTCATATTAACTATTTCAAAAATAATATTATTTTAATAAATTTAATTTAATACTTATCTTGATAGTTTTTTTAAAATTTAACATTAAAGTGATTATCTTAATATTAAATCTAATTTAATATTTATCTTGTAGATAAGTATTCTAGTAATTTAATAGATTTAATATTAAATTAATATAATAATTATTTAAACTCTAATATTAAATTGATTAAGTTTAATCATAGTTGAACTCTCTAAACTCTCTATATAAAAAGAGTCATGGGTTATCATTTTTCACACACTTGAATTCAAGAGAAAGTTATAGAGAGAAAATTCTTTGAAGAAATTATTTCAAAAGATTTCTATGGATATTTTTTTATTTACAAATTAACCTAGAAGTTTAGAGAAATTGTAAAATTACCCACTGGTAATTTTGTGGAAAATTTTCTAATTTGAAGCGAGCCCACACTCGGTAGACGTGAGCTTGAGGATAGCGAAGACGACTACCCGATCGAAGTGTTCATCCTAGATGAATCTAAAAAGTACAAATTTGATTAAGTGTTTATTATTTTAGATATCTTAACCAAGTTCTTGTTTTTGAAAAAAAATTGAAACCTTGATTTTTTTCGTTGCGTTTTCCAAACCCATTTTTCCAACAATAAAACAATAAAAGGGTCCATGAAATAATTTCTCGAAAGTTCAGACCACATGTGGATCAACTTTTTCTTCTTTTTTTAATTATATAGTAAAATGGTCAAATTTCAATTTTAGTCCCTAGGTACACTCAAAATTAAAATTATAATAATTGTCAAATTTCAACTTTTATCCTTGTGCTACACTCGAATTTAAGATTCAATCTTTATACTTCAACTTTTTTATATAATTTGATACCTCAATTTTTCATAATGTCATTGATTAACCCAAATAATTTATTTTGATTAAAATATTGATGTAACTTTTAAAAGTTGTTAATACTATTAAAATTATTTGTTAAATTAAGTTAATTTCAATGTCATTTGCAATTTAAAAAATGCTACAATAACGAATTTAACAAAAAAAATTAATGATATTAACAATTAGATTTAAATCCTTAAATTTGAAAAATTAAGGGACTAAATTTTTAAAAAAATAAAAAATATTAAAACTAAATTTTAAATATAAAAAATATAAAGACTTAAATTATATTTTAATATCCAAATATTTACTTTAAAATTTAGTAAAAAATTTTAATAATTAACCCAACCGAAAATATAATAAAGATTATTATGAGAATGAAATGATTGCGATTCAAATGACATCATAAAATTAGGTGAATGGCCAATTCCATCTCATATTTACTCTTTTTTTTTTAATTTGGAAATTTTTTGTTGACATAGTTTAATTAGTCGAAACAATATTAGGTAGAAATAGAAAATTGACCTTAAGAAAATTAAAGATAGCATATTTGATCCATTGGATGAATTTATAATCGATATATAAATGGACAATTATAGTAAATGTTTGTTACATCTTATATGTCTATAGAAATCACACATACGTCACAGTAAAAATTAAATTTGTATTCAATTTAGAATTTGAATTTTGAATCTTGATGTTAATAATAAAATATGGTATTAACCGAATTCTATGTATTGGCCTGATAGTTAAGGTATTTATCGTTATAGGTGTGATTTGAGTTTGAATTGCGCTAGTCGTGTTACTGTTAAAGATTTGTCCTCCTATTATACTTCACTAAGAATGATATTAACTCTTTAAACTTCAAAAATATGTCACCACATCGATTTATAGAATTTTAATATATATTATATATCTAATTGTGTTAGTGTTACTTTTAACTGAGTCACTAGGTTAGGAAAATTATGGAAATATCTTTCCGTAATTAAAATAAATTACATTATTCGAGGATACTTTAGTTTTTTTATTTAAAAAAACAACAATAAAAATATGCATATTGTGAGATTTGAACCCAAACCAATTGTATTAGTAAAATCTTTAATTTACATTCAATTGAAGCTTTATTTTCCATAAATTATATATATGAATAATGTATTTAATTGAGTTATTGTCGCAAATTAATTCGACTCCAACTCAAGTTTAATGACAACACAGTGACAAACAATTTAATCTATTTTTTTTAGTTTTAAATCATATATATATTATATGTTATTATTAATTATTTTATATATTTTATTATTTTTTATATATTATTTCTAAACCCAAATTAATTTTTGTGATAGAATGTTTGGTGTATATATAGATGAAACTTAAAATTATTTCAAGACGGCATATAAAGGCGGGATCTAACCTCAAGGTTGACCCAAACTTTTTTTTGAGAAGGCAAACATCAATGAACCTTTACAATAATGCAGAACATATTATTTACAAATACTATTTTATTGTTAATCAAACATAATGAGTTGACCCATTATTTTAGTTATAATTGTTTATATCATAAATTAGGAAAGGAGATAAATAACACGAGACATAAACCCTAGTTTATGATGCGGATGAGCGACAACATTTGTGACTTCAATTATGGTTTCGTCCGATTTTAATTATAATTTATTTTGAGATTTATATCAGTGAGTCTTATGCACCACAATTTGATAAATTATTAATGAAAAAATATAAAAATGAAACAACTTTTTAATAAATATTTAAAATTTTATTTAAACATAATTGTAATTAATTATAATTTTCACTTTATAATTTTCTCATATTCATAAAAAGAAAAATGTTTTATCATAAAAAAAAAACAAAATTGCTTTAGGGTTCATTAAGTCTTAAAAAAATTAATAAAATTAAAATATTTTTTTCTTATTTTGCTTCGAAAAAGTTTTTAAATATATATGGTCTCAATCTAGAGACGATGGAGATTACAGAGCGCGAAGGTAGCGATAAGTGTGATTTGGTGAATCGCTCAACAAAGAAGGTACGAATACGGTATATTGAGGAGAATCGGGATGTCGATATGGAAACAACAACGGTCGTTGGTAAAACCCTTTCTTGGAAGGACCTCCTGCTTGGCATAGATTTTTTTTCCAAATGAGAGAACAACAAACACGGAAGGAATTGAGGAAGATGAAGACTTTGAGCTATCGGAGGAAGATGTGGAACTCTCGTCAACTAATGGTATTCCTTTGATTAAATTTTTTGATCATATTAACCAAATTCTTATTAAACACATGAATACATTGTAACAACCCGGTTTTGACTCTAATCGGACATAGTGGTTTCGGGACCACAAGTCCGAGTCAAAAAAATATTTTAATATTATTTTGTGTGTTTATTATGTGTGAATTTAATTGTGTGAAATTTTCGTGTTTTAATTTTGTCATTTGAGTGTCCGATTAAATAAAAGGATTAAATCGCTTAAAATAAAAGTTTAGGGGTTAAATCTAAAAGTACCTAATTGTTGTTGTCTTTTTAAAATGGGGGATTAATGATGCAATTAGACTAAAACATAGATAGTGGGTGGCAAAGGACTAATATAACCTTATTATATATGTTTTGTTTATTAATTATTAAAGGTTAAATAAGTAAATTAATAAATAATGTATAGTATAATAAAACAAAACATAAAACAAGCCATTATCATCTCTTTTGTTGGCCGAATGTTGCAAAGAAAGAAAACATCCATGGCATTTAGGGTTTCGGCACTTTACTAGCTTGATTAAGGTATGTTTTTGCTTCGGTTTTTGATGATTTTTACGTTTTTGAGATCGTTGCTTTGAATACTTCAAAACCCATGTCTTAATTTTGTGAATTGATGAATATTTTGAATTATGCCATTGATGAATATTTGTGTTTTGGGATGTTTGATGATGAATAATGGAAGATATGTCTTAGATTAACATGTTTTGTATTGGTATTTTTGATGAATTTGAGTATTTAGGGCTAAATTGTGAAAATAAATTTTTGAGGGACTAAAATGTGAAATAAATGCAATGTGTGGACTTGTATGAGAACCATGAATATTCGGCCCTTGTGTGTTATGGGCAAATTTTGTGTATTTTGTGTTTTGTGCAAAAAGGACTAAATTGCAAAAAGTGCAAAATGTTAGGGGCAAAATGGTAATTTTCCCATTTATGTATTGTTGGACTCAAATGAATGTTTTGATGAATAAAAAGGTTAAATTTGACTATGTTTAGATCAAGGAACGAAGAAAACGAATTTGGGTCGGGGGAAGTCGAAGGTAATCGAATAGTCGATCGTGTTTGCTGATATCCGAGGTAAGTCTATTAGCAACTAAAAGTTATTAAGTTAATATTTATACATGCATACTAATTTTATCTTATGATTGAGCTATAATTTAAAGTATAATAGTTGAATAAACTTTGGACTATAGATATTGTATATAACATGTTCGAATATACAAGTATGATCTTGTATAAATTATTGGATTAATCAAAGGTATGTATAAGATATAGGTATATATATATATGGTTTGAATGATTATATAAGTATGTATATATATATATAAAGTCGAATAAGCATGCAAATATACATGTATGTGTTGTGTATTGAATTTAGTTATGTCATTATATAAGTATGCGAGGATTGATTGTGCATTTATATATGTACAAGTTTTTGTTTTGAAATTGAGTATGAAATTATACATTCATATGGTAGATTCGAATATGTATAAATGCACATGTATAAATTCTTGAATCAAAATTTGGTATAGAATTATATATGTATGTGAAAGTTTCGATTTTGTATGTATATTCACGTAAAAGTTTTTGAATGGTAGTGAAGATATGAAATTGTTAGTTTGAATTATTATAAAGTGATTGAATGTAATACAGACGTTACGTCTAGCAGGCTTAATGCCGGTGAAGTAATTCAGACTTTAAGTCTAGCAGGTTTAATGCCGGTGATACATTTCAGACTATATGTCTAGCAGGCTTAATGCCGGTGATACATTTCAGACTATATGTCTAGCAGGCTAAGTGCCGGTGTACTGAATCAGGCTTTAAGCCTAGCAGGCAAAATGCCGGTGAATCTGTCTAAATTGTGTTAGAATATACAATGGATATATCTATGATTTGTGATTATATGAAATCGATGAATACATATGTACATTAGATATATGTGATTGCTGAATTTATAAATGCATATGGTGATATGTGGTAGTTAAACATATATATGTTGAGCCTATGTGTTTGATAATTAATCATGTATGCATTTGATATATATATATATGTGTATTTCGAATGTATGTGTTACCTAGGTATTCAGGTATAAATTCGTAATGAGTATATTTATATACAAACAAATATAAGATGTGATTGATGTATATATATTTGTGTTAGATTTGAATTGATTTAGAACTTACCATGAGTGTACATATACAATCGGTTTGATATGTATATAATATGTATATATATGCTCGGTGGTATACATTCAATTGTAATGTTGTTTTGTATAATATATATATTAAACTGAATTCATCCGACAGGTATACATAACTGACTATAAATGAAATGGTCTGAGTAGAATAATGTATGAATGTTAGTTGGTTGTGTTAGTTGAAATTTCAGTAGAATAGATTAAAAAGGTTATAATAATTATGTGTTTATAATTATACATTTAGTTATGCTGGAGACTTACTAAGCTATAAAAGCTTACTTCGTTTGCTTTCATTCATTCGTTTTTATAGATTTGGAGACGCGTTACGAGCTCGGGGATCATCAGCACAGTCCATCACACTATCGACTTCTTTTGGTATTTTGTTAAATATTTGAACTCGATCTTATGGCATGTATAGGCTTGATAATGTTTTGGATAATTTTGAATCCTATTGTGTAAATAGCAATGCGAAAAGAGTTTAACTTCCATGCTTGAATTTGATTATATATGTTCATGAATTGGACTTGCATTTGGAATTAGATATTAAAGTTATGTTTATGTGAGCTTGGTGTCGTAATGCCTCGTAACCCTGATTCGGCAACGGAGACGGGTTAGGGGTGTTACATACATAGTAGTAACCAAATTGCTAGGAAGAAATATAGGATATATTGTGCTGTAAAACAAGGCTTCTTCACTTTGGAAACCTTCTTAACTATTCCGTCTAATGGACGTGGAAAATGGGTATTCCTTGGCAAAATTTAAGAACTCAGAATTCTACGAGAAAGATTTGTGCCAAAGGCCTTGGGTCGTTTTTGGGCATTATTTAACAGTACACTATAGACCATGGATTTTAATCCCGCTCAGCCATATCCTAGTATAGTTATGGCATAGATTCGTCTCCTCGGGTTACTTGGGCATATGTATAAGCGGCAAGTTTTACGGAAAATCGGGGGGATGAACAAAAAAGTTACAAATTTAGATTTTAACACCAATAATGGTATGAGAGGGAGGATCGCATGAATGGAAATTTTAATCAATTTGGATAAGGTATTGATTTCTCAAGTCCTTGTTAATGTAGTTATTTAGCGGATCGATACAAGCACTTACCAACAGTCTGCTTCCAATGTGGGCATTACTGACACATGAAAGAATTTTTCCCTAAATGAGGGATGGGATTGGAAGGAATTGGCAAGGACACTGCAGGAAACGAGACAGAATAGAGGCACACTCTAGGGGATAATAAAGGAGGAACCCAAATCCATGTATATATGGCCCATGGATGCTTGTCGAAAGGAAGGGTAAAAGAACAGGGAGAGAGAGATAGAAAGACGGCGGTGATGTCGTGACCAGACCAAAAGAAAATTCTGGGTTTCAGGTTCTGGAAAACCTAGATGGGGAAAGGGTCTCCTAAGCTCGTGTGGAGAGATCTTGAATGAACCTTGAACAAGAAGTTCCAAGCCCCTTAAGGTTGGGCTCAAAAAAGAAGAAAAACCTTATGTACACTAGCCACAACCAACAACATACAGTTGGGCCAAGCTTGGATGAGCAAGCAATAAGCCACTTTTGGACAAATAGTAACACGAGCTCGAAGCCAGGTAGAATTGATTTAGGACAAGAGCTTTTGGAACCTGACAAAAGGAAGATCATAAGTACAAAATCACAGGATCTAGGCCGACACCAAGCCTTGACAATAGGACTAGACATCAATAGGGTAGGCCAAGATAAAGCTGGCAATGGAAATTGACCCATATTAAAAGACAAAAAAAATTCCAGAAGATCTCTGGTGGATCGGGCAAGTAGTATTAGACCAAGCCCAACGGAGGTAACACTTAGGGATTCAAGAAAAGAGGAATCAAACCTAATTTGTGACAGCGATGAAATAAGGAAAACGGGACTCTTGCGTAACCCATTGAATCTAGTTAAGATACATCAAGGGTCCTCGTCCAATCGTATTTCACCTATGAACATGGAATCTCCAAGGGAACCTTGTAGCATTAATCATAGCGAGATGAACTTTGAGAATGATGCTTTGGGGAATAATGAGGGACGTTTTAGCCAGCAAGATTGGAAGTATTACAAGAAATTGTGAAGCTCGCAACAACAGGCATTCTTGACACTGCAAAACACTCGGTGATTCTCTTTAAGGAGAATATCAAGTCTAAAATTGAAGGACTTGTATAGAAGAATAGAACCAAAACAAGTGAGAACCATGCTAAGTTACTAGCAACACGTGGTAATGCGAAGGTTGAGAATAGTCAAAAAGGAAAAAACCTCAAAATCATTAAGGAAAAAGTTAACCATTTTAAAATTTCTCCCTCAAGACACCCAATTTCTGAGTCTATTATTAACATGGTTGAGTTATTGCAAAACCAAATCCAACAAGGATTGGTAAATGAAGTCCTTAAAAAGACAACTGAAAAGGCAAGAGATTAGGTATAGACTGGTCAATAATTGAGAGTTCCCCATTACATTTATCATTCTTTTTTTAACGAACTTCGAAATCTCAATTTTTTTTTAGAATTGTCAAGGATGCGCAAGTGAAAATTCTTCTCGCATTTTTAAAGAGTATAATAGGGAGCATAAGCCAGACATTTTTAGCTTATTAGAACCAAAATTTAGTGGTTGTAAAGCTAATGACGTAATTGCAAAATTAAGACTACAATATTCTCATCGAGTTGAAGCTAGGGGCTTTTCCGGGGAATTTGGATCGATTGAAAATCTTATGTTAATCTTGAAACTCTCTAAAATCACCCTCAGTTCATATTTACATGGATATATTTTGGAGTCCCTGTTCAAACAGTCCTAATTGCTTTCATTTATGGAAGTTCTAATAGAAAACAGAGAAGATTTTTTTAGGACATATTAAAGGAGACTATTCCTACAACCAATATCCCTTGGATGGCGGTTGGTGATTTTAATGTTATTTTGTCCAGAAATGATAAGGGGGGAATACTTTTGGGAAATGATGTCCTTTATTTGGAGAATTTGTTGAAACAAATTACTTATATGATCTAGGATTTCGAATACCATCTTTCACATGGCAAAGAGGATTGGTAATGCTGCTTGGATCTGTACTTTCCCAAAGTTCTTAGTGACACATATTGTTAGAATTAAATCCAATCATAGACCTCTGCTGCTCGATTTATGCCCGGAGTTCAGTAAAGCAAAGATACGGCCTTTTTGTTTCCTGGCAGGATGGGTTTAACACTAGAATTTCTCAAGCACTATATCCAAATTATGGGAATATAATGGGGACATGTCGTCCACTATAGAAAAGCTTATTGTAGGACTAAGAGAGTGAAACAAAAAAAATTATTGCTGTATTGGAACTCGAAAACAAAAGTTAGTGCATAATCTAGGTAAGATCCAATATGTGCTAGAGAAGACGAATTCAAAAAACCCTAATACAGAAAAAGATGGAGTTAAGGGAAAAGCTTGAAGAAGTGCTTAATCATGAAGAATTACTTTGGAAGCAAAAATCAAGATGTGACTAGCTCAAGTTAGGAGACAAGAACACAAAGTTTTTCCATGATAGAACTTTGCACAGACAAAATATCAATAGCATCAATGGTCTACATAATGAAAACAGAGATTGGCTTTATGACCCAGACGAGATTTAGTCAGAAGCAGTTCAGTATTTCCTTGGACTTTATGGAGAAAAGCTAGATAGGATGAGTGATCTACCCCTAAGCCACTTTCCCCATTTGGACAAAAGAGACATAGATTTTTTTAGGAAAAGTGTCTCAAATGAAGAATTTAAAATGACACTTTTTGATATGGCTCCTTTAAAGGCTCCAGAAAATGATGGGTTTCATGCTCTATTCTTTCAAAATTAGTGGGACAATATTGGAAGTGCAGTTTGTGACTAGGTTTAAGGAGTTTTCAGAGGAAAGCCTATAGAACCGGATTTAAATAATACATTTATTGTGCTTATATCAAAAATTACTCAACCTGAAGAAATATCTCAGGTTAGACCTATCAACCTCTGCTTGGTTCTTTATAAGTTAATTATGAAAATTATTGCTAACAGGTTCAAAGTGGTTTTCCCAAAAATCATTTCACAGGAACAAGCGGGGTTCATTGTTTGAAGAACTATTTATGATAATATCATCATCACTCAAGAAGTTATTCACTCCATGCGAGGAAAGAATAGGAAATGAATTATAGTTCAAATTGATCAGGAAAAAGCATATGACAGGGTTCAATAGGACTTTATTGACAGTTCTATGCAAGCTGCAGGTATCCTGGACATTCTACAGAAAGTAATTATGTCAGTCATTTTGATGTCTACCATGTAGATTTTGTAGAATAGGGTCCCTACAAAAAATTTCCAACCAACAAGAGGAGTTAGACAAGGATGCCCCTTATCACCCTACCTTATTATTCTCTGTATGGAGTGGCTAAGATAGACTTTCAATACAGTTGTTACTATAAGTGCATGGAGTTCAATCCGATTATCTAAATCAGGTCCAACCCTATCACATCTTTTCTTTATTGATGATCTAGTGATCTTCTCAAAGGTAGACATAAAACACAGCTTATTATTAAAAGGTATCCTGGATCGTTTTTGTACATACTCGAGACATCGGGTTAATGTAAGTAAGAATAATATATTCTTTTTAGGAGGAATGAAAGATACTCTGAGCAATAGGATAAGCCATCTTTTTTACTTTCAGAAGGTCCAAGATTTAGATTCATACTTAGGAATTCCACTCTTTCATAGTCGAATTACTAAAGCTACCCTACATTTTTTATTGAAAAAATTAGAGATAAATTATGTAGTTGGGATGCCAAGCAACTCCAGATTGCAGGAAGGCTCACTTTGGTATAGTTTGTCCTTTTCTCTATTCCAAATTATTTTATACAATCCATGCAAATCCCAAAAGGAGTATGCAAGGAAATTGAACAATTGGCGAGACAATTTATTTGGGGATTTGATACTGGAAACTGAAAAATGGCTCTAGTGGATTAGGAATTTCTCTGTCAACCTCACAAGTGTAGAGGTTTTGGAATTCGACAACTAGAGGATCAAAATGCCTCATTCCTTTTAAAGTTGGGTTTCAATCTTGTCTCCAAAAAAAATACTTTGTGGGTACAAGTCATATAATCCAAATATCGAATGATAGAGGTAGTCCCAAAAAAATCATACATGGAAATTGCTCAGCTGTTTGGAGAGGAATTGCAAAAGTTTGGCCATTACTAAAAGAGAATATATGTTGGTCCATTGGAATAGGGGCCATTGTTAGATGTTGGGAAGACTCATGGGTCCTAAAAATATGTCCACTCAAAGCACATTCATCACCAATGGAAGGATTAGATCTAAAGTGTTTAGTTAAAGACATGGTTACAGAAGAGGGTTCACGAGACATTGCAGCATTTAGGAACTGGCTGAAAAAAGATATAGTCCGGAAGATTACAAGCATTCTTCCCTCGTACCCCTTAACAGGCCCAAACAAATTTTTTTGGATTCACATGTCCAATGCAGAGTTCTCAGTCAAAAGCGCATATCAAATGCTAAGAGAAAGCACATGGAATGAGCAGGATGGTAAATGGAAGGACATTTGAAAATTCCGAGGACCGCAATGGGTTTGGTTTTTCTTATGGCTAGTTTATAAACAATGTCTACTTACTAACCTTGAACAAGTTAAAAGAGGAATTATCCAAACTGAAGCCTGCCCAATGTGCTATTGCAAAATAAAAGACATTTTACATTTCGTTAGAGATTATTCGGTTGCTAAAGGCACCTGGAAATTGATCGTGCCAGAAGCAAGATGGTCTCAGTGTTTCTCCAATAATCTGCTTGAGTGGATTAGGACAAATTTAGGAATCCATGGACAATTGATAAGGCATGGAGTCCCTTGGTCAACGCTTTTCAGAATTTTAATATGGCGATTATGGAAAAATAGAAATCTATTTGTCTTCTAAGGACTCCCATAGAGTTCTATGGAAGTTATTAAAGCTTTAACAAGTTAGGCAAAGCAGTATAATGAAGTCAGTAGTAGGGAATTACTTAGGAGTAGTACTTTAGATTATCTTTCAATGAATTGTTTAAATAATAGGATAGGAGAATGTCAGTTCTTGTAAAAGTTTTTTAGAATTTTCTTTCAAATTTTTTTAAATAAAATTTATATGATTAAGGTTTGGGTTTGGATTTAAAACTGAATTGAAACAAAGAATTAACTAAAATCTTACAAATTTTATTGAAATTTAAATATCATATATTAACTGAGATGGGATGTAGTCATTTTAAACAATTCTTTTTATTCAAAGTCGACATTTTTTATTCTACCTTCAAATTTATTCTGCTAATAAAATTGAATTGCACCAATAATAGTAAAGAACAAGAAAACAAATAGTTTCCATTCAATATAAGTTTTATTTTTCAAGATTTTTAGAACCTTAAGTTAAAACTTCAATAAGAGATGAAGATGAGAAATTATAATTAATTTTAATTATATTTAAATAAAATTTTAAGTATTTATTAGAAAATTTTTTAAATTTTTTAATATTTTATTTATTAATGAGAATTGTGATGCATTGATGGTGCATTGAATTCATTCACCCGCAATACATTAAATATTATCCTATTTATTATTAATAAAATTATAAATAAAATTAATATTTTAATAATTATTAATGTGTTCTGTAAAAAAAATATTATTAATGTGTAGATTAATGAATCACGGGATATCACATGCTAAATATATTATTATACTTATTCTTAAAAAAGTATATTCATTTTCTAAGGAGTCATAATCATATTTTTTTTATTCATTTATTAATCCAAAGGAAAATACTTTTAACCCAAAAGAAAATACTTTGAAAAAGTATGTGGCTCAGGAGTAAAGACTGGTTAACCAAATTTATTCATTATTTAACAACTCATAAAATTCCGTAAGCTACTCTCAACCTACTGAGCGTGGCCACCACCGTTGCCACCGCCGCTTCCGCCAGCTTCCTTCCCAAAATTAATATTGGTTCCATCGAGACTGTGATGATCACCACCAGAGCTACCGTCATAGCCTCCACCATTTCGGCCATCTGTGGGGCGGCTCCTGCATGATTGAGCTTGGTTAAGTGCTAGAGTAAAATCCCTCATAGCTTCCTCTATCAATTCCTTCATGGTTTCGTCGTCAAGTTCCTGACCGTTATTCTCGTTAACGTTATCACCTCCTGTTGCCAATACAACGTCCAACAAGTCATCGGTTATTTTTGCCATGGCGTTATACACTGAAAGTACTCTCTTATTTTCTGCAAGTGCACTTTCGGCAGGTCTCAGCAATGCTTCTATGGATGTTTTCTCGTTCCGCTTCATTTCCAGTTCAGCTTTCATGGTTTCAAGTACGTCCTGCATCCAACATGTAAAAAGGAGAAAAAAGGAGTAAAAAGGTAAGAGTTGGACGTTGCATGGCGTTTAAAGGGGGAATAACAAATGGTACAATACCTGCCAATTAATCTTTCATATAAATAATTAGCTTAGGTTATAAAAAGGAAAAAGAAAACACTGAAATTAAGATTATAAAGCGAAATGTTTACCATCTGAGAAAGAGTTATGAGGAGAGCCGGGAGAATTGAGCGTGAAAATTTGAGGATGATAGCGTGTAATTGAGTAATAAATTTATAGGAATCTTCGGGCGTGAAAAAATCACGTTCTAAAAAAGCGCGTATCTTTCGTTAATGAAGTCTATAACTGATATTAAAGAATTTCACTATTTGCGTTCCCTACGGTATCCAAAGAGAACAAATAAAGAAATAAAAACCCTACTAATTTTCTATTATTTTTGCTTTCAAGTTTGGACAGAGACTATTTTTTTTTTTTAAATCAACTATTATTTGAAACAAAAATGCAATAACTCCATATATATATATTTTGTCCACGCAATAACTCCATATTTAGATGTGACATATGTTAAGATAGTTACAGTTAACTCTCTATTTATTTACAAGATGGGCCTCTTTCGTATTTAAAAATGCTACGCTTATCTTTCACTATATTAGTAGATTATTCGAGCCAAAGTTTAGCTTTTAATAATTTTTAAGTTTCGATTCCGTCAGGTTTGTCCATGAGAAAATTTATCCTTCGAGCAAAACGTAATGGTCAACCATTGTTAAAAGCTTCATTTGGATGATACTTTTATTTTTAAATAAACCAAAAGTACTAAAATAGCATTAATTAGGCGAAACTTGTTTGATTTCTCTCAATGCTTACCTCACCAAGCACCAACTTCTTTGATTTTGTGTTATTGTAGTACATTTCATTCTTTATGTGATATTTTAATTTCTTAAGACATCAACCACAGGTGACCGTCTAAGATAGCTTTCAAGTCTGAAGTCTCAGTTCACTCCAATTTTGCCTCTCGCTACTAAAATCATCTATGGTGACCAGAATTCCAGGCTCCTAGATACTATTTTCTCCTTCTCTGATGATGTTATCCGTGACTCCAAAGCTGCCCAAGTTACATGGGATTAGAATTCCATGAAGAAAAGGAAGTGCTGCTGAGACATACATCTCCATCATTTAGAGGAAGATGGGGATGTTCTCTCGGAGCCTCCCCGTTAAGTGGGATTTGCTTTGACAATCATCTACCAGCTTTATGAAATTAAAGACATGAAGTCATATTAATCTCCATGGAATTTCGACCTAATTTGAACCTGATTAGAATTTGTTATTTTATTTAAGCTTTATTTCGGCCTAATCTGTTTTTTACTCATTATGAATAGTTTTATTTAAGTGTATTTGTTTATTTTAAGTTGTAAAATTCGGTCCAAACCCACATAATATAGGCTAGACGAATTTCCCTTAGTAAATTTAGTTTTTACTTATTTTTTATTTCATTAAGCCCAACAATGGAAAAGGTTGCTGCCACCCAAAGGCCTTTAAAACTCCTAGTCCATTTAAGAAAACTTAATTCCAGCCTATTACTTGTCTATATAAGAGCTGCCGCCCCCATGTAAGACACATTCATTCACTTTCATTCTTTGATTAATAAGATTTTTACAGTATTTCTCTTGCAAGATTTTTTAGATTTGCTTTCACAGTTAAGCCCTCCTTGCATTCTTTTTTGGAGTTTGTTGAAGTCTTTCTTCAATAGGTTCCATAATCATTTTTTTCTTGATTTTGCTCATATGAATCTTTTTCTAATGTTCATCAATGTGTTGAAATTTTAGGTTTTAAGGTCTAAATATTTCCCATAAAAACCTAAACCTATCTTAACATTCAATAAACTTTAAAACCACAAATCAATTACTCCATTCTTATTCTTCTCTTAGTTACTATTTCAATTTGTTGAGATCTGTTAATAACTTCTTGTTTTGTTATTTTTCAAATACAGAGCTATTAATCCAAATACAATTTTGCTTCTTTGGACTCCAAAACAACTTCTTAAATAAGATCCAAGCACCCCTTAATCAAATCTCCCTTTCTTGATCTCTCTCCCTTTGATTTCTATTTATTTTGAGTTGATTACTGACCGGTTTTGAATATTTCTTTCCATATTTGTTTCAAAAGCCTTAAAACTCATCAAGAACGGTTTTTTTCTTCTAAAGAAAGCATCCTTACATCAAATCTTGGGTGCCCATTGATAACCAAGTCATTCTTTCCTTTTTCTTCTTTTTATTCCTTTGGTTTGCTTGATTTCTAATTTGTTTTTGCTTGCTTATTTCAGATTTGTTCGAACACTTAAAAATCCTTTAAGAATTGTTCTTTTGGATTCATAAAGACTTTAATTGATCAAATCTAAAGAGTGCATGTCCATTCCAATCTTCTTTGCTCGATTTTCAAGATTCATTGGTTGTTTTATTTGTTGTCAATTTATCTAATACATTCTTGGTTTCTTCTTTCGTTTCCATATTGCTTTGCTGATAAGAAAGGGTTTTCCTTCATTCTTTGGACCTTTTTCTTCACACAACTTGAAAGATCTCGATCTTACTCCACTTCTTATATCACAATGACCCTGTATCCAGCCTCAGTGGAAGAACAAGCCACAACACTTTGTTTCCTTAAACTCCACGAAATCAGATTATAGACAAGAAACACAATGTAAACTATAGTGGACAAGCAATCATCGTGACCACCAACCCAGTCAAAGTAAAAAGCATGAAGCATTAGAGGATAATTCTTTAAAAGTAACGAACCTTAATCAGACATCTTAACTAGATAACATAAAATACAACTTTCCATGGCCTAGTGAGTTTTTCTTGGAAAACTTATAAATTGAGGCAACTTGTTGACAATAAATGCAATATCTGTTTGAATTATTTAGTGTTTTCAAAGCTATTTTTCTGTTTCAATAAGTCTTATTCTTTAAGAACAACTTTCTGCATTTTTTTAAACTAGTGGAGATCCTTATTTATAGGTGATATAGGTGTTAGTTGTGATTCTATATTTGTCATTTGTAAGGCTATAAAAGCCTCTCTCTTCAATAAATGTGTCATTTATTTCCAGCTTCCACTTGATTTTAACTTAACATTCTGGTATTCGAGCTAGGTTGTTGAGGAAATAAGTGGATATGGGTGAAGAAAGAGTGAAAAGTCTTACAGAGATACCTCATTTTGATGGTCTTCACTACGACCATTGGAGTGAACTGATGGAGAATCTATTGAGGTCCAAAAGATTGTGGAACCTAGTTGAAAAAGGCTTCGAGGAGCCTAAAACAACGACTATGCAGATCATCACACAACAAACACAGATGGACGAGATAAAGATGAAGGATCACAAGGTCAAACACTATCTATATCCAGCCATGGATAGTGTTGTTTTAGCAGATTTTAGACAGACGAACCTTCAAAATTGTTTGGGATTCTTTAAAAAGCAAGTTTGGTAGAAATGAGAGAGTGAAAAAGGTCTCTTCTCAACACCTTAAGAAGAGAATTTGAGGTGTTGGAAATGAAGAAAAGAGAAACAATCAAAGATTATTTTGCTAAAGTGATGGTTGTAGCAAACTAGATGTGGAGAAATGGGGAGATCATGTCTGACTCAGTGATCATGGAGAAGATTTTGCGTACTTTGATAGAAAGTTTCACCTATGTGATAGTATCTATCAAAGAGGAAAAAGATACAGGTACCATGTCAGTTGATGAATTGCAAAGTTCATTATCTATACATGAACAGAAGTTTAAGAGAATAGAAAAAGAAGAAGATCATGCCTTAAAAGCTGTTGTTGGTAACGAAAGGTTTGAAAGTAGAGGACATGGCGCAAACTCATACAAAGTATGTGGAAGAGGCAGAGGGAGATCATTTGACAAAGCCCAGGTAGAATGTTATAAATGCCACAAATTGGGGCATTTTCAGTATGAATGTCCAAGGTGGGAGAGTAAAGCCAACTTTGTGGGACTTTATGAAGAGGAAGAGCTACTCTTAATGTCGTATGTGGAGACACATACCTCACAACAAGATGGCGTATGGTTTCTTGATTCGGGATGCTCGAATCATACGAGTAGAAACAAGAAGTGGTTTTCTCATCTTGATCAAAGCTTTCGACACTCCGTCAAGCTTGGAAATGTTATAAAAATTGTAGTAATGGGAAAAAAGAAGTGTTAGATTAGAGATTTGAGGCACTAAATAGGTAATCTCTGAAATTTTCTTTGTTCCAGATCTAAAAAATAATTTGTTGAGCATAAAACAACTTCAGCTGAAAGGGATAGATATTTTGATTCAATGGGGTGAGTGCAAGTTGTATCATCCACAAAGAGGAATCATTGTAACAACCAAAATGACCAAAAATTGGATGTTTGTGCTTTCAGCTATTGTTTTACCATGCTCACAACAATTGGTTTCATCATGCTTCCAAACTACTACAGAAGATATATCTCATATATGGCACTACAGGTTCGATCATTTGAACTACAAAAGCTTGCGTATGATGTAGTCCAAAAGGTTAGTTCGTGGCTTACCAACAATCAACATTCTAAACAAAGTATGTACTCATTGTTTGGTCGGAAAGCAACATAAAGAGGAAATGCCAAAGAAGAGTTCATGGAGAGCATCAAGAAAGTTGCAGTTGATACATTCTGACATTTGTGGACCAATTACATCGATTTCTACATGTGGGAAGAGGTACTTCCTTAGTTTTATTGATGATTTTAGTCACAAAATTTGGGTCTATTTCTTGCATGAAAAATCAGTGATGTTTGAGGTATTTCAGAGCTTTAAAAAATATGTTGAGAATGACAGTGGTGAGCATATAGCTTGCTTACACACATACAAGGGTGGAGAGTTCATCTTTCATAAATTTAATAATTTTTGTATGGAGAATGGTATTCGCAAGCAATTGACTGTAGCCTACACCCCGCAACAAAATGGAGTAGCAGAGAGGAGGAATCAAACCATTATAAACTCGATTCGAAGCATGTTATCTGAAAAAAAATGTCCCAAAAAAGTTCTGGGCAGAAGCAATTCAATGGTGTACCCATGTGATGAACAGGAGCTTTATAGTAGTTGTGAATGGACAAACACCAAAAGAGGTATGGAGTAATGTTACACCTTCTGTGGATCATTTTCGAGTGTTCGAGTATGTTGCCCATGTACACATACCTTAAAAAAGAAGAACAAAGTTAGACGAAAAAAGCTATAGGTGTGTTTTCTTTTATGTGAGCAATGAATCCAAGGCTTATCGATTGTATGATCCAGTTTTTAGGCGTATTGTGATAAGTCATAATGTTATTTTTGAATAAGATAAAGGTTGAAATTGGAGTAAAAATTTAGAGGATGCAAACAAAGAGTTGGAATAGGAAGATATTACTCTTGAGGATGATGTGAGTGAATATGATGTCATTGTACCAAACATAGATGAAGTAGTTGGAGAAGAACTACCAAGTCTGAACATTCCAGCTGCAAATCAATGGAGGATTAGATGGAAGAATAGAAGAGTACCAGAGTGGCAAAAAGATTATGTGACTGGCGTAGGACTAGGCATTTCTGATGAAGATGAAGAAGTCAATAACTTGGTTCTATACACCACAGCAGATCCAATCATTTTTGAAGAAGCTATTGTACGCAGAAAATGGTTTGAAGCTATGAAACTAGAGATTCAAGCCATTGGAAAAAAATGAAACATGGGAATTGATGGAATTATTGGCTGGTGCAAAGAAGATCGGAGTAAAATGGGTGTTCAAAACCAAGCTTAATGAACTTGGCGAGATTGACAAACACAAAGCACGATTAGTGGCGAAGGGATATGCCTAGAAATATGAAATTGATTATAATGAAGTTTTTGCACCAGTTGCAAAATGGCATACAATTCGAATGGTGATTGCAATAGCTGCGCAAAAAGGTTGGAATATCTACCAACTTGATGTTAAAAGTGCTTTCCTTCATGGATATCTAGTGGAGGAATTTTTTGTTGATCAACCGTGTGACTTTGAGAGAGAAGGGGAGGAGCATAAAGTCTACAAATTAAAGAAGGTCATGTACGATATTAAATAAGCTCCAAGAGCATGGTATAGTCGCATTGAGTCCTATTTTACAAAGGAAGGTTTTGAAAAGTGCCCATCTGAACCTACTCTTTTTATTAAAACTGATTCAAAAGAAAGAATTTTGATTGCTAGTATGTTTGTTGATGATCTCATATTCACGGGAAATGATGAAGAAATAATTAAAGCCTTTAAAAATTCCATGATGTGAGAATTTGAAATGACTGATCTTGGAAAGATAAAATACTTTCTTGGAGTTAAAGTGTTACAAAATGATAAAGGCATATTTATTAGTCAAAGGAAGGATATTAATGAAGTTCTTGAGAGATTTGGTATGTTAAGGTGCAACTCTGTTAGAAGTCCTATTGTTCTAGGAATAAAACTCGTGAAAGAAGAAGATGGAATCAAAGTAGATGTCACTGGTTATAAGCAAATTGTAGGGAGTCTTTGATATTTAACTACAACCAGACCAAATATAATGTATGTGGTTGGACTGGTGAGTCGATATATGGAAAAACCTACTGAACTTCATCTTAGTGCAACAAAAAGAGTCATTCGATATATAAAAAGAACATTGGAGTTGGGCATTTTGTACAAAAAAGGCAGAACTTGCGAGTTAGTTGGTTACACAGACATTGATTATGCTAGAGATCAAGATGCTAGAAGGAGCACTTCAAGATATGTTTTTCTTTTTGGAGAAAGTGTCGTTGCATGGCCTTCGAAAAAACAACCAGCAGTGACCTTATCTACCACCGAAGTAGAGTTTGTAGTAGCAGCGTCATGTACTTGTCAAGCAATTTGGATGAGAAGAATCTTGGATACTTTCAATCATCCTCTAAAAGAAAGTATCACATTATGTTGTGACAACGCCTCCACTATCAAACTATCAAAGAATGTTGTATTGCATGGATGGAGCAAACACATTCATGTAAGGTACCACTTCCTTCGTGAATTGTCTAATGATAAAGTTATTGAGCTTGTCCATTGTGGAACAAAGTAGCAGACAACAGACATCATGACTAAGGTGTTGAAGCTGGAGACATTTGAAAAGCTTAGGGAAAAACTTGTAATTTGTGGAGAAGTAAACTGACTGCAAATATGCAGAACAATTTAGGGGAGGAATTGTTTGAATTATTATTTAATGTTTTCAAAGTTGTTTTTCTATTTCAATAAGTCCTATTCTTTAATAACAACTTTCTACATTTGTTTAAATTAGTGGTGATCCTTGTTTATAGGTGATCTAGGTGTTAGTTGTGATTTTATATTTGTCATTTATAAGGCTATAAAAGTCAGCTTTCTATCTTCAATAAATGTGACACTTATTTCCAGCTTCCACTTGATTTTATACTTAACAATATCTAGGCAACTAAGATGTAAATACTATAATATTTCAACTACACTCTTGTATGTCGTGGGATTTAGAAAAGGAGAACCATCATTAAGGACCAAACATAAACCACTAGTTATAAGTGTCCTCATCGATTTTGTAGCCTACCATGTTGGTCTGTTCAAGTATCTTATAAAATATATTTCTACTAGTTAAGGAAGAGACCAACAGGTGAGTGAATAATTCCAACACTTAGAAAAAGCTATAGATCATTAAGATCTTTTATAGAGAATTAAGTACAAAACCATATGATAAATTCTTCAATATAATGTGAGTGGTTTCCAATAATAATGAGATCCTCAACATAAGCAACAAGGTTGACAATAACTTTAAAATTTTCAAAAATGAAGAGACAATGATTACATTGGGTATGGTAAAAACCAATAGATAAGAGATAAGTTTCAGTTCATCAGTACAATGCATGCGAAGCTTGATTCAAGTGACAAGTAGCTTTATGGAATCGACAAATATGATTGGAAAATTTATCACTGATAGACCTTAGCGGCTAAAACATGTAAGCTTAGTTAAGTGCCCATAAAAAGTGCATTATTAACCTTCAATATTCAAAGTGGCCAATCAATGGGGACTATAACAAATAGAACTACCCTCATTATAGTATGTTTAGCAAGAAGAGAATAAGATTCACAATAATCCACATCAAGTTGTTATAGTGCCAAGGTTTGTATCTGAGTTGTAATTAACATGAAATACCCACTTACAATCTATCAATTTGGTATGAGGCACAAATGGAACAAGAGATTAAGAGCATTGACTTTTTTTAATGTTGAAAACTCTTCATTCATAACCTCATACCATTAGGATCTTTTACAACTTGGGTGAGAAAGAAGACTTTGTAAGCTTAATGAAAATATAGGTTGGTGGAGGTATTAAAGACTTTGCTAATATTGATACATGGAATGTATGTTAGTGTATATTAAATAGAGAAAAAATCTTTATAATTTTATTGAACTATAAAGTGTTGAATTCATACATCATATTGTAAGAAATAATAAAATTTAAAAAGCATAAAATCAAGCACCCTAATAACTACTAACAGAATGTTTTGCAACATACAATATGCATTAAGACGATGCATGTGTCTTACATTAAACCTTGAAAACATTCGTAAATCATTGTAGCGATAATTCTTATACCTATTGAATTAAGTCAACTTGGGACAACCTTAACCAACTAGTAAGAACATGAATTTTCATCTAATTAATACATGAACCTAATTCCTTAAGAATTCACACGTGCTAATAATCGCCTCACTTTTGGTCATCATTCTAAGTTAGGCTTAGCTTCTTAGGAAGTTACTTAACTAAAATAATTTTAAGTGTATAACCATCAACTCAACACCAATCACATCATGTACCACAAATGAATCATCTTGGGACAATCTCACCGAGTGACATGTTGTGACTAGTTGTCCTTTTTAAAGAAATATTTATTGTTATATAACATTATAATACCTACAATATGGGTGGCCAACTATCATATGATTACAAGATAATTCTTCTTTCTTTTAGGAAATCTATTCGGTGAAATCTATATGACAACGTCTACCTTGAGGCAGGTTCATTTCATGCCATCACAAGAGATCATTGATGGAGGTCGTAGGTCTTGTTTAGGGACCTTCTCCCACTCAGTATTTTTAAAAACATGCAAGGTTATTTATGTCCAATTTTATTCATTGAAAAGAGTCAGAAGAAATGGTTTGGTCCTCTTATTTTGATTTCTCGGACCGAGAGATCTATGAATCAGGATCCTAATGCATATAGATACAAATGGTCCAATGGGAGTAAGAATTTCTAAGAGTATTTGGAACATTTCATTTCTGAGTAGAAAGCCGTTTTCAAATAGTGTTCGATCAATTTTGTATTAATCAATATTTGATTGATTGGTTTGAGGTTATCGACAAAAAACATTTGTCTAAGTCACTTCGTTTCTTTTTGTCCAAGTTGCTTCTCTTTTTGTCTAACTCACTTCCTTTTTTCTTTGAGAGTTTCGGGAATATCCCCATTCATAGGTCTAAGATCCACATCTATGAATTGAAAGGTCATGATTAATAAATGCATAACAAGTACATTTGACATTCTTTTCCTAAAATATATGGCAAGCTTATCATACATATGCATGAACATACTTCGTAATCAATTTAAATATCATCATGCTATTACAAAAAAAAAACATAAAATTAAATTAATCTGACCAACCAAAGTTTCCATTATTCCATCCTAAAATAATTAAAAAATAAAATTATAATGGTTACCTCAAAACATACTTTAGGTCTTATGGTTGAAAACCAAATACCCTGATTGTTAGGGTCACCCCAAAAAAAAATCATAAATGACTTGAAAAGCCACCAAAGTTATTTATCGTTGAACTGCTATCGCTACCACAAGCTTTCGATGCCACCCCAGTTGACGTCATTGTCGTCAAGTCCTCTCGTTGCCATAGTCAAGTCGTGACCAACCACCAAACATAAAATTAAATGAATCTAAGCCAAAATTTCTATTATTCCATCCTAAAATAGTTAAAAAATAAAATTATAACAGTTACCCTAAAGCCTACTTTAGGGTATCTATCGTCGAACTGCTATCGCTACCATGGGCTTTCACTGTCACCTCAATTGACGTCATTATCATCAATTCATCTCATTGCGATAGTCAGGTTGACAACCGACCACCACCAGGCACCGTTGACCATCACCTCTGACCATCGACAACCTCCATTGTCGAACCACTATAAGTCTTTTACCGGTTTGCTGGATCGCGTTTGGGTCGTCTTGATCATTCTTGGATATGTCTCAATTCTTCGATATTCGTTGGAAAAATTCGGTTACAAAATACTTATGCCCATTTCTAACTTACATGAATTATTTTAAAGAAAATAAATAAAATAATTTCTATGTGGAGATGATAGTCCACAATCTAATTACATATCTCAAAAAATTATTAAAATAATAATTACAATCATTTTAATTTTTAAGATTCACAACTTTGACAATATTACTTTATCATATAAATCATAAAACAATAAAAATACATTCGTTCACATACATAATCCAAAACATGTTAATAATTTCCAGAATGTCACATCTTGTCATAATTAACCACACATGAAGAAAAGAGACAATTTTGATATTAGTTTATATTATAAGCATAGCACAAACCTAGCTCTGATACTAATAGTTGGAAAAATATCTGGTTTGAAAATGGTTTTCTTGCACATCAGAAAAATAAAATTTTGAAAATAGAATTAGTTTGTGATATGATAGCAATAAACTTTTCCTAAAAAGTACTTGTTCTTTTTACAAGACAAAAACTTGACATTCCCAACTTACAACCGAATAGCCTTCTCCGCTATTTTCGTACCACGAATTACTTCGAGTGCGGGTTTGAACAATTACAAATCAAACATAGAACTGAAAATAATTTTCTTACTTTCAATAGGAAAGTAAATCTCTCTATAGAAACCGATAGAATTGTTATTTTCAGAAAATATAATTTATACTTGGAAATAAATTCTGACTATTTTCGGGCAGAATAATAATATCTCAATATTGTGTGTATTTAGCCTTACCAATACCACATATTTATAGGGAGAGATAGAGAAACCCTAGTTGAATTAGTAGAATACAAATAATACTTATTTAATAGAAAAATCAATCCCCTAGTTGAATTAGGAGAGAGGGGCGACTAACCCTTTTTATTATACTAGGGTGGCCACCCCTCATACATATTATGAGGGGTTTTGGGCCTATCATGTATCGGGTTTAATTATAGGTACTTTCTGAAATTCTAACCCAACAGTTTATAATTTAATCCAACAGAATACATGTTTTCCTATTTCTTAAAATATTATTTATTAAATTAATTAATTTTTCAATTTAAATAATTTTGTTAAAGTCATGGAACGTAAAAGAATGTATGAAAAATATATTTAATTTCTACATTCAACTGATTCTCAATAACTAATTAATTTCATTTCATTTTTAAACTTCAATTATTTAATCAAATAATAATTTGAAAAACTTAAATTAATTTTCAAATAATTTCCATACTTAGTAAGAAATCACATTCATTTCCAAATGTAACTCATTTCTCTAACTTTATCATTTCTGTCCATTTATGTTCGTTTGATTCAACATGCAATTCATTATTGGTTTCAATGAGCTTGTAGAGGGACTAATTAAACATGTGTAATTAGGGATCAAATGATTTATAATTTAAGTTTTAATTTTTCTCCTATTAATTATAAACTCATTTTGTCACGAAGTCATTCCACTATAGCATCATGACTGACCTCTCCCTAATAACACACCATTACGAAAGTTACTCAATAAGTGCTCGTCCAATGACCCTGTCATAAGTGTTTTACCCTCATAGGATATAATCAATCTCTTTGTGATATATTTGTTCTCCTAATATGATTTTACTTTTTCTCATGGTAACTATTATTGACAAGTCTAGGCAAAAGTAATAGTTTAACATCAATCATGTCTGAACAATCGGTGGCACCATATAACAACCTATCTGGTGTAAATTGTATCGATATAATTTTTGGCGTATATTTGAAGAAGCCAAGGTAGAAGAGGGTGAGATCGGTGAACTATCCGTTATAAGTTTAGGTGACATATTACATTGATTTGACAATACACCTATTTGTGGAGCGTCTTGCTAGAATTTTCTATTTGGTGAACTCTAGGGTTTGGATGACTCTTTTGTGTGACAATCTGCCAACCCCAAATACTTGAGGTTAAATCGTTAGTTCGTAGATTGATAGACTTTTTTTTGTGCTTTAGCAGGAAAAAGATAGCTCAGTGAGTACTGTTAGAGTTTAGTTGAGACCTAATTGGAATTGAAATAGAGTACTATAGATGACAGCTTGATGTGTTTAGGTAGCTGAGTGACTTGTTTAGTTGGCTTGTTTTCAAGTACAAGTAATGTTTTACTACTGGCTAAACTGATCAGTGGTAGTAGTTAAGTTTGGCAAATATTTAGGCAAGCCTATTCTCGGGTTTTAGGGGCTATAATTGGATTTTCTAACCCTCCCACTAAGCATTGTCCTCGCTGCCTGTGCTATATAAGGGTGTCGATAGTCAGCATGTTTCATTTTTTGTGTTCTTTTCTAAGTCTCCAAAAAGTTTGAAAGAATTTTCGTTAAAGAAGACGATGAAGGTTTCTAGTAGCTAGCCAAAACACCCTTGTTAAGTACCAGCTTGCTAGTAAGTTCTAGAAAGCCCTTAGGTTGTTCTCGAAGGGATTTAATTTTTTCATTAGGTATGTATGATTAAATTAGATAAATAGTCTGATGGTTATAACTGTTTCTTATTTAGCTCAAGAAGCTAGTGAAGGTCCGAGCAATTGAAGCAAAGGATCAATAGAGTAAATTCTATTCCGAAGTTGCTGATGAGTTCCTTCTTACGTCCTTTAAATTATGAAACTTCCATAATATGTGGGTTATGTGTGGTAAGTTACTTTTACTATAAATGAGTCGTTGTGTTGTGTCTAAACATGTGTGTAAGTATTACTATTCTAAAAACACCCTTTTTGATACACAAGCCCAATACAAAAAAATTATTATATGTGAAAATCGTGGAAAGGAAACCTATATGTGATACCTCCAGTAGGGCAACTATATTACAAACCAAACTGGTAGATTACAACCCGACCTTGCAAAAGAACACATGTTCAGCATTACAAGGATATGAAATGAAAATAAATATGACTAATATGTGATTCTGAATTCTGAGATATGGGTTCGAGGCCAGCACAAAGATGAGTTGTTGATAACCATGCAAGTTTGTGGGAGATGTGTATAAGTCGATAGAATATGGCCGCCTGAGTACTGTATGAGTTGTGATAGATTGACATAGTGTTGCAGCCAAGGAACTGTGTATGGAAATTAGTGTGTTATGTTTGAATAACAGTCTCACGAAAAAGCCTATTGTTATTTTCTTACGAGTATTGATGCTTGTTAATTATCAGAGTTCTTCTAATCTAATTGTGTCTATTTTGGAACTCAATCAGTTTAAATAAACTTACTACGTTACTTTTCATTCTCAGGAATTTTGATAGTAAAATAAGGATATGTCGAAATGGACTACACTAGAGTTGCAGTTGTGAGTGAGATGCTTATTTATTTTTGTATTTTGCATGGTTATGTGAAGGATGGCAAGTACATATTTTTTGTATTTAACTTTTGCAATTAACTACGTCGTTGTGTTGTTTTATCTTAAATTACAATTGTCTATTCTTTAAAATGTACATCGAACCCTCTTGATATGTTGATCGTGAATTTTTATGATTTCGATATATATATGTCATAACTAGGCAGTGGTTGAATAATAGAGTTTTCTTTTATAACTTCTATTATTTTCTCTAAAGTTGCGATATCAAATGAAAGAAGAGAAATGACTTTTACACTAAGAAAAATCTTCATAATTGTTTTTCCTAAAAATTTTAAGTTAAGTCAAAGGATTTGAGTCCATCAGTAATGCCCTAGTTCATCGGGAAATTTGTCTGGTTGTATGATACACCTTGTCTTCCTGGTGGGTTAAAGAGTGTTACAAGTTTTGGTATCAAAGCCTAAGTTGAGTTGATTCTCGAAAAGTCGAAGGCTAAGTCACGTCCCACTAGACATGATATGTCTCTGGCTTAGTCCATGCAGTTTTGATTAACTTAAGTTGTATTTTAGTTAAAAATAATGTCTAAAAGCTCAAGAGAAGAGACAGGCAAGGAAATTGAAAGTCATGTACCTTCGACATAATGACAGGGTCCTATAGCTGATTTAGGTGCGGACAAAAATGATTTTCGCAATGCTTTTGTCATAATGATAGGTCAATGGTTTGACTAATTCATGGGAACAACTCAAGTACCTCAACCACCATAACAACCTCGGTCTAAAGTAACTCAAGGACCGACTACAACACAGTTTAAAAGAGATCTTGCGAGAGAGATACGAAAGCTTGGTGCTAAAGAGCTTTGGGGGATAAAGGTGATGGCCCTATAACAACAGAGCAATGGCTATCTCATATATGTATAGTAATTTCAAAGTTAAACTGTACTCCAGCGGATAGCCTCTTATGCATTGTTTTCTTGTTGGAAATGGAAGCCTATCAATGGTGGGAAACGTTGATAAGTGTGACCCTAAAAGAGCTGATAGATTGAGAATTTTTCTTAATCAGAGAAAATACGTTAATCCAAGAAAGAAGTATAGGGTAGAATAAAGACAAAATGAAACGTGGGATGTCAAGTCCACCGCTCTCTACGAATTTTAAGAAGGCAAAAGATAAAAAAAATTAACTACACCAAGGAGAGATTTTTAGCCCTTGATTTTTCGACAAGAAGGAGATGGAGGACAAGCTACCTCAAGTGATATAGTATAAAGGTGTCGGTTGACTAAAAAGTCGTTGAATCTGAACTGACAATATATGTTGGTGAGTGTTAGAGGTCTGCAGAAGGCTATAAATGGTGGGTATAAGGTGCATTTATCTAAAGGTCCCAACTGTGGGAGATATGGAAATATGTTGGGCCTCATACATGCACTTCTACACGTATGACATAAGACCACCATAAGCTTGATTGGAAACTATCTACAACTGCTTCCTACCAAAGGTTAAAGACATGTCCACCATTCGTGTATCGGTCTTGATTGTTGAAATACAATAACGACTCCATTATCGAGTGTTATACTAGAAGGCATGGTTGGTTAAGCAGATGGTCATATATCAGTTGTACGAAGATTGGATGTTTCATACAACAAACTTCAGGAGTGGATAGCAGTAATGCCGGAGTAAGTGCCAAGGACTGTCATTTGCAGACGTGGCCTTACTATGACCGGGAGGACCAACTACATCTGGGGAAAAAAGGTCCATCGGATGTTTTAGACATTTGAACCATACATTTAGGCATTTCCCCACTGTAAGTCGCTTGTATATGTAGATATGACATAGCTATACGAGAAATATACGCATATCCTCCTTTTTGTGGTTGCATAAGACGAGAATCGAAACTTGTTACCGATAGCATTTGTCATTGTGGATTCAAAGAACATGGACATGGCCATTTTTCCTTATGAACTTGAGGAGTTATGTTGTTACACAAGACGACATTTGCATCATTTTTGATAGATTAAAGGGGTTAGTTGCCGCAATTAGGTTTTCGGGTGTTTCGTGGAGATTTATTTATTGCATCTGCTACATTGCGATGAACTTCTACAAGGAATTCAAGAATGTAGATTGGCGCAAACAAATTGTAGAAATGGGTAATTATCGATTTCATTTTTTGAATATATTTAGAGTCTGTGTAACAGAACGTAACATGTTGTAATGGAATACATACACAGGGTATGAGCTAGAACAACACCGATTTAGACAGAGGCTGGCTGACCTTCAAGCTAATATGCAAGGTCAAACAAACGCTACATGACAATAATGGTTTGGGAGAATGATGCCGTAGCAATGGGCTCAAATTTTCAATGACGAATTTCGATATGGTCATATGACCACTAACCCAACAAAGGTCGTTAACGTCGTATTGAAGCATGCATGGCATCTTCTAATTTTATTTGTTTTCTCAACTATGTTCTATAGGCCGGCAACCTTGATGCCAAGCATGTGGTTGAAACAAGTAAATCAAATGAATGTTGGACACGTATATGTCGATGAGGTTAGGAAGGCAATGGATGTCAGCACTTGGAGAGCGAAGACGATGAATGTAGAATTATATTCTCGACATTTGCAAGCTTTTCTAGTAACAAAGACCACCGATCGTCAACCGAGTATCCCGCCTAGGTGCTACGGAGTTGATCTTTGAAACAGGCGGTGCAACTGTGGGAAGTTCCAAGCACTTTGGTACTCATGTGGGCACGGCATTGCAGCATGCGCTGAAACCTAGATCTATGTCGAACAATATATCAGTGAGGTGTGCACACTATAACACATTGTGTATTAGGGAAACAAGTTTTCAACACTATGGGATGTGTCTACATAGGAAGTTCTTTCGCCGACATGATCGACCTACCACTGATGTGATCAGTCAATCACGAGTTCTGCTTTAAATCTGGCTTTATCAATTTTTTTAAATCGCTTCAATTAATTTAAAAAAACCTATTTAAACTATTAATTACAGTGATGTCACTTGACATGTCGATGACACCATTAAAAAATATTTTTTGGGTAACTATACAAAAATATGATGTATTTTTTTGGGTCGAGACATACCAGTGTCGCCGATTACTTTGGCGGCACCAAAAAAATAAATTTTTTAAACCCCAACCGTTTAGGTAATGATTGCTCTAGATAGGTATAGTGTCGATGATTGCTCAGGCAACACTAGTGTTAAAGTGCTATTTTTGCCTATTCATCAATAACGACTAGACTATCACAAATCGATAATTAATTATTTTTTATATGATGTAATTAAAAAGGTCGTTTCTGATAAATAAATAAAAAACAATGATTCACTCTTTTTTGTCCATTTCTCTTTTTATTTTTATTATTTTCCAATTTCGAAAATATATAAAACAAAAGGTTAATAAAAACCCAAAGCAAAGCCCAACGCTTAAACAATTGGAGCAAGCCCTAAAATCATTATTGGGCCTTAAGATTTTGAATTCTTTAGATGAATCTCATATATTCGAAAATTGATCCACTCCAGAAGAGTTGATTCCGATAAGATTGGTCAATTTCTCAGAAACTGGTCTAGGTCAGTATTTTAAAAATCGGACTAAGTAATTAAATTGATTAGATGAATCATTTTCGGTTCAATCTACTTCATCATTTGTCTAATAATAATTAAATAGTAATTAAAAATTAATAAAAATTTTATTTATTAGTTCAACCGGTTCAATTGACTTTTTTTTTCTATTTTCTTTTATCACTTTCGAGTTGTTTGCTCAAAGAAAAATCCAATTCACCTATATTACATTTTTCCTAATGTAACTAATCCTATTGACCAATCTCGTCCAACTCCAACAACACTAGCTTATTTATTTTGCTAAGTTTGCTTTAGTTTTCGACATTTTAATTAAAATAAGGTTTAATATCATATTTGGTATCTGAACTTTAACAAAACTTGTAATGTGGTACCTGAATTTTCAATAAATTGATTTTGGTACTTCAACTTTAATTTTGTTTATCAATGTGACCAACTAATGGTGTTAATCTTTAACCTCACAGAACATGTGAGCCACAAAAATGGCGACACATGTCACTTTTATAAGTTTTTTAATTCAAAAATATATCAGGGACCAAAAATTAAATAACCCTTAATATTTTTAAAATAGGAAAAAATTGATATTAATATTCTCAAATTTCAATTCCTTTTCCTTCTATGTTTATGTTCTCCAAAATTTAACTCACCAGCTCAATTCTTTAATGCCTGTTACATGTTTTTTCTGTTTATGCTGGAAATGTAGTGGCAGTTACAATTAAATTTTCAGTAGTAACTACAAGATGAATCCAATTTTTTACGTTCCTCAATTTCTTTTTCTTCAACTTTGCCAAGCAGATTCAAATAGAACCCTAATTCAATTAAATTTCCAAAAAATCTACAAGATGAATCCAGATTCAATTAAACACCTTTCAACAATCCTGAGATTGAAATCTGGTTTCCTATATCAAATAGATATGAATAAATATGTTGAAATTAGCAAATCATACTCTTATACCAGAAAAAATATATATATAAAACATTAGGGTTTTGAACACTCCAAAATTTTAAAAAGAATACCGAGAAAATAAAAGAAAATGAGGTAGAAAGTTTGATGGGTCATCAAAACAAAAGAAATACTGATTAGCTAATAACTAGTTAGTATTTTTTTTAATCAAATAATGACTTTAACCAACGTATGAATTCACTGTACACATATTTGCATTTAGAAGCATGTTTGAAACCTTCATCAAAATTCATAACCCTTCCATGTGTAATATAATAACTTAAAAGCAATCTTCTATCACTATAAACCCTAAATAAATGAAGATGTATTATTACTCCCAAATACTTTTCTGTTCTTGTTTTAAGCGGCGACTATTATTTTCGAATAAACATAAAACATGCTCTCGACGTCCGACAGAAAAACGAAAAGTGTAGACCATACATGAAAACAACATACAAAACAGCAAAGGTAAAGGAATCCACCATCACCCTTATCACTCGCTGCCGCCGTTCTTTCGTACAATAGTCACCCAGGCTCGCGCATCCTGATTCTGAGTGTTCTAAAGGTAGCCAATATTCTCTCCTGCTGCCCTGCAGTTAACAACAACCATAAAGTCACTACCCAATCTAATCTGGATCAAATAAGTGATCTTTTCTGGATCCACTCAGTTAAATTAGTCTGGTAAAATTGATTTTTTTTCTTGGGGGGGGTCTTTCCCCTATTACCTAAACGCCGCGAGCGGCGTCACGGCTCATCAAATCTACAATCCGGTTCAACATAGCTCTTTGAGCAACAAAATTCATGTTATCATCTGCTTCAAGAAAATCAAAAACTAATTTGTCCACAGCCTTTTTCTCTGCGAGCTTCTCATCCCTCGCATTCATAAGCATCAAACGTTTATTTTCCAAGGCTTCCAGTGCAGCTCCATCAGCCCTTAGCTGCTCTGCCATCTCCCTTGTTTTCTCTCTCTTCTTTCCCAGTTCAACTTCCAAGCGGTGTAAGGTGAAGTCAATAACATCGTTCCCTTCTTGATCCTATTTGAATGAAAAAAAACGAACAAAAAAAGTTGAAACCCAACAAAGCAAACAGTAACTAAACACTAGTATTAGCATAAAAACACCTGAAGCCGCCATATTCAAACAGAATTTTAGGCTCCATTAGCAAATTGAGAAATCAAATTTGATCAGAGTAAATGAAAAAAGAAGAAGAATTATAGAAATAGAAAGCTGACCATGTAAGGAAGATGCAACAAAGAACTGATCCAACAATGGAGAATGTTGCAATTCAGCGGAGCTAAAAAGGGCCAAAGCTTATTGTCGTGGCTGCCAAATTCAGATGTGCATGGGCCATCCTTTTACAAATTTGTTTTTCGATATGTTTTGGCGGAGACTCAGACGAGATCGCGCGTTTATCCGACGTATTCTGTTTCTTTATTTTATTTTTTCCCATCAATATAACAAAAATAATCCCTAATGATAAATTTAGATTTATATGTTTTATTAAAATAGTTTTAATTGTATTTTTGAGCATTTTTTTTGTTATCACTCTTTGTTTTCTTTTTCTAAATGCTTTTCTAACAAATTTGATGAAAGTATCGTTAACGAATTTAATGGGGATGATGTGGAATATTTTTAATGAGATGTAATTTATTACTTAGTTAACCCAATAAAATAATTATATGTAAATATTAATACAAGAAATAAATCATACATGAAATTAAAAAAATAACTCTTAATTTAAAGAAAATAAACGTTATTATCTATAAAAAGTTTCAAAATGAATGCATACGTTTATTTACTGAAAGGTTTCAAAAAGATAAATAATAAACCAAACCGAAAATATTGAAAGTGTGCATTCATTTTGAAACATTTTTTAGATAATTACATTTATTTTCTTTAAATTAAGAGTTACTTTTTAACTTCATGAATTATTTATTTTATTATTTTCCATACATAATTATTTTATTAGGTTATCTAAGAACAGGGGCGAAACCAGGGGGCTAGCAGGGGCCCAGTCCTCCGCCCCCTTCAAAATGGAAAATTTTTCATATAGGCTTTTTAAAATTTTTAAAATTTTTAAAATTTTAAATTAGTAAAGGTAAAATTACACTTTGGCTCCTCCTAAAATGATAAATTTTGATTTAATCTTTTAAAAATTATAAAGATAGAGGCTATTAAATTGGTCGTAAAAATACAATTTAATTTCACCCCCTAAAAATTTTTTTGGCTTCACCCCTGTCTAAATAATAAATTACATCTCATTAAAAATATTCCACATATGAAATTCCACATCATCCCGTTAATTTTTTTTAACTATATTTTCATCAAACCTGTTAAAAAAAGAAATTTGAAAAAAATAATAAAGGTTTATGGTAAAAAAGAAACCTTAAAAATACAATTAGAATCATTCTGACAAAACATGTAAACGGTAATAGTCAAATTTATCATTAAGCTTAAAAATAATACAAATTAATCTACTACTTTTTAAAGACATTTTAAGGGTTACATGTAATTTACTGTTAGTGTATATCAAATATAAATATTTTTTATTCAAATAATAATTTGTATATCATAAAAAAATCATAATATATATCATAAATGTGTAAATATACATATAACAGTTTCTCATATACTATAATTACGGGTTTAGCTTATTTCTCTTGCTTTTAAATAAATCTTTAATCACTGTTTTGCAAGTATGAGATTGAGTTTTATGATTAAAGATGGTGGTTAGTATGTTAAAAACAAAAGTGATTCAAGAACCCTATATTAGAATTTATAGGAATTTAGTTTTATGACTTATAAATAAATTCGCTTATTTTGAATATGTTTTATTTTTACAAGAATTTTTATTTATATTTCTAATTTCAAGTTTAAATTTGTATTCATTATTTTTTTATTTTATTTCTAACTATTGTAATAAATATGTAACAAATAAATTTTTATCTCATGTTGTTACACTAGTAACCAAATAAGGCGTATTTTTTTTATTTTTCTATATAAAAATATAAAATGATAAAACACCCTTAAAATAATAAAATTTATTTTGTAAAGTAAGGGTATTTCATCATTATTCAACTAAATTGATGTCCTATTGACTCATAACATCAACTGTGTTTAATATTTTTTTTTTTGAAAAAGTTCTTAATTAATGCCATACACTTTGTAACACTAGTTTGCTTCTCTTTAGCAACATTTTATTTCTAGTTATTCGATTTTTTGTGTTAATTAATTAAATAAAAATTAACTAAAAATAACGGTAAAATAATATTTGAATTTTAGAGTTTAGCATTTAACATTAGGATTAAGAATTTAGAATTTTAAGGTTAGAGTTAGAATTATGATTTAAGTTTATGGTTAAAAATTTAGTGTTTAGATTTTTGGTATTAAATTTTGTTTGTGTATTATTAGAGTTAAAAGCTTATGAGAATTAATTTGTTGCTAATTAATGTATTATATTTTTTTTGCTAGAAAATCAATATATTATATTATTGATTATATTTTAAATAAATATAATGTGACATATTATGTCGTTATAATCTAAATTAAACACATATTAAATATCAAAAGCTTTTCCAAAAAAGCACAAAAAATAATGTTTAAATAATACTCATAAATTTAAGCAAAAACGACACCAAAGCAAAGCATTTATTTATTGTTAGACACTTTGTGGCGAGATTGTCATAAATGTCAAAAAGTTATTTCCAAAACCACCTAGTAGCAAACGCATTTTTGGACATTCCCAAGCCTTCTTGTTCTTCTACAATGATAATTAAGATTCCAAACACTACAAAATTAACCTTTTTTTAGGAACAATGTTAAAATAACTTGGGTAATTAATTTATTATAATCCACATGGATTTAATTTAGAATTGTTTTAGTGAGTAATCTACATGTAATTTTTTGTTGATTTCTTCGAGAAAGATTGTGAATGAGAATTAACTTTGTAAATTTGATTACCGGTAAGGCGTTCGATCTAATTGAGTAAAAACATTTTGTCGAGTGTTTGATAAAGCAAACAATGCATGCGCCCTTGATCAACCATCTAGGAAATCTCGATATTTACTGTTCTTGAAATTTTAACCTACGCTCTGTTGCATACAAAGCATTATTATTTGGGCTTTCACAAAATCAAAAGATAAAACCTCATAAACAACTAACAACCCCCTAAAAGATGATAGTTAAAAATTTTCTCTAAGATAAATCTACCTCTCCTTAACAATCTTTAAATATGTTTTTATCTTCGTCTTTCATATTAGAGTTGAGAACAAAAGTTTAATTTTTAAACATATTATGTTTCAAATCTTAATTAACAGTTTTAAATGTATAAAAAAACAATAACATGAAATATACTCTAATTGAATATATAAGATGATGAAAAAAAATCCATGAAAAAAAGTGAGATATAGACCCGTACTTAAGATGGTTTGTTAAGTATTGGATTGAATTTGAGCAAAATTTTTTAATATTGAGTTATTTTATTTTGATTTTAAAATAAATAATTTTAAAACATATTTTATTTAAAACTTAAATATACAAATATTATAATGTATATCTTATTACTTTTTAAATAATAAAACAAATTATTTAGACAAATTAAATAAATCAAGCCCAAACTTAAAAATAAAATAAAATCAAACCGTGACCTTACCCATTCAACCGTGGACGCCTTTAGGGAGATATAGCAACTTTAGCATTGTAGACAAATTCAGCAGGTATAGGGTGAGAATAAAAGGGCAGATTCTTAATAACATGTTAGCACCATAACAAGTAATAATAGTTGAAGACTCAAATTGAATAAGACCGAGAAAGATCTCTATTTTCTTAACTCGTATAAAATAATAGTTAAGATTTTTATTAGATATCCGTTTATACATATTCAAATCGTATGACCCTATCTTCTATTCTAATATTTAAAAAGAACAAAAATATTAACAAGAACCTTCACCATCTCTATTCACTATTACCAAACTAATAGTGGAGGGAGATGGAGAATTTCTCCCTGAAATAAGGTTGGATTAGTGAAATAGTTCATATTTCTGAAATAATTATGCATTTTCTTTTTTTTTCTTCATGCTAACAGGATTATGATGTTTAGAGTTTGATCCAAGTTGCCAAACCACTTGAATAGATGGCCTGCCCTGCACTGTTAGAGGTAAATATTAAGAGTAACACAAAAGGGAAAACAACTTTATCATATAACTTCCAACTAATCCATATGAAAACTTTTTTTAATGAATCATTTGTGTTAAATTAATTGGTTCAAGTTGTTTAAAATAAAATTTTTAGAATTAAAGCAATAGTTAAATTAATTTAATTTTTAATTTTTAATTTTTAATCCAATCGATTTGTTGTATTTAATCTTTAGTTTAATAGGATTACAAATTAAAAAATCTGAAAATAAATAAAATAATAATAAATTAAAAATTATGATTCAATAATAAAACAATAAAAAGTTACTATCTCAATTCACAAAAAAAAAAAGAGTCACTATCTGGGAGCTATAAAGACACTACTACTTTCCTTATTTTATATTTATTATTTTGTAAAAAATTGTAGCCTTTTTTTTGCCTTGTACCTATTCTAATATTTGAAGGTTTTTATTTTTGTTATTTGTGAATTTTCATTTTAGAGTATTTGTTTAGATGAAAAGTGAAGAGATGGGAAGAAGAGTATAAAAGTGGAAATCTTTTTAAATTGTACGATATGGAAGAAAAGAAAAGAAATAGGATAAATGATCATTTTTTATCATAATATTATAAAAATTAATTTTTCCAAAATAATGAAAAGAAATATATATTTCAAATGTTTTATCTTTTTTTCACTTTTCATCTTTACTATTCTTTCTATTTTCCTTTTTTTTATTAAAAAATTATATCTTTCATTTTTTATTTTTCTATCCTTTCAAATTTTAATCTTTCCAATTGTCTTTCTATAGCAAAAGCATTAGTTTTTCATATTCTTGACAAGTTTACTAACCTTTCTGCTTCATATCCTTTTCATTTTTTAAAACCTTTATCGTTTATAACTCTACCTTTCAAACTTTTTCTTGTTCAGCAAATGGGTAGTTCAAAATTTTAAAATAATTTTAAAAAAAAAAAACCCTTGACAGGAGCGATTACAGCTTGACATGATGGCCAAAGATGTAACAGCAGGTGGTGATGGGTTTGAAGCAGAGGTGTTTATAGGTTGTGCACGATTGAATCTAATAAAAATTTTAGACCCATTTGTTAGGTTTGAGCTCGACTTAAAAAATGAATCTAAGATTTTATCCAGTTTGACTCAGATAAAATGTTAAAATTTGGATCTGGCCCGGCATAATTTTTTATATTATTTATTATATAATTTTTTTAAAAATATAATACATAAAAAATATTAAAACCATTAAAATAAATGTTTACCAACAAATTAAAAATAAAATTTTAAAATGTGTATACTTAAATAACATTAAAATAGCACCAACATAATAGTGAAATGATAGCAACAATAAAACAAGTATTATACAATATCCAAACAATAACAACAAAATAATACCAACATAATAATGAAATGATAACAAAGTAGTAAAAAAATAACAAGAAAATAACAAAAAAGAAGAAAGTAAAAAACAGCAATAAAAAGCATCAATTTTTTTTTGCATATTCGGGCCAAGTCGGACCAAGCTAAAAAAGCCTTACTAGAGGCTCGGCTCATTTTCTAATATGGCCTTATTTTTTTTTACATAACTCATTTCTTGGGTCTATAGTTTTATTCAACCCTCTTATTTTTAGACTGGTCTTTAGATCGGGCCAGGTGGCCCGAACGATGGACAGGTACAGTTGGAGCACCTAACATTACAAAGGCATTCTGACACTTACTTTAAAGATTTTTGTATTCATTTGGACCTAATTTTGGGTCAGGAATTGCCGTTGGGCTAGTTTCAACTATTAAAATAAAGTGGGTTTAATTTTCTTTTTCGGTTTTGGGCCAGAATAATTTAACTCGCAATGCAATTAATTTTGAACTGCTTCATCCGGCTTCTGGTTCACAGCTTAAAGATGATTCTCACTAGCATGCAGCTCAAACAATTATTTAGCTTATTCCCTATTATGAAATTCATGGTTTAAACAAACCAACTAAAAAGAAAAGAAAAGAAATAGATAAAATTGAATTTTAGCTTGATTGGCATGGGTATTGCTGTCAATGCAGAAAGAGGTGGGTTTGAATGCATTAAAACGCATTATCTTCTTATTTATGGGTTGAGGAGGGACTATGAGTAGTTAAAGATATTGTCAAAATAAACAGATATGATTAGAACGTATAATAAAATTATTCAAATTGAAAGAAATAAGGATGAAGCCTCGTATAAAGAAAAAGGAAGAAAAGTTAGAGATGTATTGAGAGGAAGGAAGAGTTGAGAAAGAGGATTGAAGAATCAAGAACATTGAATGGTATTGAATTTATAGACGTAGTGGAAGGAGAGCTGAAGAATAAACAAATAAACAAATTCAAAGTCAATTACAAGCAATATATATATATATTTACAAATCAAAGATCATTGAAACGTATTTCTAAAAAATATTAAAAACTTATTTTTCTGATTAAAATTATTATATTTTTCATTAAAGTGTGCACTATAAAAAA
This sequence comes from Gossypium hirsutum, assembly GCF_007990345.1. Taxonomy (NCBI): domain Eukaryota; kingdom Viridiplantae; phylum Streptophyta; class Magnoliopsida; order Malvales; family Malvaceae; genus Gossypium; species Gossypium hirsutum. The sequence goes on along the minus strand of NC_053447.1, from coordinate 54,140,793 downwards.
TATAAAATCACTACCACAATGATTAATCCATCAGCTCTTTAACCAGCCTGGCTTTATCTTTCATTTGTTTTTCCTTTGATTGGTTGGTGGCTCAATCTGATTAAAATCCAAAAGAAAAACAACATATTATACAAATTTAAAAAAAGAGAGGTAGATGGTTTTAAACTTCTGGTAACATGACATGGGTGACAACTAAACAATGCAAAATGTTCTATTCTCATTTATACCGTTCCATGATTCCATTCACACCTGTATTTTTTTTTGTTTTTTTCTTTCTTTTAGAAAATAGATAACAATTAAATTATTATTTGTAGAATTCAATCGAACTAAGAATTGATTAAGTTACCGGTTCAAATTAAAGGTTTACACCAATTAATCTACAAATCGATATAAATTGATGGTTGAATTGAGTTAAAATTTGATTAAATTAATTTTTTATATATTTTTTAAAATATAATTTATTCAATTGAACCAATCTAATTGGATGAACTAAAAATCGAGAGTTTAATAATTTGACCATTTATTTAATTTTGATAACCTTGAGTGAAACTATAGAGAAATCAAATAACAGGGAAGCATCAATAATATAATCACATGGTTACATTGTTTTCGCATTAATTTTACCAATCCTCTGAAGATATCGAATACATCTTTCTCTTGAAGTATTAAGGCCAAATTAAAATTTTAGATCCAATTCTACTGTCAATCCCTCTATTATGTAGAACTCGTGAATCTAACTTGTGCTCTTTAATTTGTTTGATTTTATCCATGTACTTTATGAATTCATCAATTTTTATTCATTTCAAATTTTAGTTACATCTCAAACTATACATGTAACACCTTATACTCAACCACCAAGTTCAAGTACCAGATGTTACAACAACCCGAATAACTTAACAATATTTCTAGTCTGATTTAATTACAAACTTAGACAACTTAAATTTTCAAATTCTCACAACTATTAATACCCATATCATGTTAGTTATAAATACTTACAACTTGACACTTTAAATGATCAATTATTTACCAAGTTTACATTAAGACTCAAATATAGACTCATTTAACTTAAATACTAAGGTGTGACCTCTAAAGGTGCCCCTTCTATAGGGGTGAGCAAAACTCGATTCGACTCGAAAAATCGAAAAAAATTCGAATTTCAAGTTAAACGAATCGAGTTATTCGAGTTAATCAAGTTATTCGAATCAACTCGATTTTTTTTTTAAATTTCGAGTTTGAATCGAGTTGAGTTTTCGAATTCGAATAACTCGAATAATTCGAATAATTCGAATATCAAACTATAATATTTTACATTTTTACCCCAAACTCCCAAACCTTTTTACTTTTCCCTCAAAACTTTTACTCCTTCCCACTTCCCCCCCAAAACTTTTACTCCCCTCCCCTCCCAACCCCCCAATCTATCCAAAATCTATTTCCCACCAAAATTATACTCTCCCATTTACTTTTTCTCAAAATTTTACTCCCAAAAACCCTCAAAACCTTTTATTTTCCCCCAAATTTTTTTCTCCCTCCCACTTTTCCCCTAAAACTTGTATTCCCTTCCCATCCCACCTCCCATCTACCCCAAACCCTCCCCCCTCCAATTTTTTTTAACATTTTCCCTCCAAAATTTTACTCCCCCTATTTACTTTCCCTCAAACTTTTATTCCCCAAAACTTTTTATTTTCCCCCTAAACTTTTACTTATCATCCTTTACTGTCAAATAAAAAATCAAAATTATCCAAAAAAAATCACTAAACATAAATAGTAATAATTTTATTTATATCTACTATTTATATTATTAAATTAAATTTCACATTTTATATTATTTATATCATTGAATTGTTTAGTCATATTGAATATTTATAATAAAATTGAATTATTAATTATGCCATAAAATATTCGTGTTAAAATTTTATATTGGTATCAATTTCACATTTTATTTTAAAAATAATTTTTATTAAAAAATCATATTTTTACATTTAATATATTTTTTAATTCCAAAATACATAGTGACAAGAATTTGAAGATAATTGAAACAACTAAGCAAGCAAAGAAGCTAACCAGTATATAAAAAATTAATAAATAAATTATGAGGTGATGAAAGTTAATAAAAATTTTGATTAAGGTGGACAAATTTTATTACAATGGGTGACAGTGGTTACAAGGACCCAAAATTATTTTTTAAAATTTAACTCGAACAAATATATTCGATTCAAGTCGATTCGAATTCCATCTCACTCGACTCGATTCGAGAAAACTTCAAATAAAGTTAGGATGATAAAATGAGATTCGAAAACTCGATTAACTCGAAAATTTTCGATTCGATTCGATTCGATTCAATTCGATCGAATGCTCACCCCTACCCCTCTATATACATGAACAACTACCGCACCATTACTTGACTTTGGCAGTGTCTGACCTAGTCCCTTCCCTCAATTTCTCGAGTCATCATCTACCCTGCACACAAGCACTAATTTTTATAAGTTCAGAAGAACTTAGTGAGGTTTTGCACAATGGTATACATGAAAAGCTGCATAAATTTTTAGGAAGATTAGACTTTATGCATTGGGTTTAAACTTCCTGGATTTCGTAGGAGAATTCATGAATCTCGTGGCGTAGCTAATTCCTCGCTCTCTCTCTCTAAGTCAACTTTTGCGGGCAAAACCACCCGACTTGATCATAACCATGACCCATTTGGAAATACTTTGTTATGCCCTTGACATTATTTACCTTTGTTCCAGACCTTTCTTATACCCTTCAGGATATACCTCATCACTGATACTTGTACCTACCATTTCAAACTAACCACGACTATTGGCATTTAATAAAATATTTGTCATAATTTTGGATCCTTACCTTAATATATTTCCTGATTAAGGCCTCTACCCAATAAGCCCCATTTGCAGACTTAAACATGTTGCTTGGCTAACTGAATCCATACTTCTATGTTCTTGGTGGACTCGTGCCACAATGGAACCCTAAAGAACTTATTCACCTTAGTCTCATATTTTATAATACTCCATTCAATCGGATACTCTATCAGACTATCTTCGTCTCAAGTATCCCTTAACTGTTTCCACTCTTAGTATTTTTACATGGTCTTTCTCATGCTGTATGGCCTTGATGGACTTCCACTTCTTGCTACTTTTCGGTCGACTTTCTACCCAAGGTAGTCCTCATCAGACTTCTGTAAACTTGAAATTATATAAGATTTTTCTATATATTTTTCCATCTTGTTACTTAATAAATATGTTTATCTTGAGTAATTATTATTGAAATAAGTGAATTTTACTTAATTAGTAATTTTAGACATGAATTTAGAAAGTATGTGAAATTATGCTTAATTACATGATTTTCATGCATATTTTATATTAATTCATGTTAATTTATTAATGTATGTATTAATGCATGATTTTCATTCACATTTTATATTAATTCATGTTAATTTATTAATGTACATGTACAAGTTATCCATGTGGACGGCAAGACCATGCAATTTCGGGCATGAGGTTGACTACTCGACCTAATAAAGAAGGTGATGAAAGATGGACATGTCTGCTAAGTTTTGGATTGAAAAACCGTCCAACAAGGGGAACCAAGAGCCCAAATTCGACACTTAAAGGTGGCTACCCAAAATATGTTTTAGGATAATTAATTAAAGGTCCTTACACTTGGAAAATAATCAGATTTCAACCCAATAACTTCTCCGTTGAAAGTGTCCACTCTGTAGCTATTTTTAGCTTGAATTTGAAATTCAAATTGAGAAGACTTGGTCATCCCTTGTTCCTTGAAGCATGGCCGACCACATAAAAGAGGGAAGGATGGAAATTTAAACCTATTTTTAGTAAACTCAAACCCTTAGCTTCACCTATAAATACCTTGTCATCCCTCAACAATTCTCTCTTATTCTTACTAGTTTTCATCTCAATTCCTTTTCCCTTTTCCCTTGCATAGTCGTCCATCCCTTCTCCATTCTTTAGCCTTAAAAGTTTTGTCAAAAGCACTCCTTATCCGACTACCCCTTAAACACTTAGCAAAAAAGGCATCAGTCAGAACGGAGGAGCGCCTCAATCAGAATAAATTTGAAAGGCTGCTAAACTGAGTCAGTTAGAATAGATCCGAAAGGTTGCTGAACTTAATAGAGTTTACTTTTTCCTCTTGTTATTTATTTTAAACATGTTTGTTTTGAGTTTTATGTTTTTGACATCAATTATGAAGTTTCAATATGCTAGGATGCTTATATTAATTTAATGATATTTATTTAATTCAAGTTAACATTTTTGTGCCTCAGTCAATTATGTTTTCAATTAATATCATGATGCATGTCATTCATATGTGATTGGATACACTCAGATTAGCTGAGCAATCCTAACCATATGACACTAGTAGACGCATAATTGAAATGTGCAATGTTTAATTTAAGTCATTAAACCCGACTAGGTTGAGGTTCATAATATCCTTAGTTATCTCTATTATCTTGCATGGTTTTTAGGTTTATGTAATTAAACTGTTGCAAACGTAAATGTCCTTGTGACATTACATGAATTCAAAGAAACTCTTAGTCTAATATGATCAATAACATGGATATTTCACCAAGTAAAAGATCCTAGAGGATTTAATTATGTTTCCAAACCCATAAGAGATCGAGTTGCCATGGAAGTAATTCCGAACATGTTAAGCATGATGAAAATGAATTGAATTAATTAATATAATTATCCTAGCCAATTTAATGTTGATTGTTTTTGTTGCTAAATCCTTCATTCATACATTTAGTTGAATTGCATCTAGATTAAATTGCATTAACATTAGGGATCACTCTTTGCATTCAATTAAATTTAATCATCACTATTTATTGAATTTTTACATCAAATTGTTAATTATAATTTTGCAATTAAATTGGTTAAGCATATACAGTCCCTCTGGAGACGATAACTCATTTTTACTTATTACTTGTACAACTACATACACTTGCATAAATTGGTTGCCGGGGATTGTTGCTTAAATCATTCTTTGTAAAATTATTTTTATAGTTTGGTTTTTATTTTTTATTTAATTTTTTAAATCTACTAATTTATTTTTTATTTTTTATTTATTTCTCAAGTGTTCTATGAGCATAGATCGAATCATTAATCTATTACTCGTAGACCTAAAATCGAGTAGACTTTTAGGCAAAGAAGACGTAAGAGATTCGCTCAAGGACAAGTCGAAATGGACCTTGGAAATCAAAACGATGGATAATGTAATGGAGTCAATAAAGTGCGCAACCCAATCCTTATTGTTGATGATAGGAATCGTGCCAAACAATACACTGTGCCACTCTTCAATTAGTTAAATCCGGGAATTAGAAGGTCAGATATCAAGGCACCCCAATTCAAGTTGAATCCAGTGATGTTTCAAATGATCCAAATGACGAACTAGTTGAGTGGTATGCCCACGGAAAATCCACGCTTGCACCTTCACTTATTTATGGAGGTAAGTGATTCATTCAGGATAGTTTGTGTGACTAAAGACACACCGAGGTTGAAATTGTTTCCATACTCGTTGCGAGATCGAGCACGAGCATGGCTAAATTCATTGCCAAGTTTAATATCTACTTGGTAAGAATTAGCAGAGGTTTTTGGTAAAATATTTTCCATCAAGCAAGAATGCAAAGTTGTGTAATGAGACAACTTTCCAACAATTAGATGACGAGTCTCTATACAAGGCATGGGAAAGATTCAAGGAATTACTTCGTAAGTTTCCTTATCATGGGATTCCTCATTGTATCCAATTGGAGATATTTTATAATGGTCTTAATGCATATACAAGATTAATGGTGGATGCTTCTACAAATGATACGATTTTATGTAAGCCTTATAACGAGGCTTACAAGATCATTGAAAGGATTACAAGTAATAACTACCAATGGCTGATGAATCGAGTAGTTTCAAGAAGATGTGCAGCCAGAGTGCATGAAGTGGATGCACTGACTTCACTCTTTGCTCAGGTATCTTTTATTTCCTATATGTTAAAACAATTTACCACTAATGGTTTGAATAATTTTGTAGCTCAATCACCAAGTCAGTATTAAGTAGTTTATTGTGTATATTGTGGGGATGGTCATTCTTTCGAGAATTTCCCTTCAAATCCCAAAGCAGTTTATTACGTAAAGAACCAATATCAAAATAGAAGTGGACAAGGATTGTAGTCCAACTTCTACAATCCTTCATGGCAAAACCATTCAAACTTTTCCTGGAGTAACCAAGGAAATAGACCGAACAACAATCAAATGTAGCATAGACCTAACCAAACATAAGGGTTTAACCAACAAACCCAAAACCACCCCAAGCTAAATCATCGAATAGTTGGGGGGACTTGTTAAAGGCGTATATGGCGAAAAGTGCCGCATTGATCCAAAGTTAAGCAACAACGTTGAAAAATTTGGAAAACCGGATGGGTCAATTAGCTACTGATCTTCGTAGTAGACCATAAAGAGCCTTGCTTAGCAATACAAAAAAATTGAGAAATTTGGGTAAGGAGCATTGCAAAGTGGTAGAATTACGAAGTGATAAGATTTTGGAACCTAAAAAGGTTCTGGTTGAATATGAGCCTATTGAACAGGAGGAAAGTCAACCAACGGTTGAATTTCTTACAATAGAAATGCTAGATGCTGAAAAATTTGATGAGGTAAACCCTAAACTAGTGAATTGTAAAAACCTAACACCTACTTTTGTAGATTTACCTCCTCAGAAAAGTTGTCCATATCAACCTAGAGTTCCATATCCTCAAAGACTTCAGCAGAACAAGTAGAAACAACAGGTAGAATTCAAGAAGTTCTTGGATGTTTTAAAGTAGCTACACATCAAAATCCTATTGGTGGAGGCTTTAGACCAAATGTCCAACTATGTGAAGTTATTGAAGGATATCTTGTCCAATAAGAAATGATTTAGTGAATATGAGACCGTCTCTTTGTCGATGGAGTGTAGTGCATTTTTATAGAACAAGCTACCTCCGAAACCAAAAGATCCTAGCAGCTTTACGATTCCTTGCAACATTGGTGAATCATATTGCGGTAAAGCTTTGTGCAACTTAGTTTTGGATTTTAAAGTAGACAAAGAAGTTCCAATCATCTTGGGGAGACCTTTCCTAGCCATGAGAAGAATGTTGATAGATGTGCAAAAAAGCAAACTCACAATGCGAGTTCAAGATGATAAGGTAATGTTTAACGTTCTGAAGGTAATGAAATTTCTTGATTCAATGGAAGATTGTTCAGTAATGGAGGAATTAGAAACCTTAGTTTCTATGAGAAGTAATTCTGGAGAAGACCCATTGAAGAATGCTTTAGAGTTTGAACTATTTGAAGATGAAAAAGGTAATCAAGGTTTGACTTTGATGGAAGTCAATCCAAGGAGTTATATTCAACCAGTGCGTTTTGAACCGCTAGAGTTGGAAGTTCGGGAATTTACACAACCCAAATTGTCAATCGAGGAACTAAACTCGAACTAAAGGTACTTCTGTCTCACTTAAGATATGTTTATCTTGGTAATAGTTCTACTTTGCTTGTGGTTATTTCAGTGGACTTGACAGAACATCAAGAGGAGAAATTGATTGTTGTTCTAAAGAAGTTTAAAAAGGCAATTTGTTGGACAATAGCTAATATACGAGGTATAAGTCCTTCCTTTTGTATGCATAAAATTATTTTAGAGGAAGATGAAAAAGGTAAGATTGATGGGCAAAAGAGACTTAACCCTATCATGAAAGAAGTGGCTCAAAAGGAGGTAATCAAGTGGTTAGATACGAGAATTATTTACCCCATCTCAAATAGTTCTTAGGTAAGTCCATTACGATGTGTACCAAAGAAAGGTGGAATCACGATTGTCAAAAATGAACGAAACGAGTTAATCCCGACGAGAACTGTCATGGGTTGGAGAATCTGTGTTAACTACAGAAAGCTGAACAAAGCCACTCGTAAGGATCATTTTCCTTTACCTTTTATGGATCAAATGCTAGATCGACTGGCAGGTAACGTATTTTATTACTTTTTAGATGGATATTTGGGATAGAACCAAGTAGTTGTAATGCACCTACCACATTTCAGCGATGTATAATGGCAATTTTCATTGATATGGTTGAAAATTATTTTGAGGTTTTCATGGATGATTTTTTTTTATCTTAATACTTACGATATTTGCTTGAATAATTTGGCTAAGGTACTCAAAAGATGTAAAGAGGCAAACGTTGTCCTTAACTAGGAGAAGTGTCATTTTATGGTTAAGAATGAAATTATCTTAGGGCACAAAATTTCCAAGAAGGGAATAGAAGTGGATAAAGCAGAGGTGGACGTAATTGAAAGATTACTGCCTCCGGTTAGTGTGAAAGGAGTTAGAAGTTTTTTAGGTCATGCTGGTTTTTATCATAGATTTATAAAGGATTTGTCAAAAATTTCTAAACCTTTATGTATGCTTTTAGAAAAAGATGTTTTTTATTTTAACAAAGCATGTTTAGAAGCTTTTGAAAAATTGAAAAACAACCAGTTAATTTTAGCCCCAATAATTAATAATTATTTGTTCAATTAATTTAAATTAATTAATTTCTAAATTAATTAATTTTTTTGGTTCAATTTTAATTCCATTAAAACCATGACAACCGTACGTAAAAGAATCTATGAGAAAATATATTTAATTTTTCTACATTCGACGGATTTCACAATGACCAATTAATTGAAACTCATTTTTGAACTTCAATTAATTAATTCAAAAAATCATAAATTAATTTTTAGGTCAATTCTATACTTAGTGAGAAAACCACATTCAATTCTGAATGTATCTCAGTTCTCTAACTTCATTATTTCTATCCATTTTTGTTCATTTGATTCAACCAACATGCAATTCATTTTTTTAACAAGTTAGCGTGGGGACCGATTGGACATATGCAATTAAAGGTTAAATAATTTTTAATTAAGTTCCACCTTTTCCCTATTAATTATAAACTCGTCTAGTCATGAAGTCATTCCACTAGAGTATCGTGATTGAGTTCTCCCTAACAACATACCATTACGAAAGCAACTTGATCAGTGCTCGTCCAAAGACCTTTCATAAGTGTGTTACTCTCAAATGACATCTTTAGTCTTTTTTGGATAATAATTGTCCTCCAAATATTATCCTATTTTATCTTGTGGTAACCGTTACATCTTCCTTCGTGAAAATTCAATTACTATCAAATAGTAATCAAGTCATTCATAACAAAGATGAACGACCCGTGGCAACTTTTACTTTTCATAAACTATGTAATTCCAATGAGAGAATATCATTGACTAATGTTTCGGGTTATTAATTCAATTGTTGTGAATTACATTACATACTATAGAAGTCACATACCCAACGCATCAACTTTCGGTTCCTTATCTAATAGAATTCATGCTTTTACTTAAATCAAAGTATGCGAGTCACGCATATATAGTCCGTTGACCTCTCGGCTTCAATTTTACCAATTTCAATAAATTAAGCCGGTTTATCTCTTGGCCTCACCAATTAACCCGGGACTTATCAAATTGATGCCTAATAAGATTTCCTATCAGTCTCATTTATCTTAATTTTCCCTTAGTGTTGTCAATCCTAAGTTTTTAAGTTTATTTGATTTAGTCTATTTTTACAATTTAGTCCCCAAACCCAAAAATGAACTACCAATCATTTTCATCAACCAGCCCCCTAAATTTTTAGCTACTCATGCTTGCATTTAAACCCATTAACAGAAAAGAATGACGGGAATGACATTAATTTAAACCCTAAGTGAATCAATAAAAACCCAAGTATTTTTGCAAAAGCTTGTATAAAACAATAATAGTAGCAAGAAAAGTAAACAAGAAAACTAAAAAAGTGATTTTTAACATAGGAAATGTAACAAAGCTAAGTGGCATTCAACTAATGGATTAAACTGTAACTACAAGAGAATTTGAAGGACAAGATAAGCAAATAGATCCTATCTACAGTAGTAACTAACTTAACTAACAACAAGAAACTAAAGAAATCTAGAAATGAACATGAATGTAAAACTTAAACTGTGAAGAAAAAGGCTAAAACACTAAAAGATAAAGAGAAAACCTAAAAACTTAAAATGTGTATTATGTCCCTTTGCCTAAGCCAATTTGGCCTATTTTAGTGGAGTTCATGTACAAAAATCTTGACCAAATTGCCCTTGATCGTCTAATTTTGGTTGGGGGACATGTTGGACAATGACTGTTCATGTGGTCATTTTTTGTCTCCCTCGACAGTGATATCGCGATACCCAGAGCTTGGTATCACGATATCCTCATTAGTCTTGAAATGGTGTCTTTGGGAGTTTTGGGGTATCATGATACCATTGTTGATGGCTCGAGTTTCCTTGTTTCAACACTGTTTGGGGTATCACGACTTTCATGCTCCCTGCATCATCTACCAACCTCATTAGATGCTCTAGATGTCAATTGGTCATCTTAGGTCTCAAAATAGCATAAAAGGTACACTAATAACTTATTTGTGCAAAGAACTAAAAATAAGTGAAAACATGACAAAAATATATAACTAGCTTGAAAACAAGCTCGTTAAGTATAATGGAGAGAGCCTAATTTGATATATCAAATTATGACAGATCATTCTTCATCCATTCTGTAACACCCCAAACCTGGCCTAGACGTTATGGCCGAATCTAGCGATGTCACATGGAAAGGGATTTAAAGACAAGATTGTTGAGTTTAAAAACCGTTACAGTAAGTTAGCTTTTATTTAATTCAAAAATAAAACTAGTTGATTTGCTTTAAAACTTGTCTCTTAGTGGAAGCTTTTGTAACCAATTAATTTAGGGAAAATCGTTTCTATTTATGGAAAACCTTAGTTTTTAGAAAAAAATCGTGTTTTGTGGAGTTGCAGTTTTAAAAAAAATCCATAAAAAACAGTATAAAGTCCCAAATTTAAATCCAACCAATCTATAGTCTAGAAGATACATCAAAACCCCCAAATAAGTAATAAATTCTAGGCATTAATGAAAAATAGTCTAAAATTTACGTGTGGCCACCGTCGAGTCCTCCGCTGCACCGACCTGTCAAGTCTGGGGATTACCTGTATAGATTAAATAGAGAAAGGGTGAGTTTTCGCAAACTCAATGTGTAATCCCCACAGAAAACATGCATACTGATAATCAGCAGAATTCAGTTAGATGCAGTCTGGGGCCTGTGCCCATCACAGAATCAGTTTGGGCCTTAGCCCATTCAGATACAGCCTCAGAAATACATTAGGGCCTTAACCCATATCAGATACAAAATGCAAATGCAGTAAATCAGAATCCTACCCACCAGCTTCTACACGCCATCTCCGTCCAACCCTACACACCATGTGGGGATTAAATCAACCCACCCATCCCTACACACTATGCTGTATCGAAATGTGGCACATAATCAGATGCAATGCAACATACAAAATATGTCATGCCATTATGCAATTAATAGTACATACATTCAGATATCATAAGTCATGCTATGCATAGAAATCAGACAGACAGATCACACATATAGGGGTCTAAGTAAAGCTTACTGATCCTACAGTAGGTCCACAATCGACTTGGGCGACCCGTGCAACTTTACAGAACTTTTCAGAAAAATAGGCTCACACGCCCATATGGCCCACTCGGCATTGGCCACATTATCCATTTTTAGTGTAACTCATGCCAGTTAATTATTTATATGTATTTTCATTATTTACTTATATGTTTCTTCAAAGCTGTCTACTTGAGTCACTGTTACTAAATTATTTATATCTTGAGCTATAGAGTTCCAAATTAAGATTCGCTTGTTTATTTGAAACTAGACTCAAACACCTTGCTACCATAAAACTTTTAGAATTTTTTATGTAGCCAATAAGTACAGTAAAATCTTCAAACTTACCCCTGTTCTGTTGTTTGATAGCTTCGTCCCTTCTTTGATAAAAATTAATTATATCTTAGTACAAAATTTGGATGATGTTTCCATTTGTTTCTATTGAAAATAAACTCATTAATAATTTAAAAATGTAAATTTTAACCCCTAATTATTTTTCTTCAAATTTTGATAATTTTCCAAAGTCAGAACAGGGGAACCCGAATTCATTCTGACCTTGTCTCACAAAGTTTATTATACCTCACGATTTACAATTCCATTACTTACACCATTTCTTCTATGAGAAACTAGACTCAATAAGATTTAATGTCATATTTTATTCATCCTCTAATTCGATTTTCAAAATTTATGGCGATTTTTCAAAATTAGACTACTGCTGTTGTCCAAACAGCAAGCAATTTCGGCTTTTCGCCGAATCCCTTTTTTTTTGCATTTCGGGTATACACCTGGTTTTGTTTGATGCTAAAACAGTCCCCGAGCACTCCAAAGCCTATAATCAAGATACTCAACATCAATTTAACGGATTTACAATTGAATTGACAACCAAGAACAAATAGAAACCCAACTTACCACCAACGATAACCCTCTGTTTAACTATTGTTAAGACGAGAACACTGAATTCACCAGTCCGAGCCTCCCCTTACGCCCAAATCACAGAGAAAAACATTACCACTTTAGTCGTTAAGAGGTTCATGACAGAAACAAAGAGAAACATTTACCAAAACTAAGCGAGCACTAACCGCGTGCGAAAATGAAGGAAAATAAATGGATTAGGAAAAATCAAGAAGAAGAGAAAGAAGAGAAAGATGAAAAAACTCAGAGAATTTTGGCAAGAGGAGAGAGAGAAGAATAGACGGCATAATTTTTTTGAAAAAGAGAGTCAAAATTCGATTATGGGAAAAAAATAAAATAAAATCCCGATAACGCCTAAAATCCCTTAATCTTCTCCCCTAATTCTCACTACACATCCACTACTTAGAATCCTTTATTACACAACTCTATCTTGAAATCTGAGAAAAAAATAATACCCTTCCCTGCATAGAGATTTGAACACAAGATCTCCACTATAATAACACACCATTTAACCACCAAACCAGTAGGCCCATTCTAATGTAATTTACCCAACAATTAAATAAATGCCTACTAAACAAGAGTAAGGCCTAATTCATTCAAAATACCAAAATTTGCCCAAGCGAAAGCTTGAACTTGGGACCTCCCAAACACCCCCAGAACACATAACTACTAAAACTGACAAATATTTGTGTCATATTTTCCCAATAACGAAATTAGAAATTTTGGGGCGTTACACATTCAGGATTTAGGTATGCCACACTATGATCGTCACAAGTGAATAAATCCATAAACGGGTTCAAGATCTATTATTTTTGGGTCCAGTCCAATATATTGTGGGTCTAGTCAGTCACGTCTATGTCTTTATCTTCTAGGAGTCATCCACTCCGATGCTCAAGAAAAATATCTCCTCAATTGGACTTGATAGACATAATATTAGTCTTTTAATCGTTTGCTCATTTCTAATTAGATTAAGGACATGTTTAGCTTCGTCTACTAATATAAGTTGTCTTTTCATATTACGATCTTACTACGTAATATCGCTTTGTATTAGTTAAACATTAAACAACTAATTAACAACATTTGTTTATATTTTACTTTACGTACAAAAACTATGTGAAGACAATATACAAAGTATTAATCTAATTCATAAATAATTTTATTAACCAATCTATTCGAAAAAATTACAAGTGTATTTAGACGAAAATATTACATTTAGGGCACTAGATCCAACAAGTCGATTTGGAGGTGGAAGATGAAAGAATTCTCTTTTTCCTTCCACCGAACTTTGGCTTATATACATAATTAAAATTTCTTTTATTTTAATTAATCATGATTATTAACTTAATAATCTCATCTTAAGGTCTTAATCACTACCATCCACTAACACATAATAGAAATAGGTTTATTTTCCTTTTTAGACATGTGGTTAATTGAAATTTGAATCCATAATTTTTTTTACCAATTAAAGATCTATAGTGATAAACTTTTATAATTTAATCATTATACCTTAATTAACTATCAATTTGACAAAATTACTAAACTAAATTTTAATATATTTCTATAATAACCTCACATAATAACTTACTCATTTGAACCTCAAGAAGAAATCAATTTGAAACTCTTAAAATTTTAAAATTTTATTATAATATTTAAGAAAATCCAAACATCAACAAATCAATTGGTCCAAATCAACTTGTTAGAAAAAAAAATATCAAACTAGAAATATACCTCAATACCCTAATGACAACCCAAAAACCTTCATTACGTCCCCAAAAAATTATTATTAAAGAAAAGCATTTCATCCCAAATCGGTAAAAGCAAAGAACAAGATTCAACCCCCCAAAACATAATCAATTGTTTATCTTCAACATACCATAAAATGATTAGTCTGTAAACTCGAAAGTTCTCCAAGCTTCAATACTACTTCTGCGTATTCCAAAATCAATCTCTTTTGCCTTCTTTCCGTTATCCCTTTTCTTCCTTTTTTTCATTTTTAAGAGTGTTTAAATTAATTTCATATTTTACATCATTTAGGGTGTCAACACAATTGAAACTTGATTTAGATTTAAAAATTTTTACATAAAAAAATTCTACAAATTTTTTTTTAGCTTCTTGAACTTCTAAATATCCTAAATGGTTTGGGGTGATCCATGTTTATAGTATCAATTTTTTGAATAAAAGAGAGTTCTTGTATAATTTAACTGCTCCATTTAATTGTTCTACAAGATTTTTAATTATTTTATTCATTATTTATCTCTTATTAATTTAATTAATTAAAGATAAAATATTCAAGGATATTATCACTTAATTATTTTATTTTTAATTAGTGACAATATAAAATTTTATTATTTATATTTTAATTGTATAATTTAACTGCCCTATTTAATTGTTCTTGTATAATTTAACTGCTCCATTTAATTGTTCACCAACTGCCGCCGCTCCTATGCCTTCACCATGTCAGCAGGTACGCCACCTGAGGTCTGCCCTCCTTTCACTGAAATGGCAAGGCGTTGTTTCCCATCGTCGTTGACTACCACAAACACCTGCAAAAACGGAAAAAAAGAAGAAACACAAAAGCAAAGAAATAGAAGTAGGAAAACAAAGAGAAAGAAAAGAAAAGAAATATATTTTGTAATATATGTTTGGCTATAAAAGCCGAAGACGATTGTAAACAAAAAAGAAGAAGAAGAAGAAGAAGAAGAAGAAGAAGAAGAAGAAGAAGAAGAAGAAATGGAATACAAAAAAAAAACTTCAAACAAAAAGTTGTCCTCTTTACTATGTTTTATTTTCTTTTATTTTTGAAGAACATACATATATATCTATAAAGAAACAAAAGATTTTTTTTTGTTTACCTGCACCTTTGTCGTTGGTGGTCCCTTCTAGCTTGAAAGGCTTCCAAATCCCTAGGGATTTGCCTAAGGCCGCGTCGAAATGGGGGAAGAAACCGAAAGATTTCTCTTTTTTGTTGCATTTTGACTGAATTTTTAGGGATTTTAACCCCAAATCATAGTTTCACGTGAAAAGGGAGTCAAAATGTGACTTTTTTATTTTCCAGCCACCGGAGACGGTGGCCGTTGTCGTCGATGACCGGTGCCGCGGCGGAGGTTCGCCAGACCTCATGGCCGGCCTAAAAGGGTTTCAGAGAAAGAAGAAAGAAATAATTTTTCTTTGGTTTAAAAACTGACCCCAAATGATTTTGTTTCTGTATTTTTACTTATATTGGGGTCTGATATGACGTCGTTTTGGGCTTGACTTCAGACACCCAAAACGATGTCGTTTAAGGCCGACCCGATGAGTCGGCCAAGATTCAAATAGGATCCACGTGTTTTCGAAAGGGGAGGGTCTAATTGTTGCCCAAATCTTTCCGCTTTTAGGCACTATTTATTATGGTCCAAACTTTGAATTTTCTTTTCTTTTCTTTTTAATTGTGCCATTTAATTTTAATTTGTTTCTTCTTTAGTCTTCAGACTATCGACCTTTTTTTTTCTTTTCTTTTTAATTTTTCCATTCAATTTTAATTTGTTTCCTCTTTAGTCTTCAGACTATCGACCTTTTGGGGAGTGACACGTGCACTAGGGTTGGCTTATTTTCTCTTTTGGTCCCTGTACTTTTATTATATTTTAATTTAACCCTTTATTTATTGTTTTATTTATTTATACATTAAAATCTTATTATAATTTGATTTAGTCCCATGTTTATTTAATTAAGTTCCTGTACTTTTTATTTTGTTTTGATTTAATCATTTGTTTGCTTTTTTGTTTTTTTTAATTTATGCTTAGAATTTCTTTTAGCTTTCAATTAGCCCTTTGCCTACATTTTTTATTTGTTATTTAATTATTTTATTTTGTTATTTCCAGCACTTTTATTTTATGATTATTTATATTTTTGCCCCTCTATAATTATGCAGTTTTATTTACACCCTTGAGTAGTTTTTTTTAATTTTATTTTTTGTCATTAGATATGATTATTATTACTATTATTATCATGTTACAGTCATTTACTATTTTACCCTCATTAGCTTTACTACAATCATTTTATTTTATTATTATTTAATTATAATGTTATTTTGTTTATACCTATGTAGCTATTGTATTTTTTGTCATTATCTTATTGTATATTATGCTTATTTTGTTAATACCATAATTTTTCCATCATCGTACATTGTAAATTATGCTACATACATTTATCTATTTTTTGGTGTAAGCGTATAAAACAATAATTGAAACCGAGATAATGTTTATTATTTTCGAGATTCGAGGAGTCGTGCTCCTAACTTACGGAGTATGGCCTCTTCCAAAAACCGAAATAATCAAACATCCTATTTAAAATTCAAGAAACATAGGACTTAGATAATAATTAAATGGCGATTATTCTTATTTTCAAGGATTCAAGACCTCGTGCCCTAACTTACGGGGTATAATTTTTTCTTTTCGATTAACTCGAAATAAGAAGGTCTTTTTCATCAAATTTAATTTAGTTAGCGATTTTTTAATCAAATAACATCATGCAAAGAGGGATTGTATTTTAAATTATTTTTGAATTTTCAATTTTTGACATCAAAACATCAACTAATCAACTAGGAACCAATTTTGGGCGTTATGAGGGTGTTAACCTTCCTCATACGTAACCAACTCCTGAACCCATTTCCTGGATTTTGTATACCGAAAATCATCATTTTAGTAAACCTAACATTTTATTAAAATGACTAAGTTTTGAAGTGATCCAATTACACCTAATTAAAAAGGATTGGTGGTGACTCCATTTTCGTTTTTTCAAAAAAAAAAGTTAAGTTCCAAAAAGATTTCGACAGCTTGGCGACTCCAATGGGGACAAAATAATAAGAGAGTCAAGTCGCGAGTTGATTACTTTTTTGGTCTTTTTGTCAAAAATTGACAATTCAGTTTAAATTGGCGATCCCCTCATTGCATTTCATCCTTCATGTTTTATTTTGGTGGGAAATAATGTCTTTGTTTTCTCAGGTTACATAGGGATTTAATACATCTATTTTATTGGTTCGAGAGTTTGTTTTTATGTTGTCACATATTGCATGACATAATCGTTCCATTCTACCCTTATTAAGTGGGAGTGAGAAGCTATTTCTTCGTGATGTCTTCACCTCCGCACAGCCATAGGGAAATGTATTCCCCTGAACTGAACTTGGTCCATATGAGCCTATAATGGGTGAGGGTCGAGGAATCCATCGGCTTAAGTACCTTTACTTTAAAACCAAACTGCATGTAATGAAAACTAAGAGCTAGCCCTAGGAAGGACCATGTCAAGCCTTTAGCGGTCACCCAAATAGATGCTCTATTTATTATTTTTTGCTTTGTATTCTAGCTTTATATAAATTGTACTGACTTGCTTCGTTTTTTTTGTTGTGATTACATTGCATTTTCATCTTAGAAAAAAGGGTGCTGATTCATATTTAGTTGCTAAATAGAGAGATTGTCATAGAAAAGGGGTTTCTTAATAAAGTAGAAGACAATGTGACCGTACGAATATGGTTCGAGAAAAGACAATAGCCTATCAGAGGGGTACATGTCAAAAGTATGAGATTTCACCCGGATTAGTATGACCTAGAATAATCTGCAAGAGCTAAAAAAAATATGGGATCATTGGGATCAAGCAACTATTATATTGTGAATATGGTGACTTGTCTTACCTACTCGATGTCAAAGTGGATAAGCATCTATCCCAAGTTCTTGCCCAATATTGGAATCCCGCTTCCAACTATTTCACTTTTGGAAGAGTAGACCTAGTGCCCACTATAGAAGAGTACACCACTTTGCTTCGTTGTCCGAAGATCTAGGTCGATAAAGCCTACTCTAGAGTCGCAAATGTCCCGACTTTCTTAACGAGACTAATGAACATAACTGGGATGAGTGAGGAATGAGTCACGGCCTGGATTAAACAAAAAGGGAATAGTAAATACATCACTTGGGAAAGTCTTTGGGATTTGATCCTGGTACACCTAGATACAAGGAAAAGGGTCGATGTCTTCGCCTTGAGTATTATGGGTTGATAATTTTTCCCAAAGTATTATGACATATAGATGATACAGTTTCAGATCTATTTGATCAACTGGACAAAAGGGTCATTCCCGTCTCGACAAATCCTATGACAACCCCAGGTACGATTGGTGGTGGGGTAAAAGAATTAATGACAATGTCTTTTCATCAATTCAAGAAAGCACCCGACTAATAGAGGAATTCTTGCGAGTGGTACCATTTGAATTAGAAATAGTAAAGCGAGGCTTCGAAAAGAAGAGTTCAGAGTTAGGAGAAAGGATAAAAAAGTTGGAAGAGGAAAATGTTTAGCTAGGGTTAGACGTCGACGTTCAAAAGTTAGAAGCCAATAAAATGAGAAAAAGAAAGAATAAGGATAAAGAAGACTTCGAAAATCTAAAAACAGATTATAAGAAACACCACTTGTTAATAAGGACTACCAGGTTGGGCAAAATGTCAGGACAATGGTGACAAGAAATCCAAGAAGAAAAGATTAGAGCCGACCAGTGGGAATGGAAATTCTAAGATGCTCGAGTCTGAAAGGATGCTCTAAAAAAGAAACTGTTAAAAAGCCAATATGAAAAAGTTAGATTGAGAGCCCGGGTAGCGAAGTTGGAAAGATTTCTACATCAACACTGTAGTCACAACTCTGTGACTGAATTGAAAGCAAATCCAACACTCTCAAGGTCAGATCAGGGATAGAGACCACATCATGAGCAAAGCTTTGACTCAAGTACGAGAAGCAGCCAACCATTTGCAAACCATAGTGGTTTAAGCTGACATACTGAGCCTATAATACGAATTACAATCAGATCAGGGTCGAGAATTAGCTTGGCTTCTTATGAAAGTTAAGGCCCTGAGTATTAGGGCAATACTGTATATGTGAAATGTATTTGTTTTATGTAAAGAAACTTGTTTTTCTAGTAAAGTTATAATGGAATTGAACTAGAATCAATGTCTTACATTTCATTATTCATTCATTAGCATTACATTTCATTACGTGTAATAAATTTCATGAAATCCAAGTGCGTAGAGTTTAGAACTCTAGTACAAAGCCTGATGGAAGAAAAAAAAGAGTTCGAATTCTTTGTAAACATCGAGGGTTTGGAAAGGAAACATGTTTGTGCCTCCGAAAAGGGAACTGAGGAAGGGAACCTATAAAAAATTTGTCCCCATATCCCCGAAAGTGTTATGAACAACTAGACTGTAGGGGAGATCCCTGTAATTTTTAGGACTAT
Source organism: Gossypium hirsutum (assembly GCF_007990345.1). Taxonomy (NCBI): domain Eukaryota; kingdom Viridiplantae; phylum Streptophyta; class Magnoliopsida; order Malvales; family Malvaceae; genus Gossypium; species Gossypium hirsutum. Next base: position 54,121,093 of record NC_053447.1, on the reverse strand, counting down.
TTCAAAGTAATGTTCAAAACACATCTATTACTTTAAGCTTAGGAGCAATCGAAATCCTTTTGTGAAAAAGGAACATATCCACTATTTTTTTTTCAATGAAAACAATGCATCTTTGTGTCCCACATGGCAAAAATTCTTTTTTTTCTTTTTTTTTCTCATACTCATACCACACATTTAATCATTCTTAAATTCATTTTTCCCTTGGGTCTCCTTTTATTCTTATAACAGGAATCCATATATCAATGATATAAGCAACACTACCACTGACTTAGAGTCACCTTTTGAGCAGGATATGTATCCAGAAGAACCTCAGGACTTTAAAAATGATCGAGATTGTAACTTATCTCCTGATTTGTTAAGGATGGTAGAGTAAGATAAGAAATAGACCCTACCTCACAAAGAGTTAGTGGAAATTATGAGTTTATGGGATAAACAAGAACAAAAAGAAGTGAAAATGGGAACTTACATCACTACAAAGACAATTCGAGATATCGTTGAGTTACTCCAAGAATTCAAAGATGTCTTCGCATGGTCGTATCAAGATATGTCTGGTCTAAGTACCAATATCATGGTACACTGGCTTCCATAAAGGAATAATGTAAGTCGGTTCAACATAAACTTCGAAGATGAGACCCGACGTCCTATTGAAAATAAAAAAAGAAGTCAAGAAACAATTTGACACTGGTTTCCTACAATTGGTCAAATATTCAGAGTGAGTTGCCAATATAGTCTCTGTCCTTAAGAAAGATGGGAAAGTAAGAATGTGTGTAGACTACGCGGATTTAAACACGACCAGTCCAAAGGATAATTTCTCATGACCCCACATCGATACCCTAGTGGACAACACGACAGGTCATTTATTGTTCTCCTTCATGGATGGTTTCTTAAGATACAACAAGACAAAGATGAATCCTAAAAATATGGAGAAGACTACATTCGTGACAATGTAGGGATCATTTTGTTATAAAGTGATGCCATTCGGACTAAAAAAATGCGAGAGCAACATATCAAAAAGCCATGGTAACTTTGTTTCATGATATGATACACAAAGAAATTGAGGTTTATGTCGCTGTTATGATCTCAAAATCCTGAACAGAAAAAGAACATGTGAAAGTCTTGAGGAAATTGTTTTTTAGATTGAGAAAATTCCTGCTAAAGCTGAATCTAACAAAATGTACTTTCGGGGATACGTCGGGTAAATTATTAGGATTTGTAGTTAGCGAGAAGGGGTCCAGAATGATGCAGATAAAGTCAATGTTATATAAGAGTTACCACCATTGCGTACCCAAAAAGAGGTTTGAGGTTTCGTAGGGAGATTAAATTACATTGCTCGATTTATTTCAAACTGAGAAGTGTGACCCCATATTTCGTCTCTTTAAGAAACATGACCCAAGTGTATGGGATAAGGAATGTCAGAAAACCTTCGACAAGGTTAAACATTACTTGTCCAATGCCCTAGTGTTGATGCCACCTAGCCCAAATAAACCACTAATACTGTACTTGGCACTATTTAAAAATTTTATGGGATGTGTGCTTGGTCAACATAATGAGTCAGGGAGGAAAGAAAAAACAATTTATTACCTCAACAGGAAGTTTACTAAATGCGAGGCAAGATATTCACCAATCGAGAAGTTTTGATGCGTCTTAGTCTGGACTACCTGAAGGTTGAAACAATACATGTTATACCATACGAGTTGGCTCATCTCAAAAATGGATCTGTTAAAGTACATGATGGAGTCAACCGCATTGAACGGAAGAATGGCTCGCTGGCAAATTCTGCTCTCTGAATTTGATATAATCTATGTAAACTAGAAAGTAGTAAATGGGAGTGCAATAACAGATTTCCTAGCTAGTAGAGCTCTAAAAGGTTACGAACCTTTAAATGTTGATTTCCCAAATGAGGATGTGATGTATGTTACAACCACTGAAGAAGGTGCTCAAAGAGAATATCTCTAGAAACTAAATTTTGAGGGCACCTCAAACGCCATCGGTAATAGAATTGGGGGAATCCTGGTGTCCTCAGATGGAGATCATTATTCTTTCACTAGTAAACTTGATTTTGATTGCACAAATGACATGGTAGAATACGAAGCATGCATCATGGGTATACGTGCAGCTATAGAATGTAAGATCAAGGTACTAGAGGTATATTGGGATTCTACACTAGTAATCTATCAACTCAAAGGTGAATGGGAGACGAGAGATCCCAAGTTGATTGATTATCGAAAGCTAGTTCTCGAGTTAATTAAGTAGTTTGATAACATCACATTCTACTACTTCCCGTGAGATGAAAACCAGATGGTCAATGCCTTGGCTACCTTAGCTTCCATGGTCAAAGTGAACAAACAAAATGATGTAAAACCTATCTAGATAAGCATTTACGAGGCTCTGGCCCATTGTTACAACATCGAGGAAGAAGAAAAAGATGATCACCCTTAGTACCAGGACATATTGAGATATGTAAAAAATCGTGAATACCCTTAGCAAGCAACCGAGAATGATAAAAGGACTCTAAGAAGGTTGGCCATTGAGTACATCCCAAATGGGGAGATCTTATACAAAAGAAGAAAATACCAAGTGTTACTAAGGTGTGTAGATATTGTTGAGGCCAAGAAAATCCTAGAAGAAGTCCATGAGGGTGTTTGTGGAACACATGCTAATGGTTTTACAATGGTCAGAAAAATCATGTGATTCGAATATTATTGGTCCACAATAGAAGGAGATTGTATCAATTATGCCAAGAGATGTCATAAGTGCCAAATTTATGGAGATAAAATTCATGTGCCGCCTTCACCTCTTCACATCATGACATTTCCATGGCCTTTCTCTATATGGGGCATGTATGTCATTGGGCCGATCTCGCCAAAAGCGTCAAATGGGCATTGATTCATCTTTGTGGTCATCGATTACTTCACCAAATAGTTAGAAGTCATTTCTTACACCAATGTCACAAAGTCGGTGTTAGAGTATGCCCAAAGATCAATCAGGAGATGGTTGTAATAACATACTTGATTTATCATGTTTATTAATATAAGACGTTACCATTATTATTTCAGTTTCTTTTCTGTGTGTATAAATAAACTATTTTATAATAATGTCATGAGAATAATATGATTATTCTTAAAAGGTCCTTAGTCAAGTGTTATTGTTCGCTAGGACAACAATAATGCATTAAGACTATCATATAGTTGATTGATGATAAAGAGTTGTCATTGATATGGAATGTCAAAATCGATGCATGAATATGTGTGTTAGAGAACAACATATTGGACTGACCTGTTATGAGTAAGCTTCTTGGATTATTATGTAATTGTCACAACATTACTCATAGTGATTAATATGTATATGATCCTTAGACTTGAGATCATCATAATCCCAACATCGTGAGTTGTATATTTTGATACAGTCAAACGTACACCGTAACTGGTTGTTCTATAAAGGCTGATGTTGGATATACCACGATCTGTGTAGAGGGATATGGTTGATCGATATAGGATAAGTCCCTCCTACATAATGGCAACAATATCTTAGGCCACTTGATTGAGTGAGACTAGAAATGCATGGCCATGCTCAAATAAACTGATATGAGATGTCATACTTATTTGTATATCATAGTTTACTGAAGATATCGAGGAACATGGAATGGACTATGCAAGTGTGACTATTCCATGACTTGTGTCCAATCCAGAGATAAATGACTTAAGTATTATTGCATGAAAGGTTAATCATAAAAGGTTATGTCGAATCATGATTTCTTGTGACTTAGGTAGCAATGATGCATTGCTAGGTGCCACTCATTGTTTGTAACATTGGAATCATTCTAGTGTTACAGCTAATGTTACAAGAACCTACAGGGTCACACCCTATAGTTGAAATGAACGGAGTAAAACATAGTTGGTATTGTGTTTGGTTGTCGCTTGAATTAAATTAATTATAGAATTAATTTAATTCTATAATTATAGAATTAATTTAATTAGGTAATCAAATATCGAATACATTATATGTACAAGGTTGTTGTACGCATAATGAGAACATGATTTTGGTTCGTATATAAATTCAAATAAATATATAGTTTACCAAAGTTATTATAATTAATGTAATTATAATTTTCGATTTAAAAACATTGTTATATTTATTTAATTTCTAGAAACCCTAAAAATAGATATAAAATCTTGTTTTTCTTTGTTTGGGGGTCTAGCAGTCATCAAAGAAAAGTCTTCTCCAATACAGTTTTGGGGATTCCTTCCATTCATTGTCAACAGGGAGGATTACGTAGAGGCCGGAGTCACGATAGATTATAGCTTGGTTCGATAGTAGATCAGATTACTCATTGCCGAGGCGTCTCTATCTACTCAGAATAAAGATTCGATAATTTCGAAACCTTTATTTCACCCCGATTCGTTCCTCACACATGGATCCATGGTTAAGATCACCGGATGTTTTATTTTTTCGCTACGCCGTAAGGGTGCCAGTGTTCTAACAGTCGGTAGTTAGCAAATTCTTAAAGAAAGAAATCATGTCGATATGGAATGCCAAAAAGGATCATATCTGAAAATGCATTAAATTTGAACAACAATACGTTAGCGAATGCCTATAGTCAATTCAAGATCAAACATCACAAGTCTTCACCATATCGCCTAAAAATGAATGGTGCAGTGGAGGTAGAAACTAAGAATATTAAGAAGATTTTGAGGAAAATGACAGAAATTTATAAAGATTGGCATGAGAAATTACCATTTGCCCTCAATGCTTATCAAACGTCTGTCAGAACCTCCACCAGGGCAACACCTTTCTCATTAGTTTATGGAATGGAGGCACTATTGTCCATTGAAGTCTAGATTAATTCTCTCCCAGTTTTATCAAACTTGAAGTTAGATGAACCAGAATGGATCCAATCTTGATATGATCAGCTGAACTTGGTCGAAGAGAAGAGGCTAAAAGCTATCCGTCATGGTCAGATGTACCAAAAACGAATGATGTGAGCTTATGACAAAAAGGTTTACCCTAGAGAATTCCATGAGGGGAGCCTGGTGTTGAAAAAGATCATTCCCATACAAAAGGACTTCAAAAGAAAATGAATGTCTAATTGAGAAAGACTTTATATGGTAAAAAAAGGCATTTTCTGGAGGAGCATTGATTTTGACCAATATGGATGGCAGAGATTTGTCCAACCCTATGAATTCAGATTCAGCCAAGAGGTATTTCACCTAAAAAAAATGAGAGGCCAAGATGAAAACCCACAAATGGCGTATTGAGACCAAAGGAATTTTGAGTTGAAAACCTGAAAAGGGCGGCTCAAATTTGACCAAATAATGGGCATGTAATAGTCGCTTCCCCTCAAGGCAACAAAAAGGAGAAACTTTACATCTTGAGGCATCAATAAAGTATTTTTGACCTCCTAAACACATATCAGGCTTGGAATGAGCCACAGCAAGTTTGCTCAGAGAAGCTCATATTGCGATATTTGGGGCACCTGATTTCATTTTCATTCACTTTGCGTTTTGGCAATGTTGTCCACTTTAATCTTTTCATTAAGGGCTTTGCTCCCAATAAATTTCAGTCTTATCCCTTTTTTTACGACCCTGTTCAAGCATTTTTTGCATTCAAATAATGGTTAGTAGACTAATAATGTCAAAATATAAAAGGATTTCTACATATCACTCTGAAATTTTCTAAATAGTACAGGGACTTGAAACAAGACCACTAGTTACAACTAACCAAATTTAAGGGTTGGAAAGATCTTGGAACGAATAGTCCAAATTGATTACCTCTTCGGGTTTCCTGTCAAAGATACTAGACTTGAATAAGAAGTCATGGTAATACATTAGTGATAGAACCTTGACGAACAACGAGCAATGTCAACCTAAACATTAAAAAGGGGATCATTCTCGAAAATGACATTCTGTATTCATACAAATATCATTCATATCCATCCAGTTAGGAGTATTTGATTCATTCTGATCATAACATCCTAATCGCTTGGCATAAAATAGGCCTATGAAATGGATTCTACAGGTCTTGTTCCCTAAAGAACGATGTAACAGATCAGTAAAATCACAAATCCTATACCCATGAAGTTGTAGTGGGTCAGGTTGAAGTTACCATAGCGAATCTTATCTCTTTGAAGTTGTAGTGGAGCATATTGAAGCTACAAATCTTATACCCTTGACGTTGCAGTGGGTCAGATTGAAGTTACCATAGCGAATCTTATCTCCCTGAAGTTGTAGTGGAGCAAATTGAAGCTACAAATCCTATACCCCTAAAGTTGCAATGGGTTACATTAAAGTTACCATAGCGAATCTTATTTCCCTAAAGTTACAGTGGAGTAGATTAAAGTTACAAATCCTATACCCCTGAAGTTAAAGTGGGTCGGATTGAATCTACCATAGTGAATCTTATATCCTTGAAGTTGTAGTGGAGACGATTGAAGCTAAAAATCCTATACCCCTAAAGTTACAGTAGGTCGGATTAAATCTACCATAATGAATCTTATCTTCCTGAAGTTGCAGTGGAGCAGATGAAGTTACAAATCCTATACCCCTGAACTTGTAGTGGGCTGGATTGAATCTACCATAGCAAAATTTATCTCCCTGAAGTTGTAGTGGAGCAGATGAAGCTACAAATCCTATATCCCTAAAGTTGTAGTGGGTCAAATTGAATCTACCATAGCGAATCTTATCTCTCTGAAGCTGCAGTGAAGTAGATTAAAGCTACAAATCCTATACCCCTAAAGTTGTAACGGGTCGGATTGAAGTTGCCATAGCAAATCTTATCTCCCTGAAGTTCTAGTGGAGCAAATTGAAGCTACAAATCCTATACCCCTGAAGTTGTAATGGGTCAAATTGAATCTACCATAGCGAATCTTATCTCTCTGAAGTTGCAGTAGAGTAGATTTAAGCTAAAAATTCTATACCCCTAAAGTTTCAATGCGTCAGATTGAATCTGCCATAGAAATCTTATCTCCTTGAAGTTGCAATGGAACAAATTTAAGCTACAAATCCTATACCCCTAAAAAGTTGTAGTGGATCAGATTGAATCTACCATAGCGAATCTTATCTCTCTGAAGTTGCAGTAGAGTATATTTAAGCTAAAAATTCTATACCTCTAAAGTTTCAATGCGTCAAATTGAATCTGCCATAGAAATCTTATCTCCTTGAAGTTGCAATGGAACAAATTTAAGCTACAAATCCTATACCCCTAAAAAGTTGCAGTGGATCAGATTGAATCTACCATAGCAAATCTTATCTTCCTGAAGTTGCAGTGGAGTAGATTGAACTACAAATCCTATATCCTTGAAGTTTTAGTGGGTCAGATTGAATCTGCCATAGAAAATATTATCTCCCTGAAGTTGCAATGGAGTAAGGTGAAGCTACAAATCCTATACCCCTGAAGTTACAGTGGGTCGGATTGAGACTATAATAACAAACATTATCTCCTTGAAGTTGCAATGGAGTAAGATGAAACTGTAATACTATATCCTACCTTCCTAAAGTTATAGAGAAGTAGATATAGTGAAGTAAAGTAACCAATGGACTGAAAGAGTGGGCTATTTGAAAAAGAACAACACCAGAGAAGTCGAGATTCAGCGGGACCAGACAAAATTGGTCCTCCTTTAAAGTCTTTGCTCTATTCCCATTACATGACAATGAGCAAAGAGGGGCAGTTGTAAAGACCAAATTTTGTCCCGCCTTAATAAAATAGAAAAAAGAATAAACCAAAACAAATAAAAGTATCTAACAATCCATACTACCGAAATACAAAACCTAAATACCCAATTACCTATGCCCAAGCCCAAATCCCTTAAACCTAAAATAGAAAACCCAAATTCCTTTAAGCCTCCAGCTACCGTCGCTCCTATGCTTTTGCCATGTCAGTAGGTACATTGCTCGAGGTCTACCTTCCTTTTACTGAAATGGCAAGGCGTGGTTTCCTATCACCGTTGACTGCCACAGACACCTACAAAAAAGAAAAAAAGCAGAAACACATAAGCAAAGTAACAAAAGCAAGAAAATAGAGAGAAAGAAAAGAAAAACATATATTTTGTAATGTATGTTTGGCTATAAAAGCCAAAGACGATTGTAAACAAAAAAAAAAGAAATAGAATACAAAAAAAAACAAAAGTTCAAACAAAAATTTGCCATCTTTACTGTTTTTTTATTTTCTTTTATTTTTGGAGAACATACATATAAAAAAAAAAAGAAACGAAAGATTGTTTTTTACCTGCACCATCGTCGTTGGTGGTCCCTTCTAGCTTGAAAGGCTTCCGAATCCCTAGGGATTTGCCTAAGGCCGCGTCGAAAAGGGTGAAAAAATCGAAAGGTTTCTCTTTTTTGTTGAATTTTGACTAAATTTTTAGGGATTTTAACCCCAAATTAGAGTTCCACGTGAAAAGAGAATCAAAAGGATATTTTTTTTCAATTTTTTGGCCACCCAAGACGGCGGTCGCCATCACCAATAACCGATGGCCACGGCGAAAGTTCGCTAGACCTCATGGTCGGCCTAAAGGGGTTTCAGAGAAAAAAGAAAGAAAGAAAGAATTGTTTTTTGTTTTACAACTAACCCAAATGATTTTGTTTCTATTTTTTTACTTATATATATGTCTGATACGAAGTCGTTTTGGGCTTGACTTCAGACGCCTAAAATGATGTCGTTTAAGGCTGACCCGATAACTTGACCCAGATTTCCCTAAGATCCACGTGTTTTCGAAAGGGATGGTCTAATTGTTGCCCAAGTCATTCCGCTTTTAGGCACAACTTAATCTGGTCCAAATTTTGATTTTCTTTTCTTTTCTTTTTAATTTTTCCATTTAATTTTAATTTGTTTCCACTTTAGTCCTCAGACTATCGACCCTTTAGGGAGTGACACGTGTACTGGGGTTGGCTTATTTTCCCTTTTGGTCCATGCATTTTTATTATAATTTAATCTAACCCTTTACTTATTGTTTTATTTATTTATACACTAAAATCTAGTTATAATTTTGATTTAGTCCCCTATTTATTTAATTAAGTTCCTGTACTTTTTATTTTGTTATGATTTAATCCTTTGTTTGTTTTTTTTTGTTTTTTTAATTTATGCTTAGAATTTCTTTTAGCTTTCAATTTAGTCCTTTGCCTACTTATTTTTTTATTTGTTATTTTATTATTTCCGGCACTTTTATTTTATGATTATTTATATTTTTTCCCCTTTATAATTATGCAGTTTTATTTACATCCTTGAGTAGTTTTTTTTTAATTTTATTTTTTGTCATTAGATATGATTATTATTACTATTATTATTATCATGTTATAGTCATTTACTATTTTACCCTCATTACCTTTACTACAATCATTTTATTTTATTATTATTTCATTATAATGTTATTTTATTTGTACCTATGTACCTATTGTATTTTTTGCCATTATTTTATTGTATATTATGCTTATTTTGTTAATACCATAATTTTGCCATCATCGTACATTGTAAATTATGCTACATACATTCATATATTTTTTCGGCGTAAGCTTATAAAAAAATAATTGAAACTGAGACAATGTTCATTATTTTCAAGATTCGATGAGTTATGCTCCTAACTTACGAAGTATGGCCTCTTCCTAGAACCGAAATAACCAAACATCCTATTTAAAATTGAAGACACCTGGACTTAGATAATAATTAAATGGCGATTATTCTTGTTTTCGAGGATTCAAGACCTCATGCCCTAACTTACGGGGTATAATTTTTTTCTTCTCGATTAACTCAAAATAAGAAGGTCTTTTCCATCAAATTTAATTTAGTTAGTTATTTTTTAATCAAGTAACATCATGCAAAGAGGGATTGTATTTTAAATTATTTTTGAATTTTCAATTTTTGACATCAAAACATCAAGTAATCAACTAGGTACCAATTTTGGGCGTTATGAGGGTGCTAACCTTCCTCATACGTAACCGACTCTCGAACCAATTTCCTGGATTTTGTAAGCCAAAAATCATCGTTTTAGTAAACCTAACATTTTATTAAAATGACTAAGTTTTGAGGTGATCCAATTACACTTAATTAAAAAGGATTGATAGCGACTCCATTTTCGTTTTTTAAAATAAAAAGTCGAGTTCCAAAAAACTTTCGACACACATAGTCATCATTTTCACCATGATGACTTTAATTGACCCACAATAATTTTGACTTGCCGCATGATAGGTTATAATTGGCCCGCTAATTTTCTTCGTCTACTTAAGGTCTTAGGTTTCACCTGAATATCTAAAAATAAATTTTCTAAAGCTTTCAAAAAGAATTAGGATTGAAATTGACAACAAGGTAAAAAAATCTCATATCCTTTTTAAATGATAGCTTCAAACATGGACTATAAAATAGATATATATATATAATATTTAGAGGTAAAGGTTGTGATTTATTTGGGGTCTCACCCATTTCTTAATCTTTGATCAATCCTTGGGCTTTATCTCATTGATATTAGCTCGGAGGCTTCACTTGTCCATTAACTAATAAATTCACCATTAGTCTTCTCCATGAGGCTGAATATCCTTGGACTTACATGGCTAAATCCCTTAGCCCAAATTCATTAACTCTCGTGTGGTTTTGAGCGATGGATATGGATCTTGATTAGCATACTAAAATTATTAACTATTCTTAATTTGTAGATTAATTTTTCTTTTTTTCTTTTGTAAATTATTAACTATTTCTTGGGTTGTTAAATCGGCGAATGTAGAGAGCTTTTAGGTACATTAGCTGCGATAATAAAATTAAGGAAATTGTTTTGATAGCCAAAGTTTTTTTCCCCCTCAAAGCATCCGTTTGAGCATCTCTCGAAAGAGTTAAACATGCTAATTCTAAAAAAGCAAGCACATTAACAATCACTTTTATAAGTATATATTAAGAATTAAATTACATTTTTTCCCCTAAATCAATTATTTAAATATATTTTAAAACCTTCCATGATCAATTATTTAAAAAATAAATAATTATCTCGCCAACACAACCTGATTAAAGCAATTATGGGATCAATTAGCTATATATATTCTAATTTTGAATATAATTCCTGTATTTAATACTAAACCCATGTTTTAAACATCCCGCATCAAAATTCAAAACCCATTAATCACTTACAACCAATCCAACATGAGTCCATTTTAGCTACAACCAATCTCTTTTTTACAAAGTACACATATACTGTAATTATTACTCTAAAATCCCATTTTGTTTTCACCGCCAACTCGGTCTTTTATTTTTCATGTTAATGGTAAAATCCAGAATCACCCTTATTTAACGTAACCCCTGCCGTTGTCACCGCCGATTCTGGTAGCTATCACTCGCCCTCACCCGCCTCACTCATCCTGCACTTAACAACAACCATAAAATCACTATCCAACTTGATTGGAGAAAGATTTTATCCCTTTTTCGTTTTCTTTTTTTTTTACCACAACTGGTTAATCTGGATCAAACAAGTCATAAAATTGAATTTTCATTTGGGTTTTTATTTTACCTAACTGCCGCCTCCAGATGGTCCCGTGTTGCCGGCGTCACGTCTGATCAAAGCTACAATCTGGTTCTCCATAGCTTTCTGCGCTTCAAAATCGGCGTTAGCATCTGCTTGAAGAAAATCAGCGACCAATTTGTCCACAGTTTTTTTCTCTGCGATCTTGTCATCCCTCTCACTCATAAGCATCAAACGTTCATTTTCCATAGCTTCCAGTGCAGCTCGATCTGCCCTTAGCTGCTCTTCCATCTCCCTTGTTTTCTCTCTCTTCTTTCTCATTTCAACTTCCAAGAGCATGAGGTATAAGATGAACTTAATGACATCCTGCTCCTCTGGATCCTATTTGAACGACACGAAAAAATAGAAACGAAAACGAGAGTAAGTTGGAACCCAACAAAAGCACAATTAAACACTGGTATTAGTATAAAACACCAAAAGCCGCCATATTTGAAATAGAATTTTATCAGAGTAAAGGGGGGAATAGAAGAAAGCTAACCATTTCAGGAGGAAGAAACAATGAACTGATCCAAGAATGCCGCAATTCATGAAACAAAGGAACTGCGTGTGCTTAAAAAGGAACCCCTGCTTCTGAAACCGCCCGTCTATCCGACGTGGATGTTAATGAACCGCGCGCTTACGACAGAATCACTTTGAAGACTTTTATTTGTCATCACTCGTTACGTCTTCACAACTAATGCTGACTCAGGTATCAAGTATCAAGTATCAAGTATCGTATCTCATAGTCATTCCACTTTTGAATATATATTTTTTTAATTTCATATTTAATGTTTGGGTTTCGTACTTAATTCACATGTACAATCTTTTGGTAATAAACTAGACAAATAATGGGAATTTTAAAGTTTAATAAGAAAAGTATGATACAGGGCATTGCCAGATTCTTTTTGTACACAGAAAATGCACTCTCACACTTAAATCCTTAAATTCTAGTGTTCGGAGTAGGGTATCGAAATTGGCATAAATAATAAAACCCTAATATCCTAAAGCAAAACAACAAAAATCAAGTATTCATTGATTCATGGTTGGGGAGAGACTTTTTGGCACGATTATTATAAATATGAAAACGTCACTTAGTAGCAAAATAATTTTAGTACATTTACAATGAAAATTAATTAAAGCATCAAGGCTTAAATTAAATTCCTTAATTAATTATATAAATAGTTAATATCTCATTAATTTAGATTTCTAAGTAGGTTTGATGTGTGTTAACAAATGTAAACTTTTACCTTATCATAAATGTTGATAAGAAGTTCATCATTGAAATTGTAAAACTAGCAAAGTCCTAGGTGAGAATGTATATATCTAGGGTTGTAAAACTTTTTATAAAATATTTTAGAACCATTGAAATTGAATGCAGTTCTACGATTAAAATTAATATGATTTTTTTACATTAAATTATGCAAAAAAGCACTTTAAGTAATTACAATAATTGTTATGATATCCACTTCCATAAATTGCGTTTTAAAACCTGTTTGGGTCATTCGCCAGCCTGCCTTTGTCCTTCTCTCTGTTTTGTGGCTTTTTTTTATAAAAATAACTTTAAAAAATTAATTAATTTATTTAAATAATTTATTTTTTTATAAAATACGAAAGTAATCCAATATCTACTGTAAAAGTTGGTGGAGCCAAAATATTTGGCGCCACCAACATGCCACGTTAACAATCTATATTAAAAAAATTAATTTTATAGTGGAACCATATATAATAGCACCACTTATATAAATAATAGAGAAATATTGTTATTTTTAAAAGTATAAGAGGCTTTAAGCAATTTTACCTTTTTTCTTATAGAGCCAAATAAATTGTTGCCACCAGATTTCAAAAAAATAGTTGTCTGTCACTTATTTCCTATTAAAACAGGTAAAGGCAAATTTTTTTTCCTTCACGTCAGTTTTTATGATTTGTACTTTTTCATTTTTCTTTCTTTTTCAGTTTGTATTTATTTACTTTTTAAATTTTTTATATTTGTCCTTATTTATTTTATTTATTTGTTTATTATTGATTATAAAAAATTTGAAATGTCTTATAATATTATTTTTTAAATTTTAAATATATTTTTAATAATATAAAACATTTAAATATTTTAAAGATATGACCTTTCAAATTTATTATTAGTTTTATAATATTTTTAATTTTTCAATTTTTAATTTTTAATTTGTTTTATAATATTTTTAATTTGTTTTATAATTTGTTTTAATTTTTTAAAATATACTATTTTTAAAGATATGACCTTTCAAATTTATTATTTGTTTTATAATATTTTAAATGTATATTTTAAATATTTTTAATTTTAAATATAATTTTTATAATTTTTAATTTTTAATTAATTTTTAAGATATTTAAACATTTTTAAATTAATTTTAAAATTTTAAAATTTTAAAATTTAATGTTTTATTTGGTGGAGCCATTCATCACTTTATTACAAGTGTAATTTTTATATTTTTAATATAAAATTTTAATATTTAATATTATATTTTGGTGGAGCCATTCTTTATGGCTCCACCTCTTGGTTCTCTAGCATATATATACTGGTGAAATTGTTGTGTTCAATAAGAGAGTTTAAAAATTCTGGTGAAGATGAATAATGAGGTGTTTTTGGTGTATGTTCTTTTTTATGGTGAAATTGTAGAAGGTGATTTTGGTTGTGTATTTCAAGGTCGGAAAAGAGTAGGTTTGCGTTTCAAAAAGATGTGAAGCTAGCATAAATGAAGGTTTGCGTTTCAAAAAAATGTGAAGCTAGCATAAATGAAAAGGAAGATCAATGCGAAAATAGCTATCCGTTGTGGAAGGGAGATGTCCAGATTATTTTACTTGGGTACTATGATGGAAATATAGTGGTCGACTGGGAGTGAGAACTCTCAACTAGTTGAGTTATTTGTTGAGTTAGCAGACTTAAAGCCTATTGAGAATGTTAGTCCAATAAGTCAACATTGTGGATTTGACTTTGATCTTAATGTCAGATGGACAAACCAATTAGAATGCGAAGGGACATCGCAGATACCCAAAAATCCTAATTATGGTGGGAGTTCGTATAACAACCCTATCCCCAGTCTCCGTCTACAAATACATTCGGAGGTGATAATAAGCGCAGAGGCAAATGTCAGAGAAATGACTAATGATGCTTAAGATTCTAATCAGGACGTTGAATATTTTAGTGACCTCGATGTTGATGAAGTTCCGAACGATATCAGTGATGAAGGCCTAGAGGAGGTTAAAGATGTTCACGGCCCTTCATTCAGTAACCTGAGTCATGGCATTATTTTACGAAATGAACCTAGGGGTAATATGTTGAACGTAGATCCAGATGCAGCGCATGCATCCGAGTTCCCTAAGTAGGTTGATATAGTACATGCTCATAGATTGGCGTCAAATTCACAGTTTGAGGAATTGTTCATTGGGCAATAGTTCGAGAACAAGGCGGACTGTGTGTTTGCCATTAAATAATACAGCATGAAGTTGTCGATTGATTACAAGGTTGTCAAATTTACACTGACATTATATGTTGGGGAATGTTGGAGAGCTGACGATGGGTGTGGTTGGTGAGTTCGGGCAGCATTTATATAGAGGACTCAACAGTGGAAAATACGCAATTTGGAAGGGCTTCATACATGCACTGTCGCATGTATATCTCAAGACCAACGAAACTTAGATGCCAAAATTATTTGCAACTGCATCATGCCACTAGTGAAAGATAGCCGAATCATTCCTGTGTCGACATTGATTGCAGACATAGAAGCCCGATTTTAGTACAGAGTGTCATACAGGAAAGTGTGGTGGGC
Source organism: Gossypium hirsutum (assembly GCF_007990345.1). NCBI lineage: Eukaryota > Viridiplantae > Streptophyta > Magnoliopsida > Malvales > Malvaceae > Gossypium > Gossypium hirsutum. The sequence goes on along the minus strand of NC_053447.1, from coordinate 54,105,826 downwards.
GAAACAAATGGCCATGTAACAATTGTACGGTGACTGGGATGAGTCATACAATGAACTTCATGGTTAGATTTTAGCCATGGTGGAGTACATCTTAGGAACTATTGTGGACTTGCAAACGTTGCCTTATAAAGGCCCAAATGGACAATTGGAACTGGGGAGAATAGTTTTTTGTCGACTGTTCTAGACTTTTGATCCATATATTAGGGCATTCTCCTACTGCAAACCACTAGTGCAAGTTTTTGGAACATGGCTTTATGGAAAATACACGCAGATACTTCTATTTGCGGTTGCACAAAACAGTAACAAAAATGTACTACTGATCGTTTTTGCCATCGTGGACTTGGGGAACTTCGAATTGTGGGCATATTTCATTCGAAACTTGCGGAGGCATGTTGTTTGGCAAGATAACAGTTGCATTATCTCTGACAGATTGAAGGGTCTTGTTGCTACGATTCGACAATCGAAGGTTTCGTGGAGGCCCATCTATTGTATTCGTCACATCGCTATCAACTTTCACAACGAGTACAAGAACAAAGACTGAGGCAAATGAATTATGAACATGGTAAAAATATCGTATTTAAATTCGTATTTGTAAATATTTTGAGTCCATTTCCTAATTAGGATGGTAACGTATTTTATCGGAATACATATGTAGGATACGAGCTGGAAGCATACCGATTCAGACATAAGTTGGCGAGGTTAGAGATTGATATGGTAGGGTCCAAACCTTCTCTCAAACAGTGGTTGGGTAGCATAGAACCGTGGCAATGGGCTCAATATTTTGACTAGGGGTACCGATATGGTCATATGACAACTAACCTCGTTGAGGCCGTTAACTCTGTCTTGAGGCGTACACGTCATTTGGCAATTTTAGCCATTTTTTCAACCACATTTGACAGGCTAGCAACCTTAATACCAAAAATAGGGTTGAAACAAGCATAACAGTCAGAGGCAAGACATGCGCACATCGAAAAAAATTAGGGATGCCATGAAAGAGAACGCTCAAAGGGCTAGGTCGTTGAATACAGAACTATATTCTTGAAACTTGGAAACTTTTCTAGTGACAGAGTACATCAATCGTCAGTCGGGGATCCCGCCACGATCCTACAGAGTTGATATCCAAAACAGATGTGTAAGTGCGGGATGTTCCAAACACTATGATACCTATGTGCGCATGTGGCTACAGCGTGTGCTACCTACAGTTTGAATGTCAAATAATATATCGACGATGTGTACACACTTGAATGTACATCGCGCATTTGGGGTAACGAGTTCCCCATATTAAGGGATGTATCGGCATGGGAAGTGCAACCGCTTGCATTCGAGATATTGCCAGATCGGTCACTACGTATGGGAGTTAAAGGTTGATCAACAACAATGAGGATTCGGAATCACATGGATATAAGAGAATAAGTCGATCAAAGCGTTGAACCATATGTAGAACAGTTGGCCACAATCGAAGGAAATGTCCTCATAGAAATGTCTATATTGGTCAATCTTCACGGCCTGAAAGAAATTAAATGTTGTACCTGATGCTTTCATTTTATGATCTTTTAGAAATAAAGTTTATATTATTTAGTGTAAGCTTTTATTTAAAATTAACAGTTGCAACTTTTAATACTTTACAAGATATTATAAATTATACAAAAAAGACTAATATATAAGTTGTGGAACCCTAAACTAATACAACAAATATTACATAACACTTGAAATTTACATAACTCAAAATTGAAAAGAACCGAGAATGGTATCATCATTTGGGGTATAGCAGTTTACAGACCTTCATTGACGGGGTGGGCGTTGGGGTCTATTGTACATATCAAGAGGATCGAAAGCTGGATCAAATGTGGCCTGAGGCGAGGTGAAGAGAAATGAACTCGAACCGCCTATGTCTGGGTGATATGAACTCGAACTGCCCATGTCAAGGTGATATGAAGTCGAACCGCCCATATACGGGTGAAATGAACTACTTTGTGACTCATCAGAAAAAACGTCAACCCATTGGTCTGATGTATTCAAAGTGAGATTCACCATATGTTGATCCTCTAGCTCCCCCATAGGTTGATTTCCACATTTGTAGTCGTGACCTGGTAGTATCATAAGTTGTCCACCATATAAATAAACGCACCATCGAGTCATGTACGATTGCATGTATTCAGTCGAGGGACTAAAGTCAAACATGCAAGAGTGCATCTCAGGTCATTTGTCGTACAGGGCATTCCATACTGCTACATAACATTGATGTTCCATGCTCCAATCTGTTGAATGTTTCCCCCTCATGGTCTCACCGTGGACATCAGCAAATTGTTGTGGCTCGACCGACACAAATTGTCTACACCCAAATTGTCTCATAACCCAATCACCATTGTACCCCTCAACGGTTGAGAAGTTGAGCACCGGCGTGTTAATGCACTGCATATGGGCTTCAGCATAAACCCACTGAGAAATAAGGGTTGCAATATTTGGTGCAGAATAGAGGTGTTCATGGGCCAGGCCGGGCCGGGCCCAGTAAAAAATTTCAGCTCGGGTCCTAGGCCCGGGCCCGGCCCGACCCGAAATATGGGCCTAGAATTTTGCACAATATAACATAGTGAGTCAAGTCACATCACATACTGCAATTGGATAAGTTAAATCAACGTTACTTAAACCATATTAATATATATTACTTTCTCTCTGGCATACGCCTCTATCATTTGGTGATAAATTATTAATGTTTGGCTCACACCAATTTCTAGAGATGTGGCTCATCTGAAACTGAAACAAACATGTTCCCAGTTAAACTTTGAAAAATATTATCCACACTTATGAGTCGTTAAATGTTAAGTATAATTTTGTTTTTACCTATTTATATGTATTCACAAATATGGTTGGTGCCTAACAGCCGCTAGAAACGACATCATGTATATAGCCTAAGACTGCAGTTACTAACCCTATATTTTGTTGTTCGGCAAAGCTCATAGTACAATAAGGCCAACATTGTCGATTCCCAGCTATAACTACCAGCATGAGAGAAATCCTCTAATAAAGGTAAGTACTTTAAGAGAACCCTATTAGACGTTTTGTTCAACATAAGTACCCCTCAACCAGCTGCATAATATAAGCTCGAGCAACACACATCACATCGTGCTCAGTGGCAGTGTTCTATAACTCCTTAAAATTTGCTTTTAACCATGCCAATGTCAAGTATATGAAATTTTGTTCCCCATCACTAGGGCACCGTCCAAGTAATCTATGGCATAGTACTAAAGGTTCCAACACTTTGCTTCGACCCGTGACCATAGCTGTGCCAACTCGTAACTCAAGTTGCACAGCAACATCTTCCAATGTGATAATGTACTCCCCGCACGACATAATGAAGGTGTGGGTCTCCGTACACCACCGCTCAACCAAGGCAGATATTAAGTCCGCCCTCAGGTCAAACCTCTGGATTAATGCGCGTTCTCAAATCCTACAAACTGTAAGTATGTCATGACCCGCTCGTCCGGATCGTACTTGGGAAAATGAAACCGCGACCTCAAAACCCGATACTCATCCTGTATGGTAAAATTTTTATAAAAATATGATAAATCAATTATCTATATAATTTAAACATAAAATTATATATTGAAGAGTAAAATTGAAAGGTTGAGAAAACAAAAAAACATCACACTTATACTATACCAACGTAGCCATTCTAAGTGTTTTTTATTTACGTTAAATTAAATAAGTAATAAAATGTTAATAATAGAATGAAGATTTGTCATAAAATATTAATAATAACACATAGAAATTAAATTTGATTATTATGTCCTAATAATAGTTAAGCATTAAAACTAAAGGCAACTATATAACTACAAAAAGTACATAAAAAAAAACAAGTGTCCTAAAAAACTATAGGTGGTATGGGTAAATATAAAAATAAAAAAGACTTATTTTTTATTGAATTGATATCTATAATAATACATAGAGTTTTACATATAATATAAACTAGACATATTCAAACTCAAAAATTTGTTTTACATGCGAGAACTTTTATAAAAAAAATATTCACTCGTTAAAGACAAATATAACTTTTTTGTACCCCACAAATGGAACCAAGCACAGTAAATAGTAAAATTAAGCAAAAAGGTCGTCCTATTAAAAAATTAAAATATAAATTTATGAATGTGTACTAGATAAAAAAATTATAACTAACACGTAGAGATCAATTTCATGCAAAAAAAGAGTTAAAAAGGAATAATAACAACCAAATAGAGATCAGTTTCATGCAATTAAAAGACGTTGAGCAAAGTGGCGCTTAGCAAGAAAAAACGAGAAACTAAAATAATTTTTTATTTAATTTATAATTAATTTTATTGTTTCGTTGATCCTTGATGAAATGTGATCCGTATTTGCTCTAGAAGTTGTTTTGATATCTAGATAATATAAAAAAAACATAAATACAATATAATTAATTATTATATTACAATAACTATAAAATATAAAAATACAAAATAAAAATTATAAATAACTTACTTTTTTTCTCTTTTCTTCCTTCAACAAAATTTGAAGGGGGGACCAAACCCCACCTTATATAAGACATTCAAGCTATTTTACCCATCTAACCCAAAAAAATTTAATATTTATAAAAATGACTCTAGTTTAAAAACATTCACCAAAATGACCTGAAATTAACAATAAATTTGAGTTTTGGGAACCCAATGGCTGGCACCACCTTGTGTTTTGGCCCTATCATTACCTGATGATTGTGTCAGGCTTTAAAAAAGGAACTTTTTGAGTTTGGGAACCCAATTTTTGACATCAGGGTATTTTTTTAAAATCGTATCATATTAGTATACAAAAATACCAGTATTTGAAAAAAATGGTTCTGGCCATGTAATGGCCAGCACTAGAGACATTTAAAAAAATTTAGTTGCTCGCCAGTAGATGGCCGGCACCAGGTACATATTTCGGCTCCCAAGACACATTTTTTTTTATTTTGGGACACTGATGGCTGACACCAGTGTCATTTAAAAAAAATTTGGGTGCTGGCAAGTAGATGGCCAACACCAAGTACATTTTTTGACTCCCAATGCAATTTTTTTTTAATTTTGGAACACTGATGGCTGACACCACCTTTTTCGGGTCCCGAAATTTTTTTTTTGGTTTTGGAACACCGATGGTCGGCACCAAGTATTAAAAAATTAGTTTTCTTAATTTTAGGAATCAGATGGCCGGCACCAAACCCTATATATATGGGTGGTTTGGGTTTTGATAGTGTAAATGGATGATAAATTTTTTTTAGAGAGCCATCAAAATGAGAGTGCTTTGTAGTATATCATCAAATGAGTTTTTTTGTAGTGGATTGGAGATGAGAGTTTTTTCGTAGTGAACAACCGAATTTCGGAGTTGAATTATATACTGTCATATTTTAATAGAGTTGAATTAGATACCATCATGACAACCTTAAAGGTTATGCCATTAAGGGTTGGATGACCATCTGCGCCATAGATGGCTAACCGAGATGTCCAACACAGATGGACAATATCTATGGTGTAAGAGCGTTTATTCCGCAACTTCTAAGTGAGGTACTGATGTAACGTAGACCTGATTCAAGCAGAAGATGACTAATTGTGAAGAAACTACTATTCAAAATAATTGTATTATTTCTTTAGAATGTTTGTATTTTTTTATATCTATAAATTTAATGTAGTTGTGTAACACCCCAGACCCGGCCTAGACGTTATGGCTGAATCTGACGATGTCACAAGGTAGTGCTTTTCGAAAAATATGTCGTTGTTAAATCCCCTTTTCTATTTAACCTTTTTTTTCATTATCTTATGTTAATTTCAAATCGTGTCGTTCATTTCCAAAACATTATTCATTTACAAATCATTATTCAATTTCAAAATGTTTTCTTATTATGGAAGCTTTTAATCAGTTTGTGTATTCGTGGTATTTTTGATAAAATATTAATTTCATTGAAAACCTGAGTTTTACCTAACACTAAAACCGTATAAAAATCAAATTTACACCAAAATCTGTAAAGACCATAATTACAGCAAAATACTCTCAAATAAAAGTAAAATCATAAATAGGTAATAAATAGTGAAAAAGAAGTCTTGTGGCCACCACTGAGTCCTCCGCCACACCGATCCGCCTAAATCTGGGGATTACCTATACAAATTAAACAGAAGGGGTGAGTTTATGTAAACTTAGTGTGTAATCCCCACATAAATGAACAGACAGTAAACATATAATCACAGATTGGGCTTAAGCCCTTTTCAGTATCAGCATCAGTCCAGTTTGAGCCTTAGCCCATCTCAATACAAAAACAGTCATGCAATAGGGCTTTAGCCCATCATAGTATAAGTAGCAGTAGCAGATATGCAGTCACAAAAATCCTACCCATCCAGCCTCTACACATCATCTCCGTCCAACCCTACACTCCATGTGGGGATATAATCAACCCACCCATTCCTACACTCTAAGTAGTACCGAATGCGGCACTAGACAATAGTTTGCAGCTGAGCTACTAGTAAATTAGGCTCGAGGCCTTTTAGTACACTTTTTTCGAACATTATAATCCCCCAACCCAATGCAATGCAATATACAGATATGACATACTATAACATAATATCATGCATGTGAGTAGGGCATACAGTATCAAATTAGTGGGACATTATCAGGCTTGATCATATCAGTCATACAGTCATTTCAATCAATTAAGGGTCTAGGTAAGCTTACCGACCCTACAGTAAATTCGCAGTCAACTTGGGTGACCCGTGAAACCTTATCAGTCAAATAGTGAAAATGGGCTTACGAGCCTATGATGTTCTCCCGTGTGGCCTCCATAACCCAAATTGGCATTGGCCTTGTGATCCATTATAATGTAACTCGTGCTCGTTAATTATTCATATGTGTTTCCACTATTTACTCATATGATCCTTGAAAGCTGTCTAAATGAGTCATTGTTACTAAATTAGTTGTATCTTAAACTACAATATTCCGAATTAAGATCCGCAAATTTTCCTTGAAACCAGACTCACATATCTTCTTATCGTAAAATTTTTAGAATTTTTAGTTTAGCCAATAAGTACATTTTATTCTTTAAAGCTTCCCATATTCTGTTGTTTGACAGTTTTGACCTTTTTGCACAAAAAATTAATTATCTTCTCATACAGAATTCGGATGATGTTCTCGTTTGTTTCTCTTGAAAGTAGACTCATTTATGATTTTAAACATATAAATTCTAACCCATAATTATTTTTATACAATGTTTAAAAATTTTCCAAATTCAGGACATGGGATTCCAAAATCATTCTAAGCCTGTCTCACTAAAATTCAAATATCTCATAATATGAAATTCTTTTCTTACTTCGTTTCTTCTATAAGAAACTAGGCTCAGAGATCTTTAATCCCATATTTTTTTCATTCTCTAATTAGATTTCTATAATTTATGGTGATTTTTCAAAGTTAGCCTACTGTTGTTGTCCAAACAGCAAGCAATTTTGGCTTTTCGCCAAATCCTTTATTTTTGTGTTTCGGGTACACTCCTGGTTTTGTTTGATACTAAAATAGTCCCTGAGCACTCCAAAGCCTGTAATTGAACAAATAACACCTTAATCAGTCTTACCTCGCGATTAATCAAAATCCCGAAACCAAAATACTTACTCATAAAACGATGAACACTTACCGCAAAAACTTCAAATCAATATGTTTACGAAAATCACAAGGAGAACCTTAATCCTCGTGAAATGCTGCTGCCAACACCCCGGAATTAGACTATTGAACACAAAATAATCCCTTAAAATGATACCCAACAACTTACTGAATTTGCACAAGTGCTGCTTAACGCTACGAAATCAAGAGGAAAGAATGGTTTAGGGGGAACAAGAAAGTTTTGGCAGTAGAGGAAAGAAAAGAAAAGATAATCGAGTAAGAAGCAAAGAAGAAAAAAATTCGGTAGAGATGGGGGAGAGAAAACGTCAAAAAGATGGAGAGAAGAACAATTTTTTTTCGAAAAAGAAAAAAGTGATCAAATTTTGGGTATTCTCCTCCATAATCCCCTAATTCACTACTAAAATAGCTCCTTCACTTCCCACTGCACATCCACCACTCAGAAACCCAGTTCAGCACAACTCTTGCCGAAATTAAGGGCAAAAATACAACTTTTGTTGTTCCAAAGATTCAAACCCATGACCTCCCTCACACCAAGACTCCACTTGTCCACTAGACCAACAAGCCCATTCTGTTAATTATTTGCCAACTTCTACTTAAAAGCCTACTGACCAAAAATATCAAAATTTACCCAAGTCCTGGCTTGAAATTAGGACCTCCCAAACACTCCCAGAACACATAACCACTAAAGCTGACAGATGTTTGTGTCATACATTCACAATACCCAAAATTAAAATTTTGGGGCGTTACAAGTTGTTTAGGATTTAAGGTTTCATTTTTATATTTTCGTGTATTAATTTCTTAGAATATTTGTATTTTTTTGTATTTATAAATTTAATCTAGTCCGTATTATATGTAGATTGAATTTAAAATTTTCGTGTATTAATTTTACCCATCTGTTTGTAATTTGTTGGGTGTTTAAATTTAATTTAGTTTGTGTTATATATAGTTTGAATTTAAAAATTTCGTACACTAATTTTATCCATCTGTTTGTAATTTGTTGGGTGTTTAAATTTAATTTAGCCCGTATTATATGTAGTTTGAATTTAAAATTTTCGTTTATTAATTTTACCCATCTGTTTGTAGTTTGTTGGGTGTTTAAATTTAATTTAGTGTGTATTATTCTTGTTTGAATTTTATATTTTATTGTATTAATATTCTAGAATACTTGTATTTTATTGGATCTGTAAATTTAATTTATTGTTTACTATTACTTATTCAAATTATATGTTTTTATTAATCACAAGTAGTCTCATTTCAATTTATCTTTTTTCAATTCAATTTTTTAATTCATTTCATATATATTTTTTCATATTAATTAGAAGTAGTCTCAATACCAGGGACATTTAAATTTTTTTTTCAATTCATTTCATATTTTTTTCATATGATTTTTTTTAATTGACACTGGTGTTGGCCATTAATGTCCCAAAGTAAAAAAAAATTGCATTGGTACTTGAAAAATGTACCTGGTGTTGGCCATCAGTGTCCCAAAGTAAAAAAAAAAAATTTGCCTTGGGACTCGAAAAATGTAATGGCTGGCACCCAAAAATTTTTTTTTAATTGACACTGGTGCCGGCCACCAGTGTCCCCAAGTACAAAGAATTGCCTTGGAAATCGAAAAATGTACCTGATGCCGGCCATCTACTGGCCAGTACCAAAAAAAAAAAATTAAATGTCTCAAGTGCCGGCCATTACATGGCCAGAACAAAAAAGTTTTCAAATATTGGTATATTTTTATACCAGTATGATACGATTTAAAAAAAATACTTTGGTGTCGGCCATTGGGTTCCCAAACTCAAAAAATTCATCTTCTTAAAGCTTGACACAATCATCAGGTAATGATGGGGCCAAAACACAATATGGTGTCGGCCATTAGGTTCCTAAAACCCAAATTTACTTTTCATTTCAGGTCATTTTGGTGCATATTTTTTAACCAGGGACATTTTTATAAATATTAAAATTTTTTGATTAGACGGGTAAAATAGCTAGACATTCATCTTCTTTCCTTTTTTTTTAATTAATAATTAGGTTAATGACAGGTTACACCGCTAATGTCACTGACACGATGTGACCAGTTATAATATATATTTTTAATTTTTTAATTTAAATTTTAACTTTTTAATATATATTTTTTAAATAAAGTCATATTTTTTAACAAATAATTCTTTTATTTTTTTCTAATTAATTCAATTTTCACTTTTTTAAATAAAAAATTATTTTTTAAAATTTTAAATAGAATTTAAAAAAGTTTTGAATATCTTTAAAAATAATTAAAAATCATAATTTAAAAAAGTATATGTAAAATTAAAAAGATATTTAAAATTTACATTTAAAATATTATAAAATTAATAATACATTTGAAACATCATATCTTTAAAATATTTAAATATTTTATATTATTAAAAAAATATTTAAATTTTAAAAATATATATTTAAAAATTTTAAAAATAATATTATAAAACATTTCAAATTTTTTAAAACCAATAATAAACAAATAAATAAAGACAAATAAAATAACTTAAAAAAGGTAAATAAATAAAAACTTTAAAAGAAAGAAAAATGAAAAAGGAGAAATCATAAAAAGTGACGTGAAGGAAAAAAAATAAAATATTTGCCTTTACCTGTTCTAATAGGAAATAAGTGACACGCAGCTATTTTCTTGAAATCTTGTGGCACGAATTTATTTGGCTCCACCAAAAAAAAGGTAAAATTGGTTAAACCCCTTATACTTTCAAAAATTATAGTATTTCTTTAGTCTTTATACAAGTGGTGTCATTCTACATGGTTCCATCAAAAAATTAATCTTTTAATGTAGATTACTGACGTGGCATGTTGGTGGCGTCAAACACTTTAGCTCCACCAACTTTTACAGTAGATTTTTGGGTTATTTTCATATTTTATCAAAAAAAATAGGTTATTTAAATAATTAATTAATTTTTTAAGGTTATTTTTATAAAAAAAGCTTTGTTTTTTACCCTTCCCTAAGTTTCCATTATCCTTTTCTTCTCTTTAATCAAATATTAATTTAATTAAAAATATTTTAATTTATAAAATAATTTTATTATTTAAAGATTTTTTGTTCTTTTACATATTTCATATGGAAAAATAGAAAAATTATATACACATAATAAAGGGTGAATGGGAAGAAAATGTCAATTTTTTTTATATTTAAAGGATTAGCCTGTTTTTTTAAAATATTTGTGGGATTAAACTAATTTTTGAAAAAAGTGTACTTTGTAGCAAAACATATTGATCGGGACATGTTTAGGCATGAGTGATAATAAAATGCTTCCAGTTGGATGCATTTTTTTTTTGCTTAGCAAAACGCATCCAGTTGGACATGTTTTGTCATTCTCCCTTCTAAATCAATTTAGAATTTTTAGGGTTTTTTAGGAGACATGTTTTTAGGATTCATGGGATAAAGGTTTAGGGTTTAGGTCATTTTAATAATGTTCATGTTTGAGGGTTAAACCCTTGAATTCTTGAATTTACCAATTTAACTCTAATTATTAACATTAATAAAATTATTTATTAAATTTACTAGAACGATATTTTAATTTTTTTCTGTCAAATATATGGTCATTATGTAACAAAAAAAAATCAATGGATGTAAATTTATTAGATAATTTTGGTAGCTAATGTAGATTTTTTTTTACAAAAATATTATTCCAACACATCATGCAAAAGTATTTTTCTTGTTAGAATAGTATTTTGTTTAAAAATTCATGTAAATTTTTTTATCAAAGTAATCAACAATATTAACTATTTGAAGTAAACATTATAATAAAAAATAAAAATAGGACCAAATAAATCAATCTATGTTTCAAAATTACAACTTTACTTTTATGTACACATTCTCAAATTAAAATGGTATTCGATTCAATTGTACAATTAATCAATTAAATTCTTAATTGCGTTCGTGTTTGAGGTGGATATTGTGAAATGGGAGTTGATAATGGGACTGAGTAAATATGCAAAAACTACTTGCGTGCCCTGAAAATAGTATTCGGGAATCCTAGGATATCTAAAGGAGTCTTGCGTGAGGAAAACTTTTCACAGTATACAAAACTTTTGCCCGGGATAATTTTTTGCAAGCCAAGCTTCTAAGGCAAAAGGTTTGCATATTATGAAAATGATTCTGAGGCAAAAGTTGTATAAATGGATTGGTAATTCACTTGGAGACATCAAAAGGAAATTTTTAGCATACTAAAACACAAGAAGGTGAATTTCGCAAGACTTTCCCATAAGGAAATTTTTTAAGTAAACAAGTAACTATTTCAAGTAAGCTTCGATTTTTGTTGTTAATAGATAGTTACTACTCTATTTTTGCATAATGTTTTGTTTTAAACATGTGAAACAAGTTATTTGGTGCGAAATGAGTGGACAAGTTAATGCTATTATTTATTACGATAGTGAAATTCATGACACCGATGTTGGGGTCTGGGATGATGGAAATGTACAAGTGTACACAATCGTAACAAGTAATAAAGTGACAAATAAATGTCGAGTTACCGTAGTAAGAAAATATTTATGAAATGCAATTAAAAAAACTTTGGTGAAGAAAATCATTTGTTTGAAAAAGAGTATAATAAAACTAAATTTTAACTAAGCAATTTAACTAAGAAAAATTAAAAGGTAAAAATTCCAAAGCACGATTTCTGAAAAATAAGTTTAATTATGACATAATTGTGTTAGATCTATCACATTTCTTAACTTAATATTATTAAAACAATGTTCATGTTGTTACAAATAAATTCACGACAAGTTGGTAATTTGTTATTACAAAATTAAGTAATCTCTTAAATATATTACTATGTCAATTCAAATAATTAATCAATTTTAATAAGCAAGTAAAAGATTAAGTGAGGTAACAATATATACCTATATTGAAACAATTTAATCACAATAATCTTGCGAGTTAAGCAAGACTAATGTACTGTTTAATATGTCATTAATTTAACCCTCAACTACCTTAGAATATTAAACATGCACTGATTTAGTATTGTGTCAATTAATTACAATTTTAATACAATTAGTAATTAGTTCATTAGTTACCTTACAATCATATTACAATAATAACATACTAATGGTTTTACTTAATCAAATAATTTACCAAGGCTTATAACAACACAAACATAATTTTAATAACTTAAGTAGACAAAATGCAATCAACCTAACACGAATTAAATTTAAGCTATGTTAATTAAATTTAGAATAACAACATAATAAATATTCATAGAAATAATCAAAACAACAACAAGAAACGTTAAAGGATAGAAACTAGAATCAAATCCGGTGTTTCTCCGAAGTCGGACTAGTTTTCTCCGCTTCACCTTCTCCGCTTGTTCTTGTTGAACCGAGGCTTCTATAAGCACTCGACTACTACTACCCAATGTGGTTGAGGGCTCTTCTCCAAGAGGGAAATCAATAAGGAAGGGACAAGAAAGAGAATGAGAAATAAGAAGAGAAAGTGAGTGAAAGAGATAGATGTGAGGAATGAGAGGTGTGTTAAAATGAATAGGTGAATGGGGTATTTATAGGTGAGATTGGCTGTTAAAAATAGCAAAAAAATCAGCAGCCATATGCCCCCTTGGCCGGCCACATATGTGGCAAGTTTGAATGTTTCAAACTTGCTAAATTTAGCTTGGGTGGATCTTTAAAAGCACAGAAAGTAAAGGAGTTTGAATGCAATTTCAAGGAAATTTCAAGGGCTGATTTGCAAGTAAAATAATAAGCTAATTTGAGCTGATTGGGTCAGCATGTTGGACGGTTTTGGGCAGCCATTTGCTCGGTTGGATCAACCTTTCAGTTTAGCACAACTAGGCCTCCTTTCATAATATAAATAATTTTTTACCCAAAATAAATTGGATATAATTAAAATTAATTATATTATGTATTAATATTCATCATTTGGACCTGCTTCGGCTGAAAAATTAATTCACCTCGATGCTTTAGAAATCGCTTCACGATTTTGTGCTTCTAGCACTGTCTACCGAGTCAATTTTCACCTTTTGTGCAAATCTGTCAAAAATAAATCAAAATTTATGAAAATTTATTATAAAATTAATTAAAATTTAATATGTTAATAATTTGATTGTAATTTAATTATTTTATAATTATAATATATTTTTTGACTCTATATTTTTTGTGTTTCCACACCCCCCAAACTTAATCCATTGCTTGTCTAGAGTAATGCACAAATTGAAAAGAATTTCTTGGAAATACTTTAGAAATTTTCCTTCAAAAACTATTTTTCTCAAAATTATGAACTTAGTATACTTATGCTCAAGAATAGAAATTTTAAGATTTATGCTACTTAAGTATACATATTATTCAAATTAATCTCAACTATTATTATGATAGTAAAAATAGACTAAGTGTTTTCTCAATAAATACATGTTAAATCCCTACCAATTTGATTTTTATTCCCTTATTTAAGATCAAGTTGAAATCATTAAGTTTAATTTATGCTTTCATATGTTGAACATAGCAATTTCTCTCCACTAATGTAGTTAGCATAGAAACTTGAATCAATAGGTCTTTTAAATAGGTTGTAACGTGGCTAGGCTAGGGATAGGTAAAAGGCAGATAAATTGTAGGCTAAAAACCCTATATTCAGCTTGCATCAGACCTTCGGAATAAGCACCTTTAATACACCAACTCATTTTGCTTTTACATGTACTACACCAGAACAGGTTTTTAGCGGCGTTTTTTTAGGCCTTTAGCGGCGCTTTTTAACGCCACTAAAGTCATTTGCGGCGCTTGAAGAAGCGCCACAAAAAATGCCGCTAACGACAACGTCGCTAACTTTTGCGGCGCTTACAAAAAAAACGCCGCTAAAGATCATGTTCTTTAGCGGCGCTTAGGAAAAAATGCCGCTAAAGATCATGTTCTCTAGTGGCGCTTGGGAAAAAAACGCCGCTAAAGATCATGTTCTTTAGCGGCGCTTAGGAAGAAAACGCCGCTAAAAGTAATGTTCTATAGCGGCGCTTGGTCAAAAACGCTGCTAACAGTAGTGTTCTTTAGTGGCGCTTATTTTACAAACGCCACTATTTGATATGACTTTTAGCAGCGCTTTTTTAAAAAATGCCACTAATTTTGGGATTTTTTAAAAATAAAATTTTCTGTTTTTTTTAGTCCTCCTGCAACAACAAATCAAAAGCAACCAGATCTAAACTAATCAAAAACAATAAATTTATATAATATTTCAAATTAAATGACTAAAATAATATTAATTGATATAAATAAAAGTGAATTCATACTTTTCTTTTCAAAAACGTTAAAAGTTAAAATGATAAAAATATTTATGCAATATACACTATGACAGCGGAAGTTGCGACTGCTGAAACATCTTCATCATAATCTGAAGCTGCTGTTGAAGTTCGTCGTACTTTTTGCTCTGCTCTGCTTCTCTCGATGCCGCATCTTTTTGAAGTCGTAGCTGTAGTTCTTCATATTTCTTTTGAACCTCTGCTTCTCTCATTATAGCCTCTGCTTCCCTCGTTGCCGCCTCTGCTTTAAGTTGTTGCTGAAGTTCTTCATATTTCCTTTGAACCTCAAATATGGTCGCTTGCATCTGAGCCATCTGGTCTTTTAACCTCTGAACTTCAGCTTGAGATTAACTCCCCGAAGCCATGTATTGGTGCAAGCTGGATCCAAAATATTGGGTTGGACTGATAAAATATCCTTGAAATCGAACCCGGCCATACTTTTCAAGACCCAAAACTTCAGTAATAATTCGGTTATCAATGTCTTCAAGATTAACAGAACTATCACTAGAAGCAATCACTTCGTACTCCGTCTTTTTTTCCTTTAATTTTTCCTAATAAATAAATCACATAGTTAGGAACGCAATATATATTAAAAAAACAAATGCAATATAACAATAGTCGCATTACAAGCAATGAATTAAACCATTAGAAAATAAACACTATAAATAACTAAAACAAGTCAAATCGTATTAAGTAAACGTACCATAATTTCACCAGCTTCAAGAGTCATAGCAGATCCATCTTTCTTCTTATGTGTAATTTCAAAAAGTTGAAGGCGTCCAACTTTTTGACCGGACGACCGTTCCTACAATATAGTCATAAAAATATTATTTAATAGAAAGTTATACATATTTGAGAATATTAAAAAATTAAAAATACCTCCGCCTCAGCTACACATGCAAAACTTCTTGACCCGGCTGTGTGAGTGAATTTTTGTTGCTGCCGGCTGCTTTTCCAACTCATTCACGATCCTACGTTATAAAATTTTTAGTACATAAATAGTAAATACTATAAACCAAAATAATTACAATAGTTTGGAAGTACGTCATACCTTGCCTTTCTGAGAATGCCAAAATCTAACCGCATCTTCTCATTGGTACCTCAACATACCCGGCGGGACATTTTTCAATTTCTCATCGAGGGTTGTTTTTGTCTTATAATAATTTTTCTTCAAAGTACTTTTATTGTCTCTCCATCTTTTTCACAATGCCTTCTTTACAAAGTAAATATAAATGAAACTATTTCCCAAGCATTACAGATGACATTAATAAAATTTGTTACCTTAATATTATCGAGGGCTTGGTTTTTGTTGCTATCGGGCATTTGACGCCATGACTCGTAGTTGATAGGCAACATATTCGCATTTCGTGCTAAAATGCCCATGTATCCTGCTAAAAGTCGAGCTTCTGATCCAACAGGCTGACCAAAACTGTTTCTGCATACCTTGACACGCTCGACTGGATCTAACTCGTATAACTCTCTAAGTAGCGTACGTCCTCGACCTCTGTGCGTCCCACCATTTTCAGCTACAAATGGTATATTATAATATAAGAATTTGAAAAATAAATCAATTATAAGTCAACACGCATGTAAATTAAATGTAAAATTACTTTGAACTTCCGTAGGATCCTCAGGTGTAATCGGAACATTCGAAGATCCAATTGTTGTCCGTTGTTCAGTACTATTTGTTTCTGTCGAGTTTGGATCATTTTGAACAATGCTTTCCCTTATAATTTTTCTTCTAGGCATTTTATCTGCAATACACATAAAATGTAATCAAACTTAATAACTAATTACAATAATAACAGCACATATAAAATAGTTGAAATATATAATAAGACCAAGATTTAATACTAATGTAAGTTACATATAATTAAACAATCGTAAAATCTTACTACATCATTATTTGTAAATATCTTCATCCGTATCCTGACGAACCCATTGAAATTGTGCACTAGTACTAGGGATATTATCATTTAAGTTTTGTCTTGGAAATGGCAAAGTTTCTGATCTGTCGTCGATGTTATCTCTACTTCCACTGCCTATGTCAAACAAGTCTCTAGGGATGTTACGGAGTACAATGTACCAACCCTCATCAGTTGGATCTTTTGAGTAAAAAACTTGTTTGACTTGAGATGATTGTTATGACATTATTATAAATTGATACATTAATATGATTGTTATGTAACTAACACAATATTAATATATATGTTTCATAATATATAGCATATATATATCATTGCATATATATCTTTTTCTATAACCCTAATTATATTTAATTATAATCCTACTAATGACATATATAATAAGAAGTAAAAAACACAAAGAATTTACATTTTTTTTGCTTTTGTTTTAGATGAGTAATTAAACCCTAAAACCCAAAGCTATTAATCCCTATAACCCGTAAATTTTAAAATTAAATTATAAACCCTAACTCGTATTCTTCATGCAAATCCAAAACGCAAAAACCATGCACTGTAACATTCAAATCATTAACGCTAAACCATAAACCATAAACATCAAGCCCTAAAACAGTAAATTTGATCATTATCTTATAAGCCGTAAACACTGACCTCACATTAACACTAACATGTAAACTGAAACTCTAAACCTTAAACCTCAATCCCCAAGCCATAAACCTAAACCCAAAACCCTAAACTTAATACTGTAAACCTAAAATAATGAACATTATGTAATGAACCCTAAAACCTCAAACCGTACACGACAAAACTTAAATATTAATCTCGAAACCCTAAAATATAATTTATTTCCTTTGCAGCGTTTTTATAAAAACGCCGCTAATACCAATAAACAGTATAAAAACGATGTCGTTTTGTCTAACTTTCAACCAAATAATAAAAGTAAACGACGTCGTATTACAGAAATTTTTGCGACGTTTATGTAAAACCGCAGCTAATACCGGTAAACATCATCAAAGCGACGTCGTTTTGTCTAACTTTTCGACCAGAGCAGAACACTAAACGATGTCGTATTAAAGAAATATTTGTGGCGTTTTAGGAAAAACCGCCGCTAAAGCCCCGAGCCATTGCGGAGTTTATTAAGAAGTGCCACTAAAGGAATGTGCTGGATGAAAATGAAGTCGTTTAGGTTTAATTTTTTGTGGCGTTTTTACAATAAACGCCGCAAATTTGGCTCTATAGCGGCGTGTTCTGTGGAAATGCCGCTAATTATTCAATTTTTAAAAATGTTGTATTTCTCTTTATTTATAAGTTTAATGATTTTTAATAGATTTTTAATTTTGATAATTGTTATAACGTTATTATAAATTGATACATTAATATGAAATTTTTAAATTTTTAAAATTTCGATGCAGTATATATGTATAATTTAAATATAATCAACATTATAAATTATAAATTATTGAAATTATTCAAATAATGTATAACAAATTTAATTTATATATATATTCTATTTTTAAGCTAACAAACGAATGTAACTAACACAATATTAATATATTTGTATGTTTCATAATATATAACATATATATATCGTTGCATATATTTTTTTTTCTATAACCAATTATACTTAATTATAATCCTACTAATGATATATATATAATAAGAAGTAAAAAACAATTAAGAATTTCAATTTTTTTTTTTGCTTTTGTTTTAGATAAGTAATTAAACCCTAAAACCCAAAGCTATTAATCCCTATAACCCGTAAATTTTAAAATTAAAGCCTAAACTCTAACTCGTATTCTTCATGCAACTCCGGAAACGCAAAAATCATGCATTAATTAAGTAACATTCAAATCATTAACGCTAAACCATAAACCATAAACATCAAGCCCTAAAACAGTAAATTTGATCATTATCTTGTAAGCCGTAAGCACTGACCTCACATTAACACTAAAATGTAAACTTAATTAGCTATTAATTTCTAATGGGTACGTATTAGACCAAGTAACAACCTCATTTGTCCCTTTTCATTCATTTTCTGTTCTTATTGATATTGAGTACGTACTATATATAAAATTATTATTGGTACGTAATAAATTATCAATATATAATATTATTTATCACGAAATTTGGTGTTTTATATATATAATTACTTTCTTTGATTTATTTAGTACTCTAACTATATATATCAAAATTAATTTATTATTCTTATAAATTTTTATTCTATTTTTTATTCTTTACAACACAACAATTTAAGTTTTATGATATTTTATTTTACTCATAATTTAATATATTTTTCTACTAAAGTATTTTAATTAAATAAACTGTGATTGAAAAATAATAATATATAGGACTTCTCTTTAATAAAAATAATTTGTAATATTTCTAAACAATATTGTTTGTTATCATTTTAAATGTAAATTTGAAAAATATATAATAAATACAACTTTTTCAACCTATAATATAAAAATGTAATTAAAACATTACTTGAGAATATATCAAAGAATGAGATAATTGAAATGGTTTTAGATTTTATTATTAGCGGCGCTTTCACAAAAAACGCCGCTAAAAGAACGAACAATAGCGGCGTTTTTAAACAAGCGCCGCTAAATGACACAGTATTACCGGCGCTTTTTCAAAGACGCCGCTAATGACCAGATCATTAGTGGCGCTTATTAAAAAACGCCGCTAAAGGCTAGAGCATTAGCGGCGCTTATAAGAAAACGCCGCTAAAGGCTAGAGCATTAGCGGCGCTTCACGAAAATCGCCGCTAAAAGGTCGGAGAATTAGCGGCGATTTGTAAAAAACGCCGCTAAAGGCCCAAAAATATGGAAACGGCATCGTTCGGCTTAGTCTATTTGCGGCGCTTTTTGAAAAATGCCGCTAATGCTTATTTTTAGCAGCGTTTTCCGGGATGCGCCACTAAAGCTTAATTTTTAGTGGCGTTTGTCATCCAAACGCCGCGAAAAATGCCGCTAAAACCCTGTTTTGGTGTAGTGATGATCTTTTGTACATCTATTTCTTTTGAGTACATATGCTCTTCCTTCCTTCTTCTTCTTCTTCTTCTTCTTCTTCTTCTTCTTCTTCTTCTTCTTCTTTGAGCATTTGATACTTCTTTTCAACTTCCCCAAACTTATTTTCAAAAAATATTTTGCACAGTACTAAGTCTAGTGCTTAGGACAATTTAAAGATAATTATGAGAGAAGTGATGGCTAAATATTGCAAAGGTTCAAATAAGATTAGGTCATATAATCTCAAAGTTGGGTTTCAAAGGATAAAAATCCATCAAGGTTGGCTTGAAAGGCTAAACAGTCCAAACAAAAGTTGCCTAAATCATTTTCAACATTCCATGCTTCCTAGGATCGCCTTAAGAAATTACTAAGTTAATTCTAGAGACTTAAACTTTCATGCATGCCTAGTTATCCTAAGAAACTAAAAATTGTATGGTATGGTTTGCATGCTTTATTAAGAGTACATTTATGTCATAATTCAGCTAATCATAACAATTCTTGAAATAATAAAGCTTTATTCATACTGAATTTTAGTTTACTTAACAAAAGTTCACATTTTTTAACAAAATATAACCTAACCATAATTAAAAGAAAATTTTACTCTGAAAGAAATAATTTCCATTTTTTGATCCCCCTTAATTAAAATGAACAATGTCCTCGTTGTTAGAAGTGAATAAATACTATACACCAGGTAGGATTCTAAAAAAGAGGAGGTGAGTCAATTTGACTGCTTAAGTACCAAGCTCTCTCTAGATCCAATCCTAGACATGTACATATCTATTGCAACACTTCTTATTTTAAAACTTGTTCATTTTTATTTATGATTTCCACCTCTTGTTTTATTATGCAAGAAATAAAAAATCCTAATACAACCTAATCCTAAAACATTAAATAACCTAGGAAAGAAAATAAAATAAAATAAAGATCCCCCTTTTTTATTTATTTACAGATCTCTCATAATCCAAATCATCTTTTGCTCCATCGTCTTTGTTTTTGCATGAATCGCTTTGTTCCCTCTTCGATATCGGACTCCATGATTCAATTATAAAATCTGGAAAGTCAGGCACAAAAATAAGCAGGTCATTGAATATTTTCGTAAGAGTTCTCATTGAGTCATCTCGTATTTTTGAATATCTTCAGCAAGCTTGTTGTTGTCATTGCATATGTTACATTATGTCCATAAACTTTAACATCTCATCTCGAAGATCTGGATGAGGCGATTGAGCTCTGAATGTTGAAGCTGCCATGTCAGGTTCGATTATTGGTTCCATTGGTTTTGCCTTATCAAGTATTTCAACTGACTGCCTTGGTTCAATATCTGTGGGATCTTCTTCTTCTTCTTTAAGATCCTCGCTCTCTTCTACTCGATGCTGTAGAATAGAATCTCCAGCTATTCGGTAGAGGTCCCAATCTATGATTGTGCCCTGGCTATAACCTGTCTTCTTTACATTTGCAAGAATTTTAACTTTTAAGCACAAAATTGTTATCGTAAAGGGAAAGTAAACTAAGCCAGAACATCTAGCGGCACAATTCCACATTTCTCTTAGAATATTTTTCTCACATCAATGGTCTTTTCCATTAAGATCGAGTATAACAAGACCATTCACTCTAATGAAATTCTAGTCCTATGTGAAATAGGCATAAGGCTGAATCGAATGAAATAGGACCTTTTCTAATGGTGTCAAATATTCTCTACGACATGTATGAGTTCCATGCTTTGACACAGTCCATTTAGAACCCGGTATTGTAATTTCCTTGAGAATTTTTTTCAATTTTTTAGCCTCAACATTTCTCATTAAGGAAGAATATTTGTCGTCTTCAAAATTAGGTAATTCAAATAATTCATTAATAACATTTGAGCTTATTGGTACCTTGATTCCTCAGACAGAAATTTCCGTTAATTTGTTTGAGGTCAAATTTGCATAAAATTCACAAACTAATTCCTCATCTACACTAGGTCTTTTCTCACAAAACAACTCCCAATCGAGAGCTTCGGTAATTTCTCGAATACGCGCCATGAAATCGATATAGTTGTTTGCTTTTAGTGTAAAGCCTTTTTCAAGGTGCATTTATTGATTCTTGAAAATGCTATTGTATCTCACTTTGGCTTCTTCATAATGAAATTTGTTTTGTGATTCTTCAATTTGGACAGAGGCACGAGTTATTTTACAAGGCATGGTTAACCTAAACATAAGATGGGAACATATTTTCTCAAAAATTCAATTTTTATAAAATATTAATAACTCAATAAATTGAAAAATTAAACAATCAAATAAAATTAAAATTTAGGAGAAAAATTTTCTTACCACCTTTGTTTAAAAATTAAGTACTTAATAAATAAAATTAGAAGTAAAAGATTTTAATTGAGGGTTGGTTTGAAGGGTGACTGGTTGGTGGCTATATGTGGTGGAAGTCTGGTGTACAAGTGACAAGAGATTTGAATTTTATGGTTAAGGTGCACATGGCATAAGGAATGAACACCAGAAGACGGGTGCGTGCATGAGCAAATTTGGAGCTAGGCATGCGAGTAGTTGCAGCGATAGGAAGCAACTGCTGGGCTAGTGCGCAAGTAGGTGAGTCGAGCGAGACCTGGCATAAGCAGTAGGTGTGCACGAGCTAGAGCTAGAAACAGCAAAAGCGTGCGCGTTAGGGCTATTGGTGTGCCGATGGTCGGTGTTGGTGTGGTAGGTTAAGGTGATGTGAATGGTGGAGAAGATTGGTAGATTTAATAGTGAAGGGAGGAAGGAATTCAATTAGAACTCTTAGAACAATTTAATAATAAAATATTCTAAGTCCTAACTCCATACAAAGTGAATATGAATTATTAATTAATATGATGTATTTTAAAATATTATTTGTTATTACTTTATTTATTGAAATTAAAATATGATAAAATTTAAACAAATTCTAATTCTATATAAAGTTGATAATAATTAATATATTATAATAAATATAATTTTATATTAGTTATTATCATCTTTTTTAAAAATTAAATTAAAAGCTTTTATTTTAGCTACATTTTAAAAATATTTACAAAAAGAGACGGTTAATTTTTTAATATTTACAAAAAGAACAACCAAAATTTTCAAATAATTCAAATAAGTACTTAAAATTAAAGAAAATTTAAAAATTGAGTTGCAATTAAAACTTGAATCAAAATTGATCATTTTATTTGTAAAATTAAAAATTTATTTTGCCATTTAGGGAATAACTTCTCGAAAGATCATATTTAAATCAATTTTGAAGAAAGATTTGAGAGGTCACAAGCACTCCTACTTAAGTTCTTTCCTAGATAGAATTTATTTAAACATACTAATCCCAAAAATATACCCTAAATCATTTATTTAAAAAGAAAACGAGAAAAATTTTATCCCACTCAATTTTATCCCCCCAATAATGTTATAAGCGTCGAGCATTGACTCGAAAATTAACTATCTGATAAAATGAATGAGACTTTATCCCACTCAATTTTAAGTTCGACAACTCTATATGGAAAAACTTGGTGAATGGTAAATGGACCGGACCAACGTGATTTTAACTTACCTAGAAAGAACCTTAATCTGGAATTGAATAACAAGACTTGCTGACCTGCTTCAAATTATTGAACTCGAATCTACTTGTCATGTCATCTTTTAAGTCTTTTCTTGAATAGTTTGGCACTCTCGTATGAGAACATTTGGAACTCTTCTAACTTGTTGAGTTGAAGCATTTGTTTCTCTTTAGCAAGTTTAAGATCCAAGTTAAGTTGTTGAAGAGCCCAATAATCTTTATATTCTATCTCCAAGGGTAAATGACAGGCTTTCTCAAAAACCAACCTATAGAGTGACATCTCTAAAAGTTTTTGTATGTTGTCCTGTAAGCACATAAAGCATTGTCTAGTCTTTTGGACCAGTCTTATCGGTTCGGAAAAACTACCTTCTCAAGTATGCCTTTTATCTCTATGTTCTCCAATTCAGCTTGCCCATTCGTCTACAGATGGTAAGCTATGGAAACCTTGTGCTTTGCTCCATGTTTGTCAAGTAACCATTTCAACCATTTGTTAACAAAATGGGGCCCTCATCACTGATGATAGCCCTAGGAGTTTCAAACCTTGTGAACACATGTTTCTGCAAAAACTACATCACAACTTTGGCATCGTTTGTCAGATATTCCTTGGCCTCAACCCACTCAGACACGTAGTTTACTACTACAAATACTTGTGACCAAAAGACAGAGGGAAAGGACCAAGGAAGTCAATACCCTAAACATTGAATAATTCTACCTCAATGATGTTTGTTCAGGGTATCTCATTTCTGTTGGTGACATTTTGCAACCCTTTGGTATCGATCATAATTCTTTACGTAAACATACACGTTTTTGAATAACGTTGACCAAAAAAATCTGGCTTGCAATACTTTGGCTGCAATACGTGTACCTCCGAAGTGTCCCCCACTTGGAGTTGTATGGCAATGATATAAAATCTCATGTACTTCATCTTCTGTCACGCATTTCCTAATCATTTGATCTACACACTTTCTGAACAAGTATGGTTCTTCTCAGAAATAATACTTCACATCATGAAGAAACTTTTTTTTGTTGATATGACTTATCCAAAGGCATCAAACCACAAGCTAGATAGTTAGCAAAATTAGCAAACCAATAGGTATTATAGATATGATTTATCTTAAATATGTGTTCATCTAGGAATGTCTCCTAAATGGGTATAAGTGAATAAGTCCCTTCTTGCAGCTCTAGTCTAGACAAGTGGTCTGCTACTTGGTTTTCTACTCCCTTTCGATCATGAATTTCAAGATCAAACTCTTGGAGTAAAAGTACTCATCGAATCAATCTCGGCTTAGCATCTTTCTTGGCAAGTAAATACTTAATTGTCAAATGATCCGTATAGACCATCACTTTAGCAACTACAAGATAAGATTGAAACTTATCAAAAGCAAACACAATAGCAAGTAACTCATTCTCTATTACCGTGTAATTCAATTGAGCTCCCGTCAGAGTTTGACTTGCATAGTAGATGGGATGAAAAACTTTGTTCCTTCACTGGCCCATTACAGCTCCTATTGTGAAGTTACTTCCGGCACACCTCAATTTAAATGGCAATTCCCAATTTGGTGTGACGATGATGGGTGCTAAAACTAACCAATTCTTCAAATCATTAAAAGCTTTTAAAACACTCCTCGAAAAATTTGAACATTGTGTCCTCCAATATTTTATATAAGGGTTTAACAATTTTGGAGACTTCCTTAATAAATCTCCGATAGAAACCAATGTCACCCAAAAAGCTCCTAACACCCTTTACAGATGTTGGAGGTGGGAATTTCTCAATAATAGCTACCTTTACTTTATCTACCTCGATCCCATGTCTCGCTATCTGATGCCCTAGAACAATACATTCTCGTACCATGAAATGACACTTTTCCTAGTTAAGTATAAGGTGTGTTTCTTTGCATCGTCTTAATACCTTGGCTTAATTGGCTAGGCAGTCATCATATGTATCTTCAAATACTGAAAAATCATCCATAAAAACTCCCAAATACTTTTCAACCATATCAATAAAAATAGACACCATACATCTTTGAAATGTAGCAGGTGTATTACATAAACCAAATGACATGCGTCTAAATGTAAATGTATCGTACTGGCATGTGAATGTTGTTTTGTGTTGATCCTCTAGTGCTACTGTGATCTAATTATACCACGAGTACCCATTGAGAAAGTAGTAATAGTCTTACCCCACAAGTCTATCCAGCATCTGGTCCAAGAACGGCAAAGGAAAATGATCTTTCATAGTCACCTTGTTCAACTTTTGATAATCTATGCAAATTCTCCATCTCGTAACCATTTTTGTTAGTATTAACTTGTTATTCTCATTTTCAACGTCTATAATACCTTATTTTTTGGCACACACTAGATTGGACTTATCCACGAACTATCTGATATGGGAGAAATTATACCTGCATCTAACCATTTTATGATTTCTTTCTTTACCAAGTCCTTCATAATGGGATTCAGTCTTCATTATCCCTCAATCATCCCTTTCTCGCCATCTTTCAGGATGAACTTGTGCATGTATACAGATGGACTAATGCCACGAATGTAAACTATGGTTCATCCGATAGCATTCTTTAATTATTTCAACATTAGGATGAGTTTCTCTTCTTACTCTTTGGTCAACTCTACTAAAATAATCAAAGGAAAGTAGAAGCGTTACCTAAATAAACATATTTTAAATGTGAGGGAAGTATATTCAGTTCTAATTTAGGTGGCTCCTCAATTGATGCTTTTGGTTGGACATAATCTCTACTTTCTAACTCCAAAGATTCAAAGCGAGATTACGGATTAAATACCCTTTGATTAGCTTCTAGCAAAGCTAAGTATTCCTCTCCCTCTTCATCAGTTGTAGGGTCTTATGTCAAAACTTGCTCTAATGGGTCCTCAACAGAGTTGAGTTCCCATTCTATAGTTAAATCCTCTAACTCTGATACTGCAAAATAGTTATCAACTGTGTCAAGGAATCACCCTAGACTTAAAAATATTTAAAGTTACATGATTGTCCTAAACATGTACAATAAGCTCACCATTTTGCACATCAAGGGTCCTTCCAATTGCTAGGAAAAGCTTTCCTAGGAAGATTGACACCTCATTATCTACTTCAAAGTCTAGATTAAAAAAGTCAGCATAAAAAATAAATTTATCTACACATACCAATACATCTTCGATTTTTCCTTCTGGATGCTAAGGATCGATTTGTTAATTAAAATGTAACTATAGTAGGTTTAACTTCACCTATCCCCAATTTCCTAAATATGGAAATGGGCATCAAGTTGATGCTTGCATCCAAATCACATAGTGCTTTACCACAATAAGTTGTTCCAATATTGCAAAGTATGGTAAAACATCTGAGATCCTTCAACTTCTGGGGTCGTTTTTCTTGAAGATATGCATTGTATTCCTTCGTCAGGACTACCATCTCAAATTCTCATGGTCTTTGTTTCTTAGACAGGATATCCTCCAAGAATTTGACGTAGTTTGGCATCTGCTCAAGTGCTTCTCCCAACGGAATATTGATACGAAGTTGATTGAATACGTCTAAAAATTTCTTGAACTGGACTTTCTACTTCTACTTCTGATGTCATTGAGGGTAGGGTGGTAGAGGATTCTTTACTGTAACTAGTTGATTTATCTTCTGTGACAATTCTGCATCTAACGAAGTTGTAAGTTTATTAAAATTGACTAGTTCAGAAATTACCTTACCGAATTTTACAAATTCTGGTAAAGTTGGAATTTCAACACTCAGTTGAACTTCCACTAAATTTTGAGCATCAATTGGCTCTTCTTCAACTTCGACAACGTTGGGCTCTAATGTCTTTCCTCTTTTCAATGTTAATGCTTTACAATACTCTTTCCCTGGAATTCGTGGGTTTTCTATATCACTAGGTAGAGCACATTGTGGTCGATTCTTAAGTTCAATAGTAAGTTGACCCACTTGATTCTTCAAATTCCTTAAAGCGACTTCATTTTTTGTCATATATCCCTTCAATAGGTTATCTAAGCTATTGGAAGATTTAGCTTGAGTTGATTTCTGAACTTGTTAGGTAAAAATAGGTGGTTGGGTCGGTCTAGGTTATGCATAAGTGTTACTAATTGCAGCCCCCTGGTTACTCCATGAAATGTTAGGATGGATTTGCAAAGATGGGTTATAAAAACTGTATTGCAGTCCTTACCTTCCTCGATTCTGGTTCTGATTACTTTTGTAATACACATATTTTGGGTTTGATGGACATTCTTCGAAAAAATGTTCTTCCCCACAATAAAACAGGCTATATTTTCAAATTGATTAGATGGTTGTATTGTAAAACTATTAAACTCATTAATGGTAAAATTATTAAGCATTGATGATATTAACGATACCTAATATGCAAGTAAAATGAGAGCGTCCACTTCACTTACTCCAACGACTCGTCTTCCTTACGCTGCTCAATTGGTTGGCCATTAATAATTGTTGCTAAAAATCCTATCAATGATTTCATAAGCATCATTATAAGACATAGAAAGGAGAACACTATTAGCAAAAACGTCTACTACCATTCTCGTGTGAGCATTGAGACCATTATAAAATGTCTCAAGTTGGATGCAATACGGGATTCCATGATGAGGGCACTTCTGTAATAATTCTTTGTACATTTCTCATACCTTATACAATGACTCGTCATCCATTTGTTGGAAAGTAGTGATCTCGTTCCTAAACTTAGCATTCTTGCTAGTTAGGAAATAATTTATGAGGAATCTTTTTGCTAACTCTTGCCGTGTGGAAATGGAATGTGGTGGCATTTAGTTCAACCAGGCTCGAGCTCTGTCCCTTAGTGAATATAGGAACGACTTTAATCGTAGTACATCTTCGGGTACTCCAGCTAGCTTGAAAAAACCTCTCACCTCCATAAACAATCTTAAGTGAACGTGAGGATCTTTGGTAGGCATTCCACTGAATTGGCCCACTGTTTGAAGCATTTGGAACATAACCAACTTCAGCTCGAACTATTGTGCCTCGATTTTGGGTCTCCTAATACCTAGATTAAGATCATGAAATACTGACACAACATACTATCTCAGAGCTCATTCCTAATCATTAGCAATAAGGATAGGATTTTGAGCAGGGTTTGCTCTATTTCCTTGATTTAGATTTTCAAAATTCATCTTTCCGGTACTTTTTTGAGCTGCTTGTTTTCTTCGTTGTCAAAAAGTTCTTTCAATCTTAGGGTCTATGGGGAGTAAATCGATAATTTAATTAATAGTCATAAACACATGAAACAAATACAAAAAATTAATTAAGTTAAAATTGAATAGAAAAATAAATTAAAATGCAAAATTAAAAAATTCATAAATAATGAATTTTAAAATAATCCTTGACAACGGCGTCAAAAACTTGGAATGATAAAAATGTGTAAGTGTACACAATCACAACAAGTAATAAAGTGGCAAGTAAATGTAGAGTTATCATACCCATAGGGACTGTGTAAGAAAATATTTATGAAATGCAATTAAAAACACTTTGGTGAAGAAAATCGTTTGTTTGAAAAAGGGTTTAATAAAACTAGATTTTAACTAAGTAATTTAACTAAGAAAAAATTTAAAGGTACAAATTCCAAAGCATAATTTCTAAAAAATAGGTTTAATCAATATGACATAATTGTGTTAAATCAATCACATTTCTTAACTTAATATTATTAAAACAATATTCATGTTGTTAGGAATAAATTCATGGTAACTTGGTGATTTTTTAATTATAGCACGAACAGACTTACAAAATTAACTAATCTCTTAAACATATTACTATGTCAATTTAAACAATTAATCAATTATATTAAGTAAGTAAAAGATTAAGTGAGGTAACAATATATACCTATATTGAAATAGTTTAATCACATAATCTTGCAAGTTATACAATGCTAATGTACTGTTTAATACTGTCGCTAATTTAACCCCCAGCTACCTTAGAAGATTAAACATGTACTGATTAAGTATTGTGTCAATTAATTACAATTTCAATATGATTAATAATTAATTCATTAGTTACTTTACAATCGTAATGCAAGAATAACATAATTATGGTTTTACTTAATCAAACAATTTACTAAGACCTATAACAACATAAACATGATTTTAATAACTTAAGTAGACGACATGCAGTCAACCTAACATGAATTAAATTTAATTCATGTTAATTAAATTTAGAATAACAACATAACAAATATACATAGACATGTTAATAATAACAGCAAGAAAAGTTAAAGGATAAGAAACTAGAATCAAATCTGGTGTTTCTCTGAAGCTAGACTAATTTACTCTGCTCCTCCTTCTCCGCTCATTCTTGTTGAACCGGTGCTTCTATAAGCACTTGAATGCTGCTACCCAAGGTGGTTGAAGGGCTCTTCTAGAAGATGAGAATCAGCAAGGAAAGGACAAGAAAGAAAAATGGGATATAAGAAGAGAAAGTGAGTGAAAGAGAGAGAGAGATGTAAGGTAAGAGAAAGAGATGTGAGGAATGAGAAGTGTGTTGAAATAAATAGGTGAGGGGGTATTTATAGGTGGGATTGTCTGCTAAAAATAGCAAAAAATCAGCAGTCATATACCCCCTTGGCCGGCCACACAAATGGCAAGTTTGTATGTTTCAAACTTGGTAAATTTAGCTTGGGAAGATCTTTAAAAGCACAAAAAATTGTGGGGTTTGAATTCAATTTCAAAGAAACTTCAAGTGTTGATTAGGTTAGCATGTTGGACGATTTTGGCTAGCCCATTTGCTTGGTTGGATCAGTCTTTCAATTTAGCACAATTGGGCCTCCTTTCATAATATAAATAATTTTTTTACCCAAAATAAATTGGATATAATTAAAATTAATTATATTACGTATTAATATTCATCATTTGAACTGTCTTAGGCTAAAAAATTAATTCACCTCGATGCTTTAGAAATCACTTCACGTTATGTGCTTTTAGTAGTATTTGTTGAGTCGATTTTCAACATTTGTGCAAATCTGTCGAAAATAAATCAAAATTTATGAAATTTTATTATAAAATTAATTAAAATTCAATATGTTAATAATTTGAGTGCAATTTAATTATTTTATAATTATTATATATTTTTCAACAAAAATTATTATGAAACTACATGAATTTGAGTTAAAAATGGTTAAAATAGTCTATATACTTTCAACCAAACATACAATTGCTGGAAATTTGTGAAAAATTAGGCAAAAAGTCATCGCATTCACCTAGATGAGAGTATCATCCTTGAATTATAAATATTTACCATCAAGGGACCCCGTCAAAAATGAGGTTAATGTCGATCGAGTCAATGGTCAGGAAGCATATAGCTAATAGATCATCAATACTCGAGTTATATGTAGAGTTTGTCAACACAAATGAAGGCAGTAGAAGTTCAACATTTGTTCTAGTTCAAGAGGTCAAAACGAAAGAGGAAGCCGAGAGTCCAACGACACGGTTGTACGATGGGTTCGCGACTTTGTTAGAAAGCTCACATTATGATATCTCGAAATCATCAATAATAAGACACTAACCAGTTTCATCCCTAGATTTCAACTGTGGTAGATAGAACGTTTAGCAATTGGGGCATGACGATAATCGAGACTTCAACACCTTAGCACAACAATCTGTTAGTGTTTTTGATTTCAACTTTGAGAGTCTAATGTTCTAAATCTGGAACGCTTGTAGGGGTATGATATCAGTTCCACTAGTGAGCGACCCGTAGGTGATTTTGGTTGTACCAACAACTATACGAGAAAGGATAATGTACTCCTTACAACCTTCATCGATGGAGAGACATCTATCCCTAGACATCCTAAGAGGTTGAGATTAAAAAGGGCATTTAATTTCATGACGACCCAATGCAAGAGTTTGGGTCAGATGGTCAGAAATTACATTATTTTCTAATCTAGAGTCAGTTTCAACTAAACAAAAAGATGAAGGTTCAAATGGTGAAGGTCCGAACGAAGCTACGGAAGAAGATCCATGGTTCAGGGCATACTGACCTCTGACCCACATACATAATGTAAACCTCTCAGTAGAAGGTGGGTTGGACTTTTCAGAACACCCATACAGAATGTTGGTGATTTAGAAGCAGGGAAGGAGTTTTCCTCTAAAGATGCTTTTGCCGCAACAGTGAAGCGATATAACATAATGAATGAGATAAACTTCTATGTTGTTAAATCCTGATCAATGAAATTTGAGGTGAAATGTGCAATGCGAGACAATAAATTTCCATTGAAAATCATGGCTTTTAAAGAAAAATATAGGGTTGTGGACCATTAAGAAATATATCGCTTCACATACGTGTGTTGTCATGGGTACTGCGTAAAGACTGTTTGATATTTGTGGTACTGAATTGCTAATTTTGAAATACTTATTTTGTTCTAGGTATTAGATAGGATCATCCAAAGTTGAATTCGAAGATGAATTCGAATATAATATGGTTATGGTGAAATCAAGCCTCTAGGTTCCCGTGTTGGTTATAATTGCCAATATCCATAGCTAATACAATTACACGTCATAGTACCACAAGGTGTGAATCATAAAATAGAAGGCCATGAAGAATATGCATAATGGGTAGGGCTCACCGTATAATAATTCATGAAAATGGTGTCAAGTACTTAGTCAGTGGGTATCATGTTTCATATCCAAATTAGAAACGATGCATGCGTATTACTAAGATCGTTTGGTCCAAGAAAGTCGAGTTTTCATCATTTCTTCTAGATTTTAAACCAATGTCGATAAGTTTTTTGGTATGGTAAACCATTGGTACAAATCAACGGTACATTCCTGTACTGAAGATATTAGCATTGGTTGTTATTTGTTATTGCATAAGATGATAATCGAAAAATTTTACTCATAGCCTTTGTAATAATGTTGGAAGAAAAGGCAAATGATTGGGATTTCTCCGTATTTAACTTGAGATGGCATATTATTAGAGGTGCTCATGCCCGGCCCGACGGCCAGCCCGAAATATGGGAGGGTTTGGGTAAAAATATAGGCCCGAAATATGGGCTTGGGCAAAAAAAATGAGGCCCGTTGGGCCTCAGGCACCACTTTTTTGGCCCGGGCCCGGCCCGATATAATAAATATATTTATTTTTTAAATTTTTTAAATTTTAAAATACTTTTTAAAATACTTTTTAAATTTTTTTAATTTTAAAATATTTTTAAAATACTTTTTTTAATTTTTAAAATAAATTTTTGGTATTTATTAAAAAAATGGGACGGGCCGGGCCCAGGCCCGGGCTTATGATTTTTTTCCCGGGCCAGGCCTGGGCAAAATTTCAGGCCCATATTTCGGGTCAGGCCGGGCCCAGGTCTAAAATTTTTTATGGGCCCGGCCCGAACCCGACCCGGCCCGGCCCATGAGCACCTCTACATATTATCCTGCAACTCAATATGTGTGTCATTTCTAATAAGGGCCCCAGAATACTTGCCACGATTGAACTGTAGAGAAGCCTTTGGGGCCACAATCACCATAGGTATTGTCTAAGAAATGTAGATGCTAACTACTACGGACAACACAAGTTTGATAGTCAACGGGCACAAGTCATTAACATCAGAATATATTCACCTCTATTTAAACTATCATAATTTAACCGCTTCACAGTATTTGCATTAATGGATGAACTATTTACTTTCCTCAACATGGTACAAGCTCGTCCAAAATCGTTTTCGTAAAATGTTGGAAATCTTGTGGGCTATTAACGATAGCAATATGACATAACTTGCTAACAAACCCTTCGACCAGTGATCTCAATCGTACAATGGGGGTTTACAATACAAGCATATGACAACAAGCATAGCAGATCAATTTCGTATAGAAGGAGACACATCATTTGCTAGTAACCTGGATTGTGAAAAAAACATATTTATGCTTGGTAACATTATTTCTAAAGTGAACGAAAATATATAGTGGACAAATAAAGGGCAGTCACGTTTGATGCAGGGCTGTTGTGAAAGAAATTAAGGATAGTGCAGAATGAGCCAACAATATTCATTCAGTGTGTCACTCGCGTCCAAACCTATCATTTTGGGTTACGGAGTTTTATAGAATGGACCAAGGTATTAAACAAGAATAGACGGCTTTAAAAACCTTAAATTTAGTTGCCCAAATATGTTAAAAGCCTTAATTTTGAGGTTTCGACTTAGGTTTTAGTTTAAGTTTTCAATTTTGGGTTTTAGATTCAATTCAAATTCAAGGTTTCAATTTAAATTTTAGTTTGGGGTTTTGGCTTTAGTTTCGATTTCAAGGCATTTCAATTGTACAATAACCACCTGAGTAACTAAATAAGTGTGTCAATTTTAAAATTTTGTAATATAGATAAATATAAAAATGAAAATTAATTTAATATGATGTTTAACTTAATAAAACATAATTTGTCCAAAACGAATATTAAAATGAAATAAAATCGAATTTTTTGTATTCTATATTTCAGAATTTCCATGACTTTTTGGCTTATTTTAAGCCATCAAACTCTATTTTTTTTCAAAAATTTGTTGGTTTTAAGAATATTAATTTAAAGTTCAAATGTAATTCTAAAACAATAAATTTTGTTTCATAAAAAAGAATAACCAAAAACCTAAGATATTGGGGCACAAAAAAAAATTGAAAATCGTCACAACTTGCCCAGAATTTCTAAGTTTTCTGTTTCAAGTAGGCGAATTTGAGAGCTTAGTTCTTTTAACATAGAACTCAATTTGGCTAGAAAAACATACCAATGGAAAGATCACATTTCATAAAATAGAAATTGCCTAAAGTTTGACTAGAATGAGCAAGAATATATGGTTTTAAAAAGCCTTAAATTTTGTTACCCAAATATGTTCAAAGCCTTAGGTTCAGGGTTTTGACTTAGGTTTTAGTTTAGAGTTTCCATTTGGGGTTTTATGGTTGGTTTCTGGTTTGGGGTTCTGAATTCAGTCTCGATTAGGGTTTTAATTCCTAGGCATTTTGATTGTGTATTAAGCTTTCAAGTAACTAAACCATTGTGATGATTATACAATTTTGTAATACTTTTAAATATAAAATGTAAAAATTAATTGAATATGGTGTTTAACTTAACAAAACATAATTTGGGCAACAATAATATTAAAATGAAATAAAAAATTTATATTTTATATTTTAAAATTCCATGACTTTTTTGCTCATTTTAAGCCCTAAAAACTCTATGCCCTTTAAAAATTTAGTGGTTTTAAGAATATTGATTAAAAGTTTAAATGTAATTCTAAAACAAGAAATTTCATTTCATCAAAAAGAGTAACCAAGAGCCTAAGTTCTTAGGGCTCAAAGTATTGAAAATCGTCACAACTTGTCCAAAATTTCTATGTTTTCTATTTCGAGTATGGTACTTTAGGGGTTTTTTCTATTAACACAGAACTCAATTTGGCTAGAAAAACATACCAACGGAAAGAGAGTTTAAATCGATTTAAAAAAGTTTTAATCAATTTAGAAGAAATCTGTATATTTTTTCCTTTGTATTTCGACTCTAACATGCACACTCCATGTAACGAGAACCTGTAACAACTTATTTTCCAATGGTGTCAGAAATAGTGCTTTTGGGACCACAATTTCGACGTGTCAATTCATAAATATTAATTATTTAATTTTACGAGATCATTAGTATTGTATTAAAATTTGGTTTGAAATTTTAGATGTTTGGTTAGTTAATTAAAGGAAAAGAATTAAATCGTAAAAAGTGAAAAGGTCAATTGTTTTTAGGGTTTTAGTGGTAATTAAGTATTTAAATAAAATAAGATGATTTAATATGGCAATTAAGTCATTTTGTTATTTAGTGGACGGTTTAAGCTTATTAAGTTATTTTGTAGTAAATTTATTAATAAAAATGTTAAAGTAATAAAATAAGAAAAACAAAAAGGGTTAGGGGAAATTTATTAATAAAAATGTTAAAGTAATAAAATAAGGAAAACAAAAAGGGTTAAGGGACCATCTTCTTCAATTCTTTCAAACCATAGTCGAAACACCATTCTTTTTATCTTAGGAACTTCGGCCTTGCATATAATAACAAGTAGATAATTGAGGAAAAGGAAAATTTGTTAAATTGTTTCTGAACTTTTGTTTTCACTACAATTTAGTCCTGATAAGTTTGTACAGTTTAATTTTGTACAAAATTAGATCTTATATTAACTACGAGTTGAGATTTTTGGATATGCTGACATAATTGAATTGAAATAAGTTGATGCGAGTCAATAAATTAATTGAATTGGAAACTCTTATTTAGTGTTATATTGAGCCTGATGAACGTAGGATTGGATACAATTGGCATGCCAATAGGTTCTTAATTCGCGCGATACGAGTTTGACTAGTGATGAGATGGTGATTATTGATTTGTTACTGTTCACCAAATATACCAAAATCTAGCATTTGTTGCAGACTATTGTGTTATGTTTATAGTGATTCTAGTGTGTTTCGGAGGGATGTTAGCAGTCTAGGCACTTAGTGTAACACCCCTAACCCGT
Organism: Gossypium hirsutum; assembly: GCF_007990345.1. Classification (NCBI taxonomy): domain Eukaryota; kingdom Viridiplantae; phylum Streptophyta; class Magnoliopsida; order Malvales; family Malvaceae; genus Gossypium; species Gossypium hirsutum. The sequence goes on along the minus strand of NC_053447.1, from coordinate 54,069,968 downwards.
ATCTGATGTCGGAACAAGGTTATGGAGCATTATTGGACTTATAATTGAATAAACAGACATTTCAATTTCATATCACATTATCATTATAGAAACAAATCATATAGTCCCTAATACGAGCCTTTGAGGCCCAAAATAGACATTAAAAACAAGTTGGGACTAAACCGAGTACTCAAGGAATTTTTCAAAAAACATGAAAAATTTTCAAAGGTGCAGGGGACACACGCTCGTGTGGCCAGGCCATATGTCTCACACGGCTAAGAGACACGTCTGTGTCTCAGGCCATGTGGACATTCGAAATGGGGACACATGGGTGTGTCCCAACCCGTGTCCATACCCGTGTAACTCACTAACTTGGGTCACACGGCCAAACCACACGCCCATGTGGTAGGCTGTGTACCCTTTGAAATGGCCTCACACGCCTGTGTGCCAGCCCTATGCTAGGCCATGTGAAAACTGGAGGGTATACTGACTCATGCCACACGGCCATGCCACACGCATGTGTGCTAGGCTGTGTGAAGCTACTAACTTGCTTACTTTAGAAATTATAGGGGACACACGGCCGTGCCACCAGGCCGTGTGTCACACACGGCTGAGACACATGCCTGTGTGGACAAAAATAGGTCATTTTCCAAGCCATATTTCTCACCCAATTTGGTACCAACCAAAACACAGAAATTTACATATAGCCATTACATAAATAGGCATTCAAAACCAACCAAAACCAAGCTTAAAACATGTAATATCAATACATACAAACATGATGCCCATAGGCACTCAATTGACCATTTATAAACATGCCAAATATGTCTCCAAAATCTACCTAAATGGTCAAACATATATATGCATCTTTGTGCCTAAAACTTAACATGCATGTCACTTATCAAACTTAACTATTTGATATCCAAAGTACCAATTCACAATCAAGACATTCATATGGCAACCAAACACCATATATAATAAGGCCATTTGCACATATTTTACATAACAAAATATACCTAAAAACAAGCCAAATCAAATGGCTAAATACATGACAAAACATATAGGCAACCATTAGTCAAGATGACCTATACATGTCATTTAACCAAAATATATTGTCAAAAGTACCAAAATAAGCGTTTGATAGTGTGATGAGATCTCCGACAACTTCCAATCCAAACGAGCTTGGAAACACTATAAAACACGAAAAAATAAACAGAGTAAGCAATTAAGCTTAATAAATTCATATAACACAGATATTAACTTACCATTTAACCACAATTCATGTGAGTAACTCAAAGCATAACACAATTCAATTTGGCCAAAGACTAACACATGATCACAAAATCAAGTTAGCCATGTATTCATATAAAAACCGAGAATCACATATGAATTCGTCAATTATTTGAATTCCATGTACATGTAACATCTATACCGTGTATACGTATATCATATAAACCATTTCCATGTAAATACATGTACTAGTTCATATCGAACTCAAATAAGCTCGTAATAGAATTGTACCTGTTAAACCACTTAGAATATCATTAGATATGCGAGTAGTACACACGAGTTGTACTGAATTGTAATCCAGCAATTCTTGCACATGTATGCTCATACGAGCTATAAACAGTAAGCTCTTCCGAGCTAAATAACAATAAGCTCATACGAGCTGAGTATTCGTAAGCTCATAAGATCTGGAATCGGTAACCCTAATGGCATGTCATTTGTATCCTACGAATTCCTAAGGTTCAAATGGGGCTCGGTATTCTTCGTACATCATCAGTTATGCTATCGATAATTATGCATAGTATTTATAAAATCCACATACATAGATTTCAATTAAAGCATATAAATATGCAATTTAATTACACAAACTTACCACAAAGTCGTACGGAGAAAAACGATCATTTAATCCACTACTTTGTCTTTTCCCCGATCTAAATCCGTACGTTGCTTTTCTTGATCTATAAATCAAATTTAACTAATTCAAACTCCATTCTAAAAAATTTAGTCCAACAATCATGTTTTGGCAAAATTACCATTTTCCCCTATAATTTTAACTTCTTTACAATTTAGTCCCTAAGCTCGTAAAATGAAATTCATGCAATTTCATTCACACTCAAGCCTAGAAAAATTCTATACATGCTTATTGCAGCCCATACATTTCACAATTTCGTACATTTACCACACATTTTTCAATTTAACCCCTAATTAATAAATTTAACAAAAGTCACTTAACAAATGTTGTTTATATAACAACAAGGATTCATTTTTTTCCATCAACCTTCAAAACCATAACTTATTCATCAATGGAAAAACGCAAACAATACAATAATTTTGCAAATTAGTCCCCAAGCTAGCTAGGTTAAGCTACAACGATCCTGAAAACATATAAATCATTAAAAACGGGATGAGAAAATACTCACAAGAAAGAACCCTAAGTGGCCGAACCTAGCAAGCTCCCAAGCTTATTTTTCTTTGATCTTTTTGTTGAAGAAGATGATAGAAAATGAACAAAATTTTGTTTTGTTTTAATATAACATTTATTACCTATTTACCAATTTAACCTTACCTAACTTTAAAAATTACACTAATGCCAAGCGATGCACATCCTCTATCTCATTTAATGGTCTAGTTACCATATAAGGACTTCCAATTTAAATTTCTATAGTTATTTAATAAATTTAGCTAATAGAACATAACTTTCGCACTTTACGCGATTTAGTCCTTTTCATCAAATTGAACATGTAAACGTTAAAATTTCTTAATGAAATTTTTATGCTATAACATTATCATGCTGAAGATCACAAAATAATATTAAAATAAATTGACCTCGGATTTCTGGTCCCAAAATCACTGTTTCGATTTCATTGAAAACGGACTGTTACACTTGGTGCCTCAAGTGTTTTCTCAATATATATTTATTACATAATTATATTTTCCATGGAGTGTGATATAATATGATATATAAAAATTTTAATTATGATTAGAATCACAATTATAATTTCAAATAATACAATATTCAAATAATTAACATTAAAATTAAAATTAAAATTAAAATTAATTATTATAATAGAAGGCGGATTGAGTTTTATTGTTTTCTTTCGCAATATATTTATCACATCTTCAATTTTCATTTTTAATACGAAAATTAAGACCATAATTCATAACTTGAATTTCATTTAAAAGGTTAGAAGTAAACCATACAACAAATACTTATTAGTTTAATATGAATGATATTTTTTTTTGTAAAGTAAGTTTACAATTAGTGTTTAAATTAATATATTAAATATTAAAATTGTAATTTCAATATCCAATTTATAAAGTATTTATATTTATTAGTTCTCTTTAAAAGGTTTATATCAAAACTTATATAATTTGGTACATTTTTTAAAACATCTCATTCTAGGATTTAAATTTAATTACTTTAATAATATTTGCCATTGTTTTTATTTTGAAGATATTATTTGTAATTATTAAACCTAAATAAGTGGTATCAATATATGTAATAGCATTAACACTGTAATTGCATTAACAAGTATAATTATATAAAGGATGGTATGAAATAGGAATATTATCACTTCCAATATGTTATATTAACAATTTCATCCAAAATTTTAGAAATTCTTTTTGGATTTAATTTTTTTTAGGATGGAAATCCTTACATAAAATTAAACTATTTAAAAAAAAGGATACAAATGATTTGACGTTACTGTTTTATACAATCATTTACCCAATGTTACTATACTAATACGAATCCAACGCATGTTAATGCTTTCGGTCTTTCAATTATATCTCTAATTTAGCACTTAATTTAGTGGGTGTAAGTTACGTGCATGTTAATTTTTTTATGATATTTAAATATAAAAAATTAATAATTTGATATTAAATTTTATTTTTTTTATAAATATATGTAATAAATTTCTGCATCACACTGATAAAAAAAAACTTAATATGATAATAAAAGACACCAACACACTCGCCACACCTGTCTATTTTCTTTTTTCTTATTTTTTCACTAACTAATTTAACAATCTAACTTTTAAAAAAGTTAATTACAAAATTAGTTCTCATAAAAGATGAAAAATCAATTTAATCCCTAATACTAAATTGAAGCTGCATTTAATGTCAAAATTAAATTAAAAAATCAAAAAACTCCACAATCCATCATCAAAGAGTTGAGGTTTGCTCATCATGATATTTGAATCTTGAAGTTTATATGCAATAGATGATTTTGATGATATGATATGGCAATAAAAGTAGAATGTTGAGTGAAATTTGGGTTCAAATGTTGTTGTAAGGTGTCTTATTGATTATATGTCTTGTTGCATGTATTTGTATGATTTATGAATTTAGAATAAGGACAAGCTCTGTGCTAGCATCCACCTCAATAATATACTTAAAAGGAGTTGATTAAATTTTGTCAAACAACAACAACAACAAATAGTGATTGTGATTCTTTTTTGGTTTCTTTTTACGTCCAAGTATTATGATGATTTTTGGAAGAAAGTTGATAATTTATTTTAGTTTTAATTCATTTAATGTTTCACATATTCTATTTAGAAAAAAGAATGCATTTATAATATACAGTATTCAAAAAGGTTATTTCGCAGCTAAGAAAACTTTAATTTTAGATGTATTTAGCAACTAGCAAGGCAATCCCCTTGGAATTTTCAATCTTAAAATAATATATTTAAAGAGTCAATTCCATTCAAATTATTTTAATTCATCTTTTAGGGGATTTGTGTTATATAACTGAATTTAAGTTATAATTTTTTTGATATATTAAACATTTCATCTTATTCTAAAGTTTTTAAAGAATAAAATAATAAGTAAAATAAAAATATCCTCTTTTATCAACTTATTATTTTTACTCTTTTGTAAAAAAATTCTAGGAATTATTAAACATGTGCAAAAAGAAAATTGATAAATGATAAACTTGTTAAAAAGAAAGAAAAAACATAAAGACATAGTTAAATTAGGGGATAATTGATTTAACATTTAAACCAATTCAATCCTCTCCTTAAAACATTCTATTTGATTAGTATAGTTTAATATAATTAACCCATCAAAATAGCACCACTGCTATTGAACTAACAAAAGTTCAAAAATCAAAATCAAAATTCTACACCCCCAAATAATTTTAAAACAAAAACATGCTCTTATTAATAAAGTGAAGATGCATCTATGCAGTACACCGCTCATGGTAGACGGTTCAAGCAACAAACAGAGACTCAAGTATAACCAGTATCAATAATCACAGGAAGCGACAATTCTAAATACATCTTATAACCTTTGCATATTAATGTAATTAACAGGACACATCGTCACCTAACTGGCGGCGGTTTTCGTGGCAGCTTCCTCCATATCCACCGCTGTTTCTGTCTCCATTGCCGTCACCGTTTGTTCCCTCAACCGTAGCTCCCCCATGCTCTGCACACAAAAACCCCAATGCCCTTACCAAATTAATTTCCATTTCTACCGAATATGGTCTTGTTTCGGAAAGCAATTTTATACCGTCATCGCCGGCGAAACCACCTTTTCCGCTGCCACAGCCGTAGTTGTTCACCATAGTTACACTTGTATCCATGGTACCTTTTTCAGGAACGTCCTCTCCTGCATAAACAGCAACCACAAAACCACCAATTCATACAGTGTACTAATGTGTTCCGAACAGAAAAAGTAACCGGTTTTCAATCCAACCAGCCTGATTGGTCATGTGATGAGATTCATGAGAACATCTAAGCAAGTCAAGTCTGTTTACCGTATTCACCGGAAAATCCACCTTTGTCGCCCCCAAAACTCCCACCAGTGTTCACGGCGGCTACAATCGCATCCATGGTAGCTTTTTCTTCAAGACTCAATCCGATGTTGAAAACGTCGTCTACTGCATAAACATCATCAGACAATTTATACGGACTCGAATCCAAACAGCCCAGTGGGCAGTGGGTCTTTTCAGCTCCACAATTTTATTTTATTTTACCGCCGTTTTCGCCGTCACAGTTCATCATTGTCAAAATAGTATTCATCATAGTTTTTTCATCGAAACTCTGGAGAGTCTCCAGATCATCATTCTCAATAGCCTCAATGAAAACCATGAAGCGCTCAACAAATTTTGCCTTGGGCGCTTCATTAGCTACCAAGTCGCGGTTTTTCGTGATAAGCATGGAACGCTCCCTCTCCTTTTCAACTAACGCAACAAAAGCAGCCCTATGTGACTCTTCCAACCGGAGTGTTTTCTCTTTCTCCGCTTCCAATGCACCCTCCAGAACCATGGAAATGATATCAAGGTGATCCTGTTTTGTCAGGTAAAGTAGAGAATCAAATATACATGCATCAACAGAATGAACAAAAACAACAAATAACGAAATTAGACAAAGAGATATCCAAGTATCTCTAACCATTTGGGAAAAGATCAGTGGAGGCTGCAATACGGTCGTGATTTTGATATAATAAGAAAGAAAAAGAAACAGAGAGGTACTGAAGTGGGTCACAGAAATCCGGACGATTAGATACTTATCTGTAAACTGCTGGTAAAGGTTGGACCCCCCCCCCAATTTCATTTTTACGTATAAATTTTAGAAATCCGTTTTTTAATAAAATATTAATTAATTAGGAAAATGCTCTGGATTAAAAATTATTTAATAAAATGATCTGATTTCAACAATTAGAGAAAGTGTCACTTGACCAGCGGCAACATCCATTTTTTCGATCTAATTATTGTCCAATCATCTGAATTTAAATAAAAAAAAAATTTTGTATTGTCACTATGTCAAGCAGCACCGTATGTATTTTTCGAAAACCTCTAAAAAAATAAGGTATTCATAGTGAAAATAAAAGAGAAAAAATAATTTTTTAATGAGTGTCATTGGTATGTCAGGCAGCACCGATAAAATTTTTTTATAGAAAAAATTAGATCAATGATAAAAAAAATTATTTCCAAAACTTTATATTACAAGTATATTATCATGTAATGTGATGTCACATAACACTTGTAAAATTTATAAAATTGTATCATTTTATTCAAAATTTAACAAATACTATTTTAAATTAGAATTAAAATTTTAAATTTTAAATTTAAAAAACTAAATTGGAGATCAAAGACTTAACTTTATAATTTATATTGATTAATAGACTTAATTATCACAATTGAATCAAAAAATTTTATTTTTCAAACATCTTTGGGTAAATTGACCCATGAGTAGTTCTAATTCATACTAATAATATTTGCTAATATAATATTTGCTAAAAGGAAAAGTATGAAAGATGCTCTTCAAACATGTCAAAAGGCGAAGTAAAAGCGATGGTAAATGAATATCTAGATAATTCCATAAACAATTCTAGATGGACTGTCACTTGCTAGTTGTAATAATCTTATTCCTAGGTGTATGGTGCGTCGTTGGGAGCATTAAAAATATCTTATCCTTATCAAATATCGAAAATAATAGTATAAGGGCAGTAAGGCCAAATCGTCAGGGACTAGATTTGCACAAGTTCCTGTTTCTCGAGATCCTAGGCAGAGTCATGCTCAAGAAAAACGGCGTACGTGAAAATTTAAAAAAAATAGAATTAAAAGTATGAATGATTTGAGATTGCGTAAATTGAAATTGAAATTGTAAAAATAAATAGAGTTAAGAAAAGAGAATCTTTGATTAAGATATTTCAACCTCCGGTTATCTCGATCCTCCTTGGGTTCAATCCTAGGCTTTGAGGTGATCTTTCTCGACCAGAATAAGCCAGTTATGGTGGAAGAGGACGCCTATAACCACTAGCTCCACTTAGAATTTAGACTTACAATTTAGAGGAACCTACCTCTACCCAACTGTCACTTTTGTGGGACCATCTTACACTAGATCATTGTACAGGCCAATTTTGGGCCACCCCCAAAACCCAATAACTAAACCTACTTAAACCCTATACCCATCTCATCCTAAACCAAGCCCAAACAACCCAATAAACCCGAAGCCCAACTACCCCAGCCCATTAACCTAAACTCAGCATTCAGAAACCCTAATCCCACTAACCCTAGCCACCTACCCCCACTTGCCCACTTGCGCCGAACACCACCATGTCGGCTACCACGCCCCATGCTTCTGCCAACACCATCCCCGCATGCCTGGCACCTCCATACCCAGCAAGACCAGGCAAAATTGGCCTTTCATTATGTCTTTGCTCCATTCCCGTTACACGACAATGAGCAAAGAGGGGCAGTTGTACAGGCCAATTTTGGGCCACCCCCAAAACCCAATAACAAAACCCAATAAACCAAATAAATAAAGTCCAAAGTACAAAACTAAAAGACTAGCCCAACAGGCCCAAATCAACCTAGCCCACTAAACATTTTCCAAAAAAAAGAGGAAACCCTAGCAGCTCCCCAAGCCTCTAGCCGCCGCACGCTAGGCCAACCATGGGCCACCTTGCGCACCACCACCACACCCCGCGCATGCCCTTCTCCTCCATGCGTCTGACACCATCCACACCTGACACACCTGTAATAGAGACAAAAACAACAGCATGCGAGGGATGGGGGAAAGAATAAACAGAAGAAGACAGGAAATGAATGGAGAAACATGCAAAACAAAAGCAAAACAAGCAGAGAGTAGTGAAAATCACATGTAATCGGCTATAAAAGCCGAAAGAGAATCAATGTAACAGGGGTGGGCTTCTTTTTTTTCGTTTTTGATATTCATTCAAATATATTCAAAGGGGGTCTTTTTCTTTGTGTTTTTTCTTTTTCTTATTTTCGGCAGTTTAAAAACAAAGAAGCAGAGAATACAGATTAGTTTTCAGGAGCAACAATAGATCAGTATTGAATATTATCAAAACACCAAGATCAAAGGATTAAAAGCTTAAAAAACCCTAAGGTGATTTTTTTTCTTTCTATTTTAAATTCGGTTTTAAGTTTTTTTAACCTATACACATATTAAAACATAAAAGAAAATAAGAAAAAATAAAAAATAAAAAAATATAAATTTTTACCTTTTCCGGCCACCGCGTGCGGTGGCCGGCGCCGGCGCCGGCGAGCCTCCGGTGGCCGTCCGGTGACTGACCTCCTGGCCGGATTCCCCTTCCCCCCTCCCTTCTCTCTCCCTTCTCTCTTCCCTCTCTCTTCTTTTTTTTTCTTTCCCTCTCCCCAAATGATTTTTTTGGTTAGTTTAGACCTTATATAGCCCTCCAAAACGACGTCGTTTTGGGGGCTACACTTAAGTCCCAAAACGACGTCGTTTTGGCCATGCCCGACCCATCCGACCCGACCCGCTAGAGGATCCGCGTGTTTTCGTTTGAATGGGATATTTATGCGCGCAGTCCTTCCGCTTTTTCAGGGTTTTGCAATTAAGTCATTTTTCTTGTTTCCAATTTGGCCCCATAATTTCTCGCGCTTTTCGATTTAGTCCCTGCCAATGTGCTGCGTTTTAATGGAAAGGAATAATTGTTGTTTCGGTCCCCCTATGTTTTGTGCGTGCTCAAATAAGCCCTTTTCTCTTTATTTCCTTTCACATTTGCCCCAAAACTTTGTTATTAGTTCAATTTTAGTCCTTTTTTATTTGTTTTTGTTTCTTTATTAAATATTACATTTTTGTATTTCAATATTATTATTATTATTATTGTACATTAGTGTATATCTTCATGTATGTACTTATATTATGTACGGATGCTTTTCTTTTTCATATTATTATTTTAATATATATATATTATATTTGTGTATATTATTATATATATTTTTAATGTTATGTATTGTATATTTCTTACTGTTCATATACTTTTATGTCGTTGTATGTATATTTTATTATTAGTTATGTTTTCTTATATATACTATTTCATGTATGTATTTTTTATATGTTATCCTTATTATTTGTATTGATATTAGTATATGTTTATATATATCTTTAATATATATAGGTATATATTTATGTAACATTATTAATATTCGTTTTCCACATTATTATGATATATATTATGTAAATATTTTAACATTATATTATATATGTATTTATATATTACGTATGTACATATACCTTTTAATATTATATTTTTATATACGTAAATATTATTTTAAATACTGTATTGTATATATATATCCTTAGTACCACGTTACATATATATTGTGTATATACTTGTTTTCTTACCACTATTATATTCATTGTTAATACATTTATTTTTTTATACATATATACATACCCTTTTTATAATATTATTTTTTACACATATATGTATATATTTTATTTTATTGTTGCTAGTTATGTACTTTTTTACTATCTTATATGTACTTCAAACACTATACGTATAATATATTTCTAACACTACTACCATTTATATAAATATTTTACGTATATACTCTTAATTATCTTCATATGTGTATTCATTGTATTCTTATTACGTTCTCGTATTCAATGCTAACATTGCATTTGATCTTGCATGCACGGTTATTATTTTCTAATATTATTGTCACCTCGATTATTTGTTTCAATATATGCCTAGCCCTATCATTTATTTATTTTTATTTCATATCAATTTATTTTGCATTATTTCAAAAATCATATACTTGTTTTGCTAATTAATTTCAATAAACAAGGAAATGTACCGATTAAACATTAAGTCATCGAGTTCATCGCTATGTTGGGTGAACGTCAATTGACTCGTGTTAAAACGGCATATCCTTCTCAAAAACCGGAATAAACTAAAATTTCTCGTTTTTTTTCGGATCATAACTAAACTTTACATTGAGTTCGCATTTTTAAAACTTAAGACAACATGTGTTTAACGAGATACCAATTTTGGGCGTCGCGAGGGTGCTAATACCTTCCTCGCGCGTAACCGACTCCCGAACCCTAATTTTCTCTGGATTTTCACGCAGACCTAAAATTACCTCTTTTTAGAAAAGCTTAAGAATAAAGTTTTCTAAAAAAGGAGAATTTTGTAGGTGTCCGATCACACCTAGGAAAAGGATCGGTGGCGACTCCCTCTTTATTTTAAAATCAAACTTCAGTTTTCAAACTTTTTCACTAGATTGCCACAATTAGCGACCCCGAATCCAAACCAAAATTTTTACGTCGCTACAGCTGGCGACTCCACTGGGGAAAGCCTTGTTGAGAGTCGTGTCTGGAATTAAACACATTTTGTCAAAATTTTTAAATTTCCTTGTTCAAAGTAAATATTTGGTCATGATCCGAAAAATCTCGTTTTCAAAATTCATGCATTTGTATCGTGCTGTAAATATTTCTTCTAACTTGCTTATTTGGTTGTTTTTCAGTGTTTCAATTTTTATGGTTTTAATTTTGGTTTGGTCTCTTTAAGTGAAACGTAAAGGTTTATGAGTTGTTCCCCTCACACCGTGTACTTGCATTTTCGCATAACATGAGCTCTCTACCCGAGCTCCGTCCGTTTAAGTGAAAGTAAACGCTACGCCTTCGTGAGTTAACTCGTCCCTCTGTACAGGCTAGTGAATACTTTCGGGTTATATATGACTTATGCTTTCGTGAGTTAACTTGTCCCTCCGCTTAGGCATAAGTAAATGTAATCCCTCGAATTGATCTCGTAAGCCTATGATGGGCCATGACCAAGGCTCTGTACTAATCTTAGTAGATGACAGTGCAGACGATTCGAGTACTCATCTAGAACCGAGACTGCATATAGTGAACCATACGAGCCACCTAACTAGAGCCATGCCGAACCTCTGTCCGCTTATAGTCACCAAAATAAGTACACGGGGAAAATGCCTTTTGCCTTTCATTTACACTGTTTATGCAAAATAATTGGATTGGGTAGTTTAATTTGTTTTTCAAATTATATTTGTTGTGTTTACTAACCAAGTTTGTTTGTTTTTACTTTTATTTTCATCATGCATCATAGGCATCATATTAGGAAGGTGTTGATTAAAAGTTGGTTGCCAAAAAAAACGGGTTTCTGATGGAGGAGTCAATTACACAAATAATCGAGAAGAGTGCCGTGGTTCGGGACTGGTCTCTAAAAATTCAGAAAGAAAAGGGGGATAGTCTAGTGGAAGGATGTATTGCCAATTTGCCCGAACATATAACTGTAAATGTTCGCCAAAATAACCTTGAGGATTTGGTTCGAATTTGGAATCAGTGGGATTCAGACACTAGAGACATTTTCACTGAGAGGTATGGAGATATAGCTCACCTGATCACCATCCGTGTAGACGAACAGTTGATTCAAGCCATGGTTCGGTTCTGGGACCCAGCTTATCAGTGTTTCACCTTCAATCAAGAAGACATGACCCCAACCATAGAAGAGTATGCTGCTTTACTCCGCATCGACAATGTACAATTCGGCAAAATATATGTGAAGGAGCCTAAGCCGATGACCTTCAAGAAAAAGTTAGTGAGACTGACAGACATGACTGATGCATGGGCCGAAAAATAGATAAAGAAGAAGAATGAAACCATTTGCATTCCATGGTCCTCCCTACGAGATTTGGCTCTGAACCATCCCAACATGCTGAAAAGGGTAAATCTATTCGCTTTGGCCATTTACGGTTTGGTCATTTTCCCAAAAGTTCTCAGACATCTCGAAGTTGCAGTAGTTGATTTCTTCGAAAGGTTAAAACAAGGAATCAACCCTGTCCCGACCATCCTAGCCGAGACCTTCAGGTCCCTGAGTAGTTGTCGAAGAAAAGGGGAGGGACAATTTATCGGATGCGCGCAGTTGCTCAATGTTTGGATTTTGAGTCACTTCTGGAAGGTAGAGCGCACTCCGTTCCATATGTTTTCTAAAACATTCTCCCCGCTAGAAGCTTACCTCAAGAAAGAATGGCCGAAGGAAGTCACCGAGCAACATTGGGTATTAGTTTTTCAGAATCTTCGCGCCGAGAATATAACATGGAGAGCACCCTGGATCCGTCCTTCAGTTCTGCTATACAAATGTGGAAGCCAAGATTGGGTACCTCTACTCGGGTTATGGGGAGGAGTTGGATATGCTCCGCTATTAGTCCAAAGGCAATTTTCTTCGCGACAATTCCTCCTCGCAACTGGAGGATTAGCACAGTTCGAGTTCGCTTTCGCGGGTGAAGGATATATGAAGAGAGTCCGAGACACTACAAAGTATTGGAAGGAAATTCATTTCATGGAATTAGCTTTGTATGCTGATACCCTTACCCAAGATTACGACATATGGAGGAAGCAACGGGTAAATAGTCAGCAAATCTCATCAACAAACTACACTATCCAGAATTCTTTCTCGGAGAAAACGCCGTCTGAGCTAGAAATGGCAAGACAAGAATTCGAACGCGAAAAGGCCAAGATGTCTCGGGACCTTAGTGCCCTTCAAGAAGAAAACTATCAACTAAAGATTGAGGTTCAGGTTGAAAGGTCCAGGACTGAAAAAGTACAAAGAGAAGCCGAGATTGTGAGAAACGACTTAAGGGACCTTCATTTGGAAAACAAGAAATTAAGAAACACTATAAAGAATAGCGGGTTGGGCAAGTCGACAGCAGAATGGAAGGAAGAAATTAGCAATATCAAGGGAGGAATGGAGTTTTGGAAGGGAAAAGCAAAGAAAGAGGAGGAAAAGGTTGCGCGCGCTGTGATAGAGTTAAGAAGGAAGAACGCCGAGTATGAAATAGTGACTGCAAAATTGGCGAATAGTCAGTCTGAACATCAAGAATTAAAAAGGAAAACACGAGATCTAGAAAATATGCTGCAATCTCGTCAACAATAATTAGATAACCTCTTGAAGGCTCTAGAAGAAAAGAGTGAGCAGTACGATAGGGACATTCACGCGTATGAAGGAACCCTCAAAGAAAAAGAAATACAACTTGACTTCTTGATCAATGAAATTCGTAAAGCGGCTATGCAAGTTGTTCAATTATCAGATGAAGCCGAAGTTCTCAGTTGCCAATTCCCTCCAAGCCAAAGATCAAACATATCAGAGTTTTTAGAGCAAGTGAAGAAACAAGGCAATGTGGCTAGGAAATTTGTGTAACTGTTGGAAAAATGAGAACTTTGTGTAATAGACTATGTTGATAAATGAAATGCCTAAATATGGGGCTATCTTGAAATCAACACCAATTTCTTGCATTTCATTCATAACTGACATTCATTTGACATTCATGCATTCATGCATCAATACATTCATTGCATGTCCCATACTCGTTCGCTGAGGTTAAAACGTATAATTCGCAGTTGCAAGACTTCAAGACTGGAACCACGTCATCCGTATAAAACGCGCCGACAAGCTAGAGTAATGGAGAATGAATTCAATGAGAGAATTGAAAGGATGGAAAGGGCTCAAAAAGAATTACAAGAGCAACTGGCCAAATCGCAACAAGAGACGAGAGACCTAATGGTGAGATCTTGAGAGGAATCACTCGAGCAAAGAGATCAGATGGCTAAAATGATGGAGATGATGACAACTTTGGTCAAAGGAAAAATGCAGAACCCCGATGTTATGGAACCTCGGTCAAGAATTCACCATGATCAGGATCCACTCTATCCCCCGGGATTCACTCCACCGCCCGCATATACAATACAAAGAGGGTATACTCAAGAGGAACCCACTGGCTTGGAACATCGACCTATGCCACCTGCTCCACCCACTAATTTGGGGCAAGGAATGTTAGCGTCGAACCCAGGGGCTAGTTCTGCTAATCCACTAGTTCCAGATCTGGATGACCCAGCAGAGGTAGCCAAGTTGAAATTGGATAACCATGACGCAAAATATAGGAGTCTAGAGGAAAGACTCAAAGCAATAGAAGGCACTGAAGTCTTCTCCGCACTAGGTGCCAAGGAACTCAGTTTGGTACCTGATCTAATTTTGCCTCCGAAGTTCAAAGTGCCTGATTTTGAGAAGTATGATGGGACAAGGTGCCCGAAAGCACATCTCATTATGTTCTGTCGAAAAATGACCGGTTATGTGAACGAGGATAAACTACTCATACATTGCTTTCAAGATAGTCTAACAGGGTCAGCTCTTCGGTGGTACAATCAACTTAGTAGAGAAAAGATTCGATCCTGGAAGGACTTGGCGTCAGCATTTTGCGAACAGTACAAGCATGTATCGGATATGGTGCCAGACCGTATGACCTTGCAAATGATGGAGAAAAAGCCATCAGAGACCTTTAGACAGTATGCGCAGAGATGGAGAGACGTCTCAGCTCAAATGGAACCCCCACTAACAAAAACGGAGATAACCGTTCTCTTTATCAATACTTTAAAGACACTGTTTTATGATAAATTAGTGGGAAGTGCCACGAAAGAGTTTGTGGATATTGTAATATCTGGTGAACTCATAGAGAATGCCGTCAAGAGCGGTAGAATGGAAGTATCAGAAGGCTCAAGAAAAGCAGCACCCTTAAGGAAGAAAGAGCCAGAAGCCCACATGGTGGGAACTGGAAGTCGCTACATTCCCAATTCGTATCATAACCAACCCCGACCTCGAAATTATCCACCCCCGAATTCCTACTATCCCCCTCAAACCCCTTACTACCAAGCACCACATCCGTCCTGCCCCGTATACGCCACGAACAACCAAAGACCCGTCACCACTTTCCCACAAAACACGGTACCCGCCCAAAGCCAATCAAGGCATAATCCCGAGAGACCGCAATTTACCCCCATCCCTGTGTCGTATGGGGAATTGTACCCAAAACTTTTAAAAAAACAGCTAATTTCTCCCCATTACATGGCACCCCTTAAACCTCCATACCTAAAGTGGTACGATCCAAACGCTAGTTGTGCATACCACGCAGGGAACCAATGGCACTCTACTGAGAACTGTCTCGCTTTCAAAAGGAGAGTTCAAGGACTCATTGACGCGGGTATCCTACGATTCGATAGTGCTAGTAACGCCACGGGGAACCCGTTCCCTAACCATACCGAAGGGAATGTGAGCACAGTGGGGAAAGAGGATGAATGGAAGGTCAGAAGATGTGTATCAGAAATAAGGACGCCTCTGCAGAAAATCTGGGAGGTATTGGTTAAGAAAGGATTTCTCTGTCACTCTGATAGAATTTTTGGAGAAGAAGGTCAAAGTTTTTGCAATTTTCATGGGATTGTTGGACATGACATTCAGTCATGTGAGGACTTTAAAAGGTTACTTCAAGACTGGATGGATAATAAGGAGATCAAGGTCCTTAACAAGAGTGAAGATGCCAACGAAAGAGAAGTATGCGTCTCTGATAGCCAATCATCAGGGCCCCCTTATAGTGCTGATCGACCGTTGGTAATTTATTACGACGCGATGAGAGAGCCATTGAAACCACAGATGGTAATTGAAGTACCATCTCCTTTCCCGTATAAGGACAACAAAACAGTACCGTGGAGATATGATGTTAATATCGTTACACCGGAAGTTGAAAAGTCCAAAGCTATAATTGAAGATGTTGGGGAGGTAGGTCATTTTACTCGAAGTGGACGATGCTATTCTAAAGAAGTTGAACTGGTAAAGAAAAGTAGTGACTCGAAGCAAAAAGGGAAAGCAGTGATGCATGAGGTCGAAGTCGAGCAAGAAATTCCACTCGTGCAAGAAACTAAAAAGCCTGTGAATGAGGAAGAAGCTCAAGAATTCTTGAAATTTATTAAGCACAGCGAATATAGTGTGGTGGAACAATTGAGCAAGCAGCCAGCACGAATCTCAGTTCTATCTCTACTGTTAAATTCAGAGCCGCACCGGAACGCTTTATTG
Source organism: Gossypium hirsutum (assembly GCF_007990345.1). Classification (NCBI taxonomy): domain Eukaryota; kingdom Viridiplantae; phylum Streptophyta; class Magnoliopsida; order Malvales; family Malvaceae; genus Gossypium; species Gossypium hirsutum. The sequence goes on along the minus strand of NC_053447.1, from coordinate 54,053,348 downwards.
AAGGTGTTAAATCAAGCTTACGTGGCCAACAATATATCTGTCGAAAAGCTTGATAGGTGGGTAAACAATCTGAATGCGGACAACTTCATCTCTTTTAGTGATGATGAGATACCGCCAAATGGTAGAGGCTCGGTGAAAGCGTTGCATATCACGACCCGCTACAAGGGCTACATAATACCGAACGTACTCATCGATAATGGGTCAGCGTTAAATGTTATGCCATTGGCTACACTTTCCAGAATACCGATAGATTTGTCCTACTTAAGGCCCTGTCATTCCACGGTAAGGGCATTCGACGAGACGAGGTGTGAAGTCATGGGAAAGATCAAAATACCTTTAGAAGTGGGCCCTTACATCTATGAGGTCGAATTCCAAGTCATGGACATTACACCCTCTTATAACTGCCTTTTGGGAAGACCTTGGATTCATTCTGCTGGAGCAGTCCCATCATCCCTCCATCAAAAGGTGAAATTCATCATGGATGGCTGTTTGGTCACAGTCGAGGGCGAAGAAGACATCGTCGCATCTATCTCTGCTGATGCGCCATACCTGGAAGTAAGCAAGGACGCAGTGGAATGTTCCTTTCGATCCTTTGAATTCATCAATGCCACTTTCGTCGCTGAGGGAAATAGAATTCCAATGCCAAAACTGTCAAGAAATACCAGAATGGGTGTCAAGTTGACCGTAGGAAGGGGAGCTCGTGCGAGAAGAGGTTTAGGGAGACATCTGCAAGGAATAGTGAGGGCTTTAAAGCCAGTGCACCACAAGGCCCGATACGGTTTGGGGTTCCAGCCTGACATGCGCCAAAGAAGAAGACAGTGGAAGAAGGATCAAGAGAGAAGAATTGCAAGAACTTTGGGCCGAGAACCAGAATGGGAACCAATAGAGTACCCTCCTTTGTCAAAAACATTTACATCTGCGGGAATGATGTACCCTGGACAAGATGATCCACGAAACATGCTGGGATTAATTGAAAGGGATTTTCAGAATGTCAGTATAAATGTCATTGACAAAGAAGCTGGTGCAAGTAAAGATGTCTCGAGGATACGCCCTTGCCCTCCTGGTTTCATGTTGAACAATTGGATTGCTGAGGAGCTTCTTGTAGTTTATAAGCCTTCAGAGTAATGCTAAACATCAACCTTCTATTGTGTCCTTAGATATAATGGAATTCTTTTGTAGGAGCTTGCATTCGCTCTTTATCATTTAAGTGAATATCAATGAAGATGCATTTTGTCACGATTTTTCGCATTATCACTAATTTCATAATCATTTTCTCATTTCATAGCCTATCCTTACATTTGCCTCATTACCATGACATAACATTTGTTTGTTGTTTCCAATACTTGGATGTCCCCCTGTAGCTTCCTTTTCCATTCAACTTTCAGGTGCTCAGATATTGACGACATGAATAAGCCCGTTACGAATCTTGAAATTGATTTTGAGAAGGCTGTTTGCTTAGGAGAATTTGAAGCTGAAGAAAATGCTGAAGATTATGTATCGTCTCCTGAATTGTTAAGGATGGTGGAACAAGAGGATAAACAGGTTCTGCCTTATGAAGAATCTGTGGAAACAATAAATTTGGGCACTGAAGAGAGGAAACAAGAAGTGAAGATTGGGACTTCTATTTCAGAAAGTACCAGGCATAGTTTGATCACTTTACTCCGCGAATACAAAGATGTTTTCGCGTGGTCATACCAGGACATGCCAGGGCTAGATGAAAATTTAGTGGTCCATAAGCTCCCATTAAAGCCAGAATGCAAGCCCATCCAGCAAAAATTAAGACGGATGGGGCCCGAAATGCTGTTGAAAATAAAAGAGGAAGTCAAGAAGCAATTTGACGCTGGCTTCCTACAAGCCTCCAAATATCCAGAATGGGTGGCTAACATAGTCCCGGTACCAAAGAAAGATGGAAAAGTATGAATGTGCGTGGATTACCGTGACCTGAATCGAGCAAGCCCAAAAGATAATTTTCCCTTGCCACATATTGACACATTGGTGGACAACACAGCAAAACATTCATTGTTTTCTTTCATGGATGGATTCTCGGGGTATAATCAGATCAAGATGGCCCCTGAGGATATGGAGAAAACTACCTTCATAACAATGTGGGGAACGTTCTGCTACAAGGTGATGCCATTCGGGTTAATGAATGCTGGGGCAACATATCAGAGGGTTATGGTGACATTATTCCATGACATGATGCATAAGGAAATAGAGGTCTACGTCGATGATATGATTGCTAAATCTCGAGGAGAAGAAGAACATGTAATGAACCTCAAGAAGTTGTTCGAAAGGCTGAGAAAGTTTCAGCTAAAGCTTAATCCAGCCAAATGTACATTCGGGGCTACCTCGGGAAAATTGCTAGGCTTCATTGTTAGTGAAAGAGGTATCGAAGTTGATCTAGATAAAATAAAAGCCATCCAAGAATTACCTCCCCCGCGCACACAAAATGAAGTCAGGGGATTTTTAGGGAGGTTGAATTACATTGCTCGATTCATTGCTCAACTTACCAACCAATGCGACCCAATTTTTCGACTCCTTCGAAAACATAACCCGAGAGAATGGAACGAGGAGTGCCAAGTGGCCTTCGATAAGATAAAACGGTATCTGTCTAATCCTCCAGTGCTAGTACCACCGACCCCTGGAAAACCCTTAATTTTGTACCTGGCCGTGTTTGAAAACTCAATGGGTTGCGTACTGGGGCAACATGATGAGTCAGGGAGAAAAGAAAAGGCGATCTACTACCTCAGCAAAAAGTTCACTGAATATGAGGCAAAATATTCGTCCATTGAGAAATATTGTTGCGCTCTGGTTTGGGTAGCTCGGAGACTCAGACAATATATGTTGTATCACACGACATGGCTAATTTCAAAGCTGGACCCAATAAAATACATGAAGGAATCGCCGGCACTATCAGGAAGAATGGCACGATGGCAGATCCTCCTTTCGGAATATGACATTGCCTATGTAAGTCAGAAGTCGATAAAAGGGAGCGCAATAGCTGACTTTTTAGCAACCCGAACGACAGAGGAATATGAGCCTTTAAGATTCGATTTCCCAGACGAAGACTTAATGTGCATCACAAAATAGAATCCGAGTCATCAAAAGAGAAGTCATGGAAGATGTGCTTTGATGGTGCGTCAAACGCTTTAGGGCATGGAATTGGAGCAATCCTGGTATCACCAGACGGAAATCATTATCCGTTCACTGCAAGACTGAACTTCTTCTGTACCAATAATATCGCAGAATATGAGGCCTGTATCATGGGGCTTCGTGCAGCTATCGAACGAAACATCGAGATCTTGGAGGTGTACGGGGACTCAGCCCTAGTGATTTACCAAATCCGTGGAGAATGGGAAGTGAGGGACTCAAAATTGATTAAGTACAGCAATTTAGTGGCTGGATTGATCAAGGAATTCAAAGAAATAACTTTTCATTACTTCCCAAGAGAAGAGAACCAACTGGCTGATGCCCTAGCCACTTTGGCTTCAATGTTCAAAGCAAGTAGAGAAGCAGAAATAATGCCCCTCAAAATGAGCATATACGAGGTCCCTGCACACTGTTGTAGCATTGAGAAAGAAGTAGACGGACGGCCTTGGTTCCATGATATCTTAGAATATACAAGAATCAAAGTATCCCGAACAAGCGAATGAGAACGATAAAAGAACAATTAGAAGAATGGCAGCGGGATTTGTTCTTGATGGGATATCCTGTATAAAAGAGGAAAGGATCAGATGCTTTGAGATGTGTGGATGATGTTGAAGCCAGAAAATACTTGAAGAGGTCCATGAGGGAATTTGCGGAACGCATGCCAATGGTTTCAATATGGCCAGAAAGATCATGAGACTCGGTTATTATTGGCTGACAATGGAAAGTGACTGCATCAATTTTCCAGAAAATGCCACAAATGTCAAATCTACGGCGATAAAATTCATGTAGCCCCTTCACCCCTTCATGTCATGACTTCTCCGTGGCCTTTTTCTATGTGGGCATGGATGTCATAGGGCCAATTTCTCCAAAAGCTTCAAATGGACATCGATTCATTTTTGTGGTTATCGATTACTTCACAAAATGGATTGAAGCCGCTTCGTTTGCCAACGTGACGAAGACTGCAGTGTGCAAGTTTTTGAAAAAGGAAATCATTTGCCGATATGGTTTGCCTGAAAGAATCATCTCAGATAATGCCTCGAATCTGAACAATAAGATGATGAAAGAAGTGTGTGAGCAGTTCCAAATAAAGCATCATAATTCCTCACCCTATCGCCCAAAGATGAACGGGGCTGTTGAAGCAGCTAACAAGAACATTAAGAGGATCATTGGGAAAATGACTGAGACATATAAAGATTGGCACGAGAAACTTCCATTTGCTTTGTTTGCATATCGCACATCTGTGCGAACATCTACGGGAGCAACTCCTTTCTCTCTAGTCTATGGAATGGAAGCTGAGCTACCTATCGAGGTTGAGATCCCCTCTCTGCGAGTATTGATGGAATCAAAGTTAGAAGAAGCAGAATGGGTTCGAGCTCGATATGATCAGTTGAACCTCATTGAAGAAAAACGTCTAAGGGCAATTTGTCATGGGCAAATGTACCAAAAGAGAATGATCGCAGCCCATGACAAGAAGGTACGACCAAGAGAGTTTCATGAAGGAGAACTCGTTCTGAGAAAGATTCTCCAATACAAAAAGACCTACGAGGAAAATGGCACCAAATTGGGAAGGACCATACGTTGTAAAAAAGGCATTCTCAGGAGGAGCTTTAATCCTTACCGAGATGGATGGGAGGAGTTACCGAATCTGGTGAATTCAGATGCGGTGAAGAAATATTATGCTTAAGATGAAAACCCGAAAAGGGCATCTTAAAAAAAAAGGGATCAGGGCGAAAACCCGAAAAGGGCATCTTGATTAGTACAAAAAGATCAGGATGAAAACCCGAGAGGGCGTCCTAATGAAACAAACCTGGCGGTCGAACGATAGGTCAAGTAGTGAGACTACAGTATTTGAAGCACTTCTGAAAGCTCGAAATTTTCTACGCAAGAAGCCATGCTCGAAAAGATTATTGATTGAGGAACGTGGAAGAGTTCATGTGTTGAATATCTAGAGCATTTATATCCGTTGAATACGACCTTTTCTTTCTTTTTGACATTTTTACCCTCATTGGTTAACTTTCTTTGTTTGCCACATTTGAAATAAAGGAATATGAGATATCCTTTTTGTCCTACCTGACCATTTTCATGCATCTCATTATGTGTTTATTTAATGATAAATAGTGAAAGACATACTCTAAACAAAAGAAATGTCAAGCATTACCCGGATAAGAATTTGATAAGTGCAAGATCTTCAAAGCAAGAACAAAGTTTAACCAAGGGCAAAAGGGTGATATCTGAGAAACGTCGATTACTCGTAAAGCTCGAAGACAGGTATGAGGCCTGAAGAGAAGGTCGAGAATCAAAGCAATGAACACAGATCCTCAACAATCATGGCGAAAATGACATACGACAATATGCTTAAGGAGCACTGCATAATCATGTAGGCATAAAGGCATTTAAGACAAACATGTGCATATCATGATGACATCATGCATGGCATATACAGGTAATCCAGTAAAGCAAGAAATCTTGAATGAGAGTCGCACTGAATCAAAGGAAAAATACCCGAGTTCTACCAAAGGACTGGTTTTGGTATTTTGATGTTTAATATTCATGCTTTCCAAGGAAATCAACTCATATTGCGAGAGATGAGTTGAGCCTAAGACACGTTGAGGTATTTTTAATTTTTTAAAAATCAACTCATATTGCGAGAAGTGAGTTGAGCCTCGGGGCACGCCGAGGTATTTTTTAGTTTATGTTTTAAATTGACTCATATTGCGAGAAGTGAGTTAAGCCTTTCAATTTTTGTTTTTCAAAATCAACTCATATTGCTAGGGGAGAGTTGAGCCTCAGGACACGCTGAGGTAATTTCAATTTCTGTTGTTAAAAAAAAAATCAACTCATATTGCGAGAAATGAGTTGAGCCTAGGACACGCTGAGGTAATTCAATTTCTGTTTTCAAAATTCAACTTATATTGCGAGAAATGAGTTGAGCCTCAAACACGTTGAGGTATTTTCATTTCTTTTCAAAAAAAAATCAACTCATATTGCGAGATGTGTTGCTTTTTTTTTTTTTTTTGCGGATCCTCAGACACGCTGAGGTATTTCATTTCTGTTTTCAAAATCAACTTATTCGAGAATAAGTTGTCAACACGTTATTATTTTCAATTTCTGTTTCAAAAAATCAACTCATATTGCGAGAGGTGGGTTGACCTTTAATTTTTACTTTTTCAAATCAACTCATATTGCGAGATGAGTTGAGCCTCAGACACGCTGAGGTAATTTCATTATGTTTTCAAAATTCAACTATATTGCGAGATGAGTTGAGCCTCAGACACGTTAGGTATTTCAATTTCTGTTTTCAAAAAATCAACTCATATTGCGAGAGTGGTTGAACCTTTTAATTTCTACTTTTCAAAATCAGCTCATATTGCAAGAGGTGAGTTGAGCCTCGGGCACGCTGAGGTATTTTCAATTTTGTGTTTTAATTTCAACTCATATTGCGAGAGGTGAGTTGAGCCTCAGGCACACCGAGGTATTTTCCATTTCTGTTTTCATTATTATGTTTTTGAAAGAATCAACTCATATTGCGAGAAATGAGTTGAGCCTCAAGACACATTGAGGTAATTTCAATTTCTGTTTTCAAAAATTCAACTCATATTGCGAGAAATGAGTTGAGCCTCAAGACACGTTGAGGTATTTTCAATTTCTGCTTTTCAAATTCAACTCATATTGCGAGAAATGAGTTGAGCCTCAGGACACGCTGAGGTAATTTCAATTTCTGTTGTCAAAAAAAATCAACTCATATTGCGAAAAGTGAGTTGAGCCTCAGTTCACATGTTGAGATATCTTTAGTTTTGTTTTAATGTCTGTTTTAAAGAGTCAATTCATATTGCGAGAAATGAGTTGGGCTCAAGATCACATGCCAAGTAAGAATAAAGATTGAAGTTGATGAAAGACACCAAATTGGCCTCCCTGAAGTAATGGAACCGGTCAAAAGTTGCAAGTCTTGACTCCCTGAGTTGCAGTGGAGCTGATCGAGATATCAAATCTTGTCTGCTAGAGTTACAAAGAGAAGATCGCAAATTTCATCTCACAGAAGTGATAAAAGAGCAGATTGAAGCTGTAGATCTTATCTTTATAAAGCTACATGGAAGCAGATCAAAGCCACAAATCTCATATCCTTGAAGTTACATGGAGTAGATCGAAGCTACAAGGCATATGTCAGAAGATGTAGTGGATTGAATCTAAAGCTACAAGATGCAGTGGACTGGAAGAAGATATCTGAACTAGAAGAGCACCAATGAAGTCAAGACCAGCAAGACCAGGCAAAATTGGCCTTTCTTATGTCTTTGCTCATTCCGCCACGACAATGAGCAAAACCTGTTCAGCAATTCCCCCCCACCCATATGTCTTACC